>NW_026843646.1:14556091-14856091 GCF_030254825.1 Meriones unguiculatus | reverse complement strand
GTTAAAGTAGAAGGGCCAAATTCCAGACACCAAAAGTTGTGATGTTTTGTCAGAACCCAATTTCTTATTCATGGACAGTTTAAGTTTATTTTTCTGCACATAAAAGATAAATAAAGCAATGTAATAAAAAATTATATTTCCTGAGACCATAAATAATAAAGGTTAATAATGTAGGATCTTACCTAGTCTTATCTACTTAAATTGCCCATGTTAATTCCAATCATTCATGAGAATATACTTAAAAAAGTGTTGTATAGAAACATGGGCTTTTGAGTTATAAAAGCCATTGCACTAAATATGTGGGTTTATATTCTATGTCTTTTTCCTATATGTTTTTGTATTGTTTTGTTTTAATCTGTTCAGGTATGAGTTTAAGAACTACCAGTTTGTTCTGGCCCTGGTACTTGCCATTGAGGAAATGAACAGAAACCGTATTCTTCTTCCCAACACAACTCTGGGCTTCGCTCTGTATAATGCTGCACCTTTGGAAACGAGTATCCTTTATGCTCCCTTTATTTGGCTCACACGTTGAGGGTACCTCTAGCTAATTTCAACAGTGGACTGAAGAGAATGTCATCTGCTGCACTCACAGGAACATCATGGAAAATATCTTCCCACCTTGGGAAACTGTTTCAAATTTACAAAATACCACAGGTGAGGGCTGGGGTGTTGGAACTCAGGGTCAAATGTCAGTTTTGATAGTATTGGTTGATTGAAAATGTAAAATAGGAGGTCTAGGATAAGTCATCTAACAAAGTAAAGTACAAAGGTGCTTCATGATAGATCCACATTTCCATTACTTGAAATATAAAGAAGGAGAAGTTGATGAGAACAGCTACCTTACTGAAACTTGAGAATAGTCAGTAATTTTTTTGGAAAAGTCTCCGTTTGGGTTTGCCTTTTAAAATATGACAAAACCATCTTCATACCAACTGTTTATGCTTGTTGATTCAGGACTGATAATCTGTTTGATGCCAATGTTTTTCTTCTTTTTTTTTTTCAATTTTCTTTTTCTACAGCTCACTTTTGGACTTTTTGATTCTAGCTTAAATAACAGAGGTCAGTTTAATTCTATCAGATGGCCCCCAAGGACACATTTCTGTCACTTACCATAGTTTCTTTGATGCATCGTTTCAAATGGTCCTGGGTTGGTCTGATTCTCCGATGGCCACCAGAGAGAATCAGATTCTTTCAGACTTGAGAGAAGATATGGAGAGTACTGGCATCTGCATAGCCTTTTTGAAAATGATTTGTGGTTCCTGGAATTCATATTCCAGTGCATTATGGAAGGATCTGGTAATGATTCCGGAATCATCAGCAAATGTGATATTTATGGGGATGTTGTTTCTTTGCAAGGTTTAATGCGACATATTGAGCAGCAGTTAGTGACATGGAAAGTCTGGATCTTGAACTCTCAATGGGATGTTGATCACAATTATGGTAGAGTCATTTCATGGGAGTCTCATTTTTTCACACCACCATGAAGAGATGGTTGACTTTACAAATTTTATTTAAACAGTTAATCCCTACAAATATCCAGAAGACACTTATCTTCCTAAGTTTTGGTTTCTGTTCTTCAAGTGCTCATTTTCTGAGTTCGATTGTCAACTTTTAGAAAACTGCCAACCCAATGCTACTTTGGAGTTACTGCCAAGACACTATTTTGACCCAGTTATGAATGCAGAGAGCTTCAATATATACAGTGCTATGCATGCTGTGGCCTACAGTCTCCATGAGATGAATCTTCAGCAAATACAGACATAACCACATGTTAATGGAGATGGAAAGGAATTCTTCCCCTGGCAGGTAATATCCCTTCCTGTGTTGTTTTAACATCAGCAATGTGAGGTATTTTTAGGCATTTAGGCATTTAAATTAGGTATCACAGGGTTTTTAGAATACATTGTCAACAAGCAAGGATGTATTCCTCAGAGCAGAGGTAGTAGCAGTAGATCCTTAAGGTTTAAAATGCTTCTGAGCACTACCACAGGATTATGAAGTTAAGGATCACTTTAATGTGTACTTTCCACCCCAGGGCCCTCGTCTAAGGATGGCAGCTTTGTATATATTCTGAAAGTTGGTTAGCTTTCCAAAGGAACTTGAATCAGCAGAATCCACATTACGTTGTTTATTGCTGACTTAGTTGTTCCTAGTGCAAGGTTTTATCTTGAAGAAAATGTGGTTTCCAAATTTTAATGCATTTCAGTCCAAGTATTGTTCATTTACTCAGCCACACGGATACCTCCTTTAAGGTGCTTTTTATTCTAGTTCCCACCGATGGCCTGCAAATGTCATGATTTCCTTATTTTAATTGCTGAGTAGTATTCCACCATGTAAATGTACCACAATTTCTGTATCTATTCCTCAGTTGAGGGAAATATGAGTTGTTTCCAGATTCTGGATATTAAGAATAAAACTGTTGTGAACATTGGCAAGCAAATGTCCTTGTTGTATACTTGAGCACATTTTGGATATATGCCTAGGAGGAAGTATAGCTGGATAGCTGGATCTTGAGGTAGCATTATTCCTCATTGTCTGTGAAAGCATCAGATTGATTTCCAAAGTGGTTGTAAAAGTTTACATTCAAAACACCAATGGTGGAGGGTTCCCCTTTATCCACATCCTCTCCAACATATATTGTCACTTGAGTTTTTGTTCTTACACATTCTGATGGATGTAAGGTGAAATCTCAGGGTTTTGTGATTTGCATTTCCCTGATGACCAAGGACATTGAGCATTTCTTTAAGTGTTTCTCTGCCATTCGATATTCCTGTATTGAGAATTCTCTGTTTAGCTCTGTACCCCAATTTTTATTGGAGTACTTTATTTGTTGCTGTTTAACTTGTTGAGTTCTTAATATATTCTGGATATTAGCCCACTATCAGTTATAGGGTTGGTGAAGATCATTTCCCAGTCTGTAGCCTGTCATCCTGAGTGAGGTATCCCAGAAGCAGAAAGACACACATGGTATAGACTCATTTAAAAGTAGATATTAGACAAATAATATAAGATAAATTATATGAAAATCTTTATACCTAAAGAATCTAAGAAAGAAGGAGGACTCTGGGTAAGATGACCAATCCTTATGCAGAAAGGGAAAGGTGAAATACATTAGAAGAGGGAGAAAACAGGGAACAGGACTGAAGCCTACCACAGAGGGCCTCTGAAAGACTCTAACCGGCAGGGTATCAAAGCAGATGCTGAGACTCACAGTCAAACTTGGAGCAGAGTACAGGGAATCTTATGAAAGAAGGGAGAGATAAAAAGATATGGAGTGAACAGGAGAGCTACAAGAAGAGCAACAGAACCAGAATATCTGGCCATAGGGGTTTGTTCTGAGACTGATACTCCAAAGAAGGGCCATTCAAGGAGATAACCTAGTACCCCTTCTCAGTCTTCAAGTGGTTCCCTAGTAAGGGGAACAGGGGCTGTCTCTGACATGAAGTCAGTGGCTGGCTCTTTGATCACATCCCACTGAGAAAGGACTTCCTTACAAGACCGCAGAGGAAGACAATGCAGACAGTCCTTATGAAACCTGATAGGCTAGGGTCAGATGAAAGGGAAGGAGGACCTTCCTTATCAGTGGACTAGGGAAGGCGCAGAGGACTAAAAGAGGGACATAGCAGGGGTTTGGGAGAGAATGAGGGAGGGTCCTACAGCTTGGATACAAATTGAATAAATAGTAATAAATAAAAAATAAATTTTAAAAATTATCCTTTTATAATGATTCTTTGTACTACTTTTTAAATAAAATGTTTTTAGTATCTTAGATGTACTTCAAACTATATTCCTACATCTCTTTCAGTTCCTTTATTTCCTAAAGAATGACCTACTGAAAAATCTCTTGAGAGGTCACAAAATACTGGATGGGAGAAAATGCCTAGATTCAGAGTATGACATTCTCAATTTTTGGAATTTTCCAAAGGGTCTTGGATTAAAGGTTAAAGTATGCACCATTTTCATATGCACCATTTTCTTCAGATGCTCCTCTTGGTCAACAGTTGTCTATGTGAGCAGATGATTCAATGGCCTACAAAGTTTATAAAGGTGAGTCATGACTTATCTCATTTTGATCTTTAATAAAAACAAAAGTAGTTTTCAGGATGTTATGATCTTTTGACACTTATTCAGTACCAATTATTATTCAGCAACCATTTAGGCAGTTAAACAGCCAACATAAACTGTTTTCTCATTTCCTGACTCTGATCAATGGAAAAGTTTGTTTTTAAATCTTAGTATGCCAACATATTTCTTATGAATAAGTTAAGTTTCTGTCATAGCCTGAAAACACTGATAGAAGATTTATTTAGTGACAGAGCCTTAGAAATTTTAGTGAGAAGTAAAGTGGCATTTTTTTTTCAATGCAGTTTATTCAGGAACATTGAACAATCCTCGGACCCTGGGGAAAGCCAGCCCACAGCTTAAATAGCCTCTGGGTAGCCAACCCAGGCGTGCCACGGGGGCAATGCAGATAGGTCCACATACATGGAAGCAAGCCAGATCCTCGGCCTTAGCCAAATGTGGAGTTGTTCGTGACAGAGAGCACTCACCATCGGGAAGGTGGAAGGCAGAAACCAGCTCCATCTTTAAGGCATAGCATTCCGCAGCTCTCTACAGTTCCCCCTTTTTGTTTTAGACGCATCAGGCAAGAGTAGAGGTCTGATCTCTGATATTAGAAATATATTGGGACTTTGTACAGATGTTCATTTAGGTGTCATCCACCCAAAGAGCATCAGACCCGTCCGATACCTTTTTCTCAGAGGCGGGACCTGGGGCATCAACCCGCATGCAATCAGACATGCTCTTCTCTGGGTCCAAAGCGGCTGACCCTGAGTGCAGTGCTTAGCCTCGCATCCTGAGCGTACCATTTTAGCTTTTTATGGTATCCAACCATGCTTGGGGAGAATGTCCTGCTTCAATGGCTGTAAAGGCCTGAATGATCATGGCTGCCTCACACTGTTGTGAGACTCTAATCTTGCATATATACCACAGGCAAACCAAGGGGTAAAGTGGCATTTTTATTGTCAGCCTTTAAAAAAGATAGATTAGGATGACAAGTGAGTGTGTGTGTGTGTGTGTGTTTGTGTGTGTGTTTGCTTTGCTACCTCAAATAAATAGTCAACAAAACAACTGAAGGGAGAGCAGGTTTGTTTTTGCTGACTCTGTGAGCAATCAGTCTTACCCTAGTGGGAAAATAATGTTTTAGGAGCCAGAGAATGTGATGACACTAAACTCACAGTAGCCAATTAATTATTGACCCCCATTTTGTGGTAGCTTTTTCCACATCAGGTAAATGTTTCTCTACAACTCCTCACAGAAATGCCCAAAGACTTGTTTCCATGATGAATCCAAGCCCTATAGAGTTGTCAATCAACATTCACAACTACATTGGATATTAAAGTTCCCTAGTAGCCAGTAATATTGAGACAGTTTAAATCTGAAGTCATACTGTGACCTTCTAGAACACTACTTTAATGACAACAGCTTCATATATTGAACCAAGGTTTAAATATGTGGGTTTTGTATTGCAAAATGTTCTAAAATTAGTATCACTAATACCCATTACCTTTCATTTTATGTGTAAGCATTTCCAGATTAATATTTGATAATACTTAGAAACATGCCACTCACTCAAAAATTTCACAAAAATCCAAACATTTGCTAATAGTTTTCATTTCTCTTAGATTCCACAGTCTGTGTGCAGTGAGAGCTGTATGCCTGGATTAAGGAAGTCTGCCCAGGAAGGCAAGGCTGCTTGCTGCTTTGATTGTACTCCTTGTGCTGAAAATAAGATTTCCAATGAGACAGATAAATACAGGCTGATAGAGAACTTCCCAACTTGTCCATAGAAGTCTGAAATACCTAAGCCAAAGGAAAAGGACTAGCGAGAAGATATAGACTTTTGTTCCTTGATTAGAAATTTAAAGTTTCCCAAGAGGAAACAAAAGAGTCAGAGACACACTCATCCTCAAAGTCAGAAGTCTCATTGTCATACTAAGCTAAAATACATGCAGAAGACCAGGTGTACTCATGTAGGCCTTATGCTTGCTGTTTCGGTCTCTGTGAGTTCATATGCACCATTTTTGTAGTTGATTCAGAGGGCTTTGTTTTCCTGGTGCCTTCCATCCCCCCAACTTTTATAATCCTCCCACCTCCTGCTCTCAGTGGAATCCCTGAGCTCTGCAGGGAGGGCTTTGATGGAGACCTCCAATTTAGACACTCTTCACACAGTCTGGCTGTGGATTTCTGAATCCACTCTGAATTCTTGCCAGAGGAAACTTCTGATGATGATGATTGGATAAGGCATTCAACTATGAATGTAGTAGAATATCACTAGGATATTCTAATTAGGATATTCCTAATCATTAGGCATCATTTTATTGAGGTTTTCTTAGATCAGTTATATTTCATTTTACCCTAGGTTCTGGAATATCCAATCTCCTGCTCTTGGTTACCCAAGAAGTGTCATTCATGCTCTGCTTCTCCTTGAGTGGTCCTTAAATCAGATCAAATAATTCTTGGCTACTTCCATGACTTCTTTTTCATTTTTCATTTATTTATTTTTAATTTATTACAGTTTCTTCACTTGGTATTCCAGCTGTAGCTGTCTCCCTTGTCCCTGTCCAATCCCACCCTCTTCTCTTCTCCCCCTATGTCCCTCCCCCAGTCCACTGATAGGGGAGGTCCTCCTCCCCTTCAGTCTGACCCTAGCCTATCAGGTCTCATCAGGACTGGATGCATTGGTTTTTGTTGTTTTTTTTTTCCTGTTGCCTGGAAGGACTGCTCCCCCATCAGGAGGAGATGATGAAAGAGGCAGTCATTGAGTTCATGTCAGAGACAGTCCCTCTTCTCTGACTAGGGAAGCCACTTGGAGACTGAGCTGACATGGGCTACATCTATGCAGGGGTTCTAGTTTATCTCCTTGCATGGTCATTGGTTGCAGTATCAGTCTCAGAAAAGATCCCTGTGTGTGTGGTCAATGGAATGTTGTTTGGTTGTTATTAATCTAAGGGCTACTCTCCACTTTGAAGTGGTACTCAACAAACTTGTCTTTATAGGTCTGGATTATCTCACTCAGGATGTTTTTTTTTTTCTCGTAATATCCATCTTTTTGCTAATTTCATAATGTCTTTTAAAAAAACAGCTGAGTAATAATCTAATGTGTAAGTGTACCAGATTTCTTTATCTATTTTTCTGTTGAGGGATATCTAGAATATTTCTAGTCTCTAGATATTATGGATAAAGCTACAATGAACATGGTTGAACAAGTGTTATTGTGGTTGGATGTTGCATTCTTTGGTTATATGCCCAAAAGTTATATGTCTAGATACTGTGATAGATCAATTCCCAACATTCTGAGGAACTGCTGTATTCATTTACTTAGAGCTATTTTTGTATTCACATCAACATTTAAGAGATGTTCTTACTCCACATCCTTGCCAACATGAGGTGTCCATTATGGTAGAAATAGGAATGTCAAAGTATTTTTGATTTGCATTAGATATTTTGATGCCTAAAAATATTGAACACTTCTTTAAGGTTTTTTTTTTCCAGCTATTTGTATACCTCTATTACACACTCATTGTTTAGGTCTGCACATCAATTTTATTTTTGTTTTTTTGAAATCAGGTTTTTTAAGTCCTTTATATAATCTTTACAATTAGTACTCTATCAGATGTGAAGTTTGTGTAAATAATTTCTCTTTATGTAGGAAGCTGCCTGGCTTAAATAACTGTGTCCTTTGCCTTACAGAAATTTTCAATTCCATGAGATGCCATTTATTAATTGTTCACCTTGGTGCCTTTCCTTTCAGTGTTCTAGTCAGAAAAGCTTTGCCTGTTCCAATGCATTCATGGCTATTCCAAACTTTATCTTCTATACAGTTCAGTGTATCTTCTTTTATCTTGAGATCTTTTATCCACTGATAGTTGGGTTTTGTGCAAGGTGATGAATTTGTTATTTGCATTATTATATTATTATATATTATTATATATATTATATATATTTTATAGTAATCTAGTTTTAGTACTATCATTTGATGAAGATGCTGTTTTTTTATCCTTGTAGGTAACTTTGGATATTTTTATAAAAATATCAGGTAGTAATATGTGTTTGGATTTATATTTATTTCTTTAAAAATTTTTAATTATCTTTTATTAAAATTTGTTCAATTTGTATCACAGTTGTGGTTCTCTTCCTTGTCTACCTCCAGTTCCACCTTCCCTCCCTCTTCTTGCCATATGCCCCTCATCTAATATGCTGATAAGGGAGGTCCTCTTCCCCTTTTCTTTTGACTCTACTATCAGGTCTCATCAGGACCATTGAATTGCCTTCCTCTGTGGTCTAGCATGACTGAACCCTGCAGGGGTAGGTGATCAGAGAGCCTGCCACAGAGTTCATTTCATAGAAAGTCCCTGCAATCCTTATTAGGGACTCCACTTGGATGCTGAGTCTATGGGCTACATATGAGAGTGGGTTAAATGTCCTCTACACGTCCTTGGTTAGGTTATCAGTCTCTGCAGGCCCCCTTCCAGGGCTCAGATTTTTTGGCTCTGTTGGTCTCCTTTTGGAGCTTCTTTCCCCTCCTGGTCTTTCTATTTAATCCAGGCATTTTGCCCAAAGTTTGGCTACGAGTTTCTGCCCCTGCTTTGATACCTAGATCAGTACAGACTTTCAGAGGCCTACAATTGTAGGCTCCTGTCCTGTTACCTGGTTTCTCCTGCTTCCAATGTCTATCACATTTAACCTTCTGAATGAATATTGAGCATCTTCCCTAGGGTACTCCTTCTTGTTTACTTTCTTTAGGAGTATAGATTTTAGTATGTTTATCCTATATTATATGGCTAATATCCACTTACAAGTGAGTATATACCATGTGTGTTTTTCTGCTTCTAGGTTACCTAACTCAAGATGGTCTTTTCTAGTTCCCACAATTTGTCTGCAATTTTCATGATTTCCTTGTTTTTAATTGTTGAGTAGTATTCCATTGTGTAAAGTACCACAATTTCTGTATCCATTTCTCCATTGAAGGACATCTAGGTTGTTTCAAGCTTTTTATTTTTAATAATATAGCTGCTACAAACATGGTTGAAGAAATGTCCTTGTTGTTTACTTCAGAATATATGCTCATCTAATATGCTGATAAGGGAGGTCCTCTTCCCCTTTTCTTTTGACTCTACTATCAGGTCTCATCAGGACCATTGAATTGCCTTCCTCTGTGGTCTAGCATGACTGAACCCTGCAGGGGTAGGTGATATACTTAAATTTACTTTGGATATATGCCTAGGAGTGGTATAGCTGGATCTTGCAGCAGCACTATTCCCAATTTTCTGAGAAAGCACTAAATTGATTTCCAAGGTGATTGAACAAGTTTAAATTCCCACCAGCAATGGAGAAATGTTCCCTTCTCCACATCCTTTCCAGCATGTGAGTTTTTGATCCTAGCCATTCTGATGGGTGTGAGGTGAAATCTCAGGGTTTTTTATTTGCATTTTCCTGTTGACTATGTATGTTGAGCATTTCTCTGTTTCTCTGCCATTTGATATTGCTCTATTGAGAATTCTCTGTTTAGCTCTGTACCCCATTTTTAATGGGATTAATTGGTTTGTTGGTGTTTAACTTTTTAAGTTTTTTATATATTCTGGATATTAGCCTTCTGTCAGCTGTAGGATTGGTGAAGATCTTTTCCCAGTCTGTAGTCATTTGGTTCTGATGACAGTGTCCTTTGCTTTATAGAAGCTTTTCAGTTTCATGAGGTCCCTTTTATTGATCTTAGAGTCTGTGCTGTTGGTGTTCTCTTCATGAAGTTGTCTCATGTAACAATGAGTTCAAGGCTCTTCCCCACTTTTTCTTCTAATGGGTTTAGTGTGTCTGGTTTTATGTTGAGGTCTTTGATCCACTTGGACTTTAGTTTTGTGCAGGGTAATAAAAATGGATCTATTTGCATTTTCTACATGTAGCCTTCCAATTAGGACAGTACCATTTGTTAAATATGCTATCTTTTTCCATTGTATTGTTTTGGCATCTTTGTCAAAAATCAAGTATCCATAGGTGTATGGGTTTATTCTGGGTTTTTTCTATTTTATTTCATTGATTCACCAGTCTGTTTCTATGTCAGTACCATGCAGTTTTTATTACTATTGCTCTATAGCACATGTTGAAAACAGTTTGTACCGGATTGTTTAAGCAATTCTGAATTTTTTTCCCCATATGAGACTTGTTCTTTCAAGTTCTGTAAATAATTGTGTTGGTGTATTGATGGGAATTGAGTTGAATCTGTAGACTGCTTTTGGTAGGATGGCCATTTTCATGTTAATCCTACAGATCCATGAGAATGGGAGCTCTTTGCATCTTCTGATATCTTCAATTAATTTTTTTATTTTTTATTCATTACAACTTATTCACTTTGAATTCCAGCTGTTAGCCCCTTCCCTCATCTATTGCTAATACTGCCCTCCCTCTCTCTTCTCCTCCCATGTCCCCCCTTGCATCTGACCCTAGTCTATCAGGTCTCATCAGGACTGTCTGCATTGTCTTCCTCTGTGGCCTGGTTAGACTGTCCCTGCCTTCAGGGGGAGTTGGTGATCAAAGAACCAGCCACTGAGTTCATGTCAGAGACAGCCCCAGTTCCCATTACTAGGGAAACCACTTGAAGACCGAGCTGCCATGGTCTACATCTGTGCAGAGGTTCTAGGTTAACACCATTCATGGTCCTTGGTTGTAGTATCAGTCTCAGAGAAGATCCCTGTGCCCAGATTTTCTGGCTTTGCTACTCTCCTTGTAGAGCTCCTGTCTCCTCTACATCTTTTGCTCTCCCCCTTCTTTAGAATCCCTGCACTCTGTCCAGAGTTTGGCTATGAGCCTCAGCATCTGCTTTAATACCCTGCTGGATAGTCTTCTTCAATTTCTTTCTTCAGAGTTTTGTACTTTTTAATATAGGTATTTCATTTGCTTGATTAGTCACACCAAGACACTTTGTTATTTGTGGCTATTGTGAAGGGTGTTGTTTCCCTAATTTCTTTCTCAGCCCATTTGATTGTTGAATATAGGAGGGCTTCAGATTTTTTTGAGTTAATTTTGTATACAGCCACTTTGCTAAAGGTGTTTATTGGCTGAAGGAGCTCTCTGATAGAATTTTTGTGACTTCTTCCTTTCCAGTGTCTATTCCCTTTATCTCCTTTAGTTGTCTGAATGCTCTAGCTAGGATTTCGAGTACTATTTTGAAGAGATATGGAATAGGGGGCAGCCTTGCCTTGTCCTGATTTCATTAGGATTGATTTAAGTTTCTCTCTCTTTAGTTTTTTGTTGGTTCTAGGATTGCTGTATATTTCCTTTACTATGTTTAGTAAGTGCCTGTATAACTGATCTTTCTAAAAGTCTAAACATGAATGAATGTTGGGTTTTGTGAAATGCTTTTTTGGCATCTCAGAAGATGATCATGTTTTTGTTTTGTTTTGTTTTGTTTTCTCCTTCTGTTTGCTTATGTGCTGGATTACATTAATGGATTTCAGTATATTGAACCACCTCTGCACACCTGGAATGAAGCCTACTTGGTCATCATTGATGATATCTTCTATGTGGTTTAGGATTTGGTTTGCGAGTATTTTATTGAGACTTTTTTTTTCTTTTATTGTGTCATGTTCATAAGAAGAGATGGGTCTGAAATTCTACTTTTTGTTGGATCTTTGTGTAGTTTAGGTATCAATGTGACTGTGTCCTCATAGAATGAGTTTGTTAATGTTACTTCTCTTCTTATCTTCTGGAATAGTTTGAAGAGTATTGGCTTTGGGTCTTCTTTGAAGGTCTGGTAGAATTCTTCCATTTCTTTGGGCCATGTAGGACTGTTTAATCTATTTACCTGATCTTGGTTTAACTTTCCTAAATGGAATCTATCAGGAAAATTGTCCGTTTCATTTATATTTTCAAAATTTGTGACATAGGCGTTTGAAGTAAGACCTAATGATTCTCTAAATTTCCTCAGTGTCTGTCATTATAACCCACTTTTCATTTCTGATTTTGCTGACTTGGATAGTTTTTCTCTGCCATATACTTAGTTTGGCTAAGGGTTTGTCTATCTTGTTGATTTTTTTCAAAGAACCAGCTCTTGCTTGATTCTTTGAATTGTTTACTTGTTTCTAATGTATTGATTTCACCCTGAATTTGATTATTTCCAACCCTTTACTCCTCTTGGGTGTGTCTGCTTATTATTTTCTAGAGCTTTCAAGTGCCATTAAGTTCCTTCTATGAGATATCTCCAACTTCTGTCTGAAGGCACTTAGTGCTGTGACTTTTTCTTTGATCGCTACTTTCATTGTGTCCCATAAATTTGGGTAAGTTGTGCCTTCATTTTCATTGAGTTACATTGAGTTTCTTTGTTTTATTTCTTCCATGACTAAACTGTCATTAGGTAGAGAGTTGTTTAGTTTCCATGCATGTGTAGGCTTTTTGTTATTTCTGTTGTTGTTGTTGTGGTCTAGTTTTAGGCCATGGTGTTCTGATAGGATTATTTCGATCTTCTTGTATCTGTTAAGGCTTGCTTTGTGTTTGACTATGGAGAATGGTCAACTTTGGAAAAGGTTGTGTGGGGTGCTGAGAAGAAGGTAGACTCTTTTGAGTTTGGGTGAAAATTTCTGTAGGCCCATTTTATTTGGGACCTCTGTAAGTGTCATTATTTCCCTATTTAGCTTCTGTCTTGATGATCTGTCCCATGGAGAGAGTAGAGTATTGAAGTCTGCCACTATCAAGGTGTTGGGATGGTTATGTAATTTGAGCTTTAGTACTGTTTCATTTACAAATACCAATGCTCTTGTATTTGGGGCATAGATGTTCAGGATTGTGTTGTCCTCATGGTGGAATTTCCCCTTTGATGAGTATGAAGTTTCCATCCTCATTTTTTTTATTAATTTTGTTTGAAAGTTTATTTTATTATATATTAGAATAGCTACCCCAGCTTTTTTTTCTGGGTCTGTTTGCTTTAAAAATATTTTTCCAGCCCTTTATTCTGAGGTAGTTTCTCTCATTCTTGCAGTGGTGTGTTTCTCGGATGCAGCAGAATGTTGGATCCTGTTTCTGCAACCATTCTGTTAGTCTGTGTCTTTTTATGGGCGAGTTGAGTCCATTGATGTTGATAGATAAACCAATAAATGCTAGTTCCTTTATTGTGGAGTTGGTGGTGATAGTGTGTTTGTGTGCTTGTTTTCTTTTGACTTTGTTGTTGTTGTTGTGAGGTTATCTATGTTCTTTATTTTCTTGGGTGTAGTTGTTTTCGCTAGATTGAAGTTTTCATTCTAGTATCTTCTGTAGGGCTGGGTTGCTATGAAGATGTTGTTTAAGTTTAATTTTGTCATGGAATATTTTGTTTTCTTTATCTTTGGTGATTGAAATTTTTGCTGGGTATAGTAGTCTGGTTTGGCATCTGTGTTCTCTTAGAGTCTGCACGACATCTTCCTAGGCCCTTCTGGCTATCATGCTTTCTGTTGAGAAATCTGGTGTGATTCTGCTAAATCAACCTTTACATTTTACTTGTCCTTTTTTCCCTTGCTGCTTTTAATATTTTTCTTTGTTCTGTAGATTTAGTGTTTTGACCTTGGAGCCTGGGATTTTTTTTTTTTTGGTCTATTCATATTATTTTTAGATTTTTTTTCTTTTCATGATGTCCTTGATTTCTTGGATGTTTTGTGTTGGGAACTTTTCTGATTTTACTTTTTCTTTGAAAGAAGTTTCAATTTCTGCAATTGTATCTTCAGTGCCTGAGATTCTTTCTTCCATCTATTGTATTCTGTTGGTGATGCTTACCTTTTTTGGCTCCTGGTCTTTTCTCTAAGTTCTCCAGCTCCTGAGTTTTCATTGTTTGTATTTTTTCATTGATTCTAATTCTAATTGATTCTAATTCATGTCTTGCACCATTTCCTTCATCTGTTTGAATGTGAATTCCTATCTTTCTATGATGGCATCCATTTTTAAATTTGTTTCCCCTTTATGTGTCTATATTTGGGTTGCTATTTTTTGTTGGTATTTCTTTGAGAGCTTTGTTTCTTTCCTCTTTATGTGCCTCTATTTTTGTGTAGCTGTTTAAGAGTTTTGTTCATTTCTTATTCACGTGCCTCTAATAATTCAATAAGCATAGCTTTACAATAATTTTCCTGTGATTCCAATGAATTAAAATATCTATGTTTTTTGGAGGTTGCTGGTGAATCCGTGATGTCCTAATTTATGTTGGATGTGTTCTTAAGCCTGCCTCTAGCCATTTGATGATCAGTAGCCTTTTCTGTTTGTTCCTTAGAGCCCATACTGCAGACTGTGTCTGTCTTTCTGTGGAGTCCAGGGAATTCTTCAGGAAGATTAGAGAGGTCCACTGGTTTGAGAGTGGGTGTTGGTGTTTCAAATGCAGCTAATCGAGGAAGGTTGCAGGTGCAAATGTGCAAGTGCAGGAGTGTGGGTGTAGGTGTGTCTGCCTGGAGAAGTGAAGTATAAGGACAAAGCTTAAGTACAGGTGAGGGTTCTGGCATATTTTGCAGGCTCAGTGTGCATGTCCAGGTGCCATGAATGGCTCAGTGGCCCACAGGCCTGTCCAAGCATTGTGCTTCAATCCCTCAGATCTGCCTAAGCTGCACTGTCTTGGTTCTAGGAAATGTTTGTCTGGACTCCACTGGGAAACCCAGAGAACAGGGGCTTCAGTGTTGAGGTTGTTGTCCCAGACATCCCTATGTTGCCCATAATGGGGGTGTGTGTCAGAGGTATCTGATGTCTGGCTGCGAGTGCAGAAAGACCCATTTTCCAGGCTCTGTATGCACTCTCTTGCAGAAGCACTCACTGGCAGGCTGTGTGGAAAGTGCTGAGGACCTGCGAACTCACTCACAGGCATGTGTGGGAGCACTAGGGCCCATGCACACTCACTTGCAGGTGGGTGTGCAAAGCATAAAGGGCCCATGAACTCACTTTCAGGCTTGTGTGGGAAGCACAGAAGTCCTGAGCACACTCACTCACAGGTGTATGTGATAAGCACAGAGAGCCCACAGATTTCTACTTTCAGATTTGGGTCCCTGTTTGGCTTTTAGAGTAAGGAGGTGCCCCATACCTGGGGTTATGCACTCCCCACCTCTGTTGCACCACCAGGGCAAGCTGAGCAAGCGAAGGTGCAGCTGGGAGTGCAGGGTTCCATAGTTGGCCACTTTTCAGACCCGGAGACATCCACGAAGAGGATGGATCCAGGGTGTCCCAGCACATGGGTCTAGCCCTGGAAACCTCAAAGTCAATGCTCTGGCTTCAGCTAACCATCCACTCACAAGTTTTCAAGTTTTTGGTGTTCTGCCCTTCAGAAATGGTGTGCACTGGTTGCCACCATCTTGGAACTCTCAGATAGATAGATAGATAGATAGATAGATAGATAGATAGATAGAGATCTATTCAATTACCAATATGTCTGTCAATATTTCTGTTTTTATGCCAACACCATTCATACTATATCTCTTAGTACAAATTCCAGTCAGAGGTAATGATATCTCCTATAGTTATTGTATTGTTCAAGACTGTTTTGAGTATTTTGGCTTTGTAATTTTCACGTATGAAGTCAAGATTTATCCTTGCATAATCTGTAAATAATTGTGTTGGAAATTTTAAGGGGAGCGCATTGAATCGGTAGATTGATTTTGGTATGGTGGTCATTTTTACTTTGTTATCCTATTTATTCATAACCATGGAAGAATTTTCCATTTTCTCATAGCTGCTTCAAAGTTTTTTTCTTCAAAGACTTGAAGTTTTACCACATAATTATTTCCCTTGCTTATAGTTACACTAGGAAATTTAATATTATTTGAGGCTATTGTGAAATATCATGGAATTTTATTTGTGTTAATATGTAATATTACCCATCTCTTTTGATTAGATTTGCTGTGTAGTCTATTCTTTAGATATTGAAATGTCTACACAAGCTTCTCTCTTTTAATTTTTAAGTTATTTATTTATTATTTATTACAATTTATTCATTTTGTATCCCTGATATAGCTTCTACCTTGTCTCCTCTGAGTCACACCTGTCTTCCCACTTCTACCCATTTACCTCTCCCATTCCCCTAATACACTGACAGGGAAGAACCTCCTCCCCTTCTATCTGACCTTAGTCTATCAGGTATCACCAGGGCTGGCTGCATCATCTTCCTCTGTGGCCTGGCAAGACTGCATCCCCTAGAAGGAGGTGATTAAAGAGATGGCCACTGACTTCAAGTCAGAGACAGCCCTGTACTTGGAAATCACTTTGAAGCTGAGCACCTATGGACTTCATCTGAGCAAGGTGTCTAAGAAATCTCCATTCAAGGCCAATGGTTGGAGTTTCAGTCTCTGCATGTCCACTATGGGCCCAGGTGTTTTTGGCTCTGTTGGTCTCCTTGTGTAGCTCCTGTCTCCACATCTTTGTAACTCCCCCTTCATAAGTTTCCGTGCACTCTGCCCAAAGTTTGGATATGAGTCTCAGCATCTCCTCTGACAACCTGATGGGTAAAGTCTTTAAGAGGGCCTCCCTGGCAGGCTTCTGTCCTGTTCCCTGTCTTCTTTTACTTCAGTCTTGTTTGCCCTTCTGAATGAGGTGTCAATCTCTTCCCTAGGGTCTTCCTTGTTTAGCATTTTAGGGCTAGAGATTTTACTATGTTTATTCTATATAATGTGAAGAATATCCACTTATAAATGAGCATATACCTTATTTGTCTTTTTGTTCTGTGTTACCTCACTCAGGATGATATTATCTAGTTCCCAGCATTTGCCTGCAAATTTCATGATTTCCTTGTTTATAATTGCTGAGTAGTATTCCATTGCATAAATGTACCACACTTTCTGTACCCGTTCCTCTGTTGTGGGAAATCTGGGTTGTTTCCAGATTCTGGCTATTACTAACAAAGCTGCTATGAATATATTTTGAGCAAATGTCCTTGTTTTATGGTTAAGCATCATTCGAATATATGCCCAGGAATGGTATAGGTGGATCATGAAGTAGCACTCTTCTTATTTTCTCAGAAATGCCAGATTGATTTCCAAAGCAGTTGTACAAGGTTACATTCCCACCAGCAATGGAGGAGGGTTCATTCTCTTCCACAACCTCTCCAGCATGTGTCATCCATTGAGGTTTTGAGTTTAGCCATTCTGATGGGAGTGAGGTGTTAAAACTCTAGCCTTTTCTTACACACTGCACTTGTCTAACTCAGTTACCTTCCAAAACATGTATGTTGATAGCCAGGTCAAAGCAGTTTCTTAAAAATAAAATGGCCTTGTGTAGACAAACAGTCCAGGAAGTGCAGAGGGGCATATAGCCCCCAAAACTGCATTTAACTTCCCAGTTTTCCAAGAAAATCCTATATACAACCAGAAAGTCCTCATGCCTATTTGCAGGAACCCAATAGGTCAAACATTCCAGATAGTTTCCACAGACAAACGAACTACCGACTCTTCAAAATATAGTCTGGGAATGCCCTGCATGATATCCAGTATTGTTTTGTCAATCCAAAACTAAAAGGAAGTACCAGTTCAGTGATTTTGACACCCAGTTTTACCTTATTTCTTCACTCTTTGTCTATGGGCTAAGCCAACAAAGCTCCATTTGGTAAACCTCAGACTGGTTATATTTGCATGTCTCTCAGTCCTATTGTGACTTCAATATACATTGAACAATGGCTATTTATAGCCTAAATTTGAAACTTTCAATTTTAAAGTCTAAATTGATTTAGAATAGTTCATAAGATGGAAAAATTTCTGAAATGTATTCAGTATATCCCAGGTATGCTCCACCCTACTAATGCTTATTACTCTTCTCATCCTTAACTGTCCCTTTACCAGTTGCACGAATTTTTTTTTCATTTTTCTGTGACATATTTGGTTTAATCTTCATGACCTTTGGATTCAGAATGTGCCTTGGAGCCAGATACAGTCATCACTTGTTACACATTTACCTCTCCTTTTTAAAAATATCTTTACAGGCAATACTTTAACAGGGAAGGGAACAGTAATTCTCTCATTCTTCATCTCATCCTTATGAAGAATCAACCAGCGACATTATCCGTAATTATTGAGAGTTCTTTAGTGCAATACATATGATGCCTAGACACAATTAGCAACCATCATCTTGTGTACATTTTGCATTTATTTCCATTATATTTCTTGAATGTTGGAATAGATGGTTTAAAAGTCATTCTTTATGGATGGGCATTAATGCATCACTCATTCTCAGGATCTTTCACAGTCATATTTCTTGGCCTTCTTCATAGATCACAGCAAAGAGAGGCTTCTTAGAGTAAGAATGAGAGTATTACTTTTCCATGTGCATAAACAAGAACATTTAGAAGTTTGTTTGTTTGACAATAAGTACATTAAACTAATTGGCAGCATCAAGTTCCTCCTCTTATGATATGGTCTCCCACCTCCTGAAATTGTGTGTGGTCTATAGGACCAGGTATGTAATACTTTTTTGATAAATGTCCTTCCCTGTATTTCAGATATATGGTAAGTGCATAAATATATTCAATATGCACAGAGTAGGAACACGTCAGTCATGAATGCAATATCCTGTCTTTGTGACTATATTTTGAAATACAGTAAAATATGAGTGAACACATACATGGTCAAAATTAAAATTTCAAACTAACAATGATTCAATATTGCAGAATATGAAAACCTTATTTTTAAAAAAAAGATGTTATCCACATATATATATTAGTTAATGAAACATATAAATAAAAGCTTAAAGCATACATTGTACAATAGAAAAGCAACAAAAACCACTCATAACAGAAGCAAAGGAATAAGCTCTGAGTGTGAAATTATCTTGAGAAAAAATTACTATTCAAGATCACTAAAGAAAACATATATCAAAATACAGATTTGATTTTTCTGACAATAAACTTGATAATGTTTAGTTCAAAATGTAAAATAGAAAATTATTTGATGAAGTGATAATTTTTAGAAATACAGAAAGGTTTAATATAATAAAAATATTTCATTGCAAACCAAGGAGTATATGTTATTAATTCAAGATAAATGACACAAATGTTAGAAGCAGAGTATTTCAAACTTCTTTTTTGAATATATAGAAATACTTCAAAAATTTTCTTCTTTTATGTTAAACATAAGGCTATAGTTAAATGTAAAAACATATATTAGTGAAGGTTTTAAGCTTCAAGGATATAATGGTATTTATTATTTCAAAATCATACATAATATGAACCAAATTGGGTGTATCCAGGGGATTTGGGGAAAATAATTTAATATGGGTCCTGAATCTTAGAACAGTATATAAGAAATTAATTTCAAAGCCTATTGTCCATACTGTACAAAATATACACCTAGAAATTAGCAATTTCTTCATAAAGTGAAGTATGAATAAAATTAGCATTGTACAATATTATTCTGTCATCTTATGACTTATAAAATAGATGCTGGCTTGCTTCCATGTATGTGGACCTATCTGCATTGCCCCCGTGGCACGCCTGGGTTGGCTACCCAGAGGCTATTTAAGCTGTGGGCTGGCTTTCCCCGGGGTCCGAGGATTGTTCAATGTTCCTGAATAAACTGCATTGAAAAAAAAATAGATGCATGAAGCCATAAATTCAAGCCAAACATACAAAAACAGCAAAGATCATTGGGATTCTTTGATTTTTGTCACCATAGACAAAAATGGCTTCATAGATTTGAGATGATTCACAGGCAACCTGGTATTTCTTTCTGAAACAATAAACAATAAAGGAGGTGAATCAGGAAACATTTTGATGAGCTGAGGCTGAGTAACAACTTAGGGGAAAAGGGAACACCTGAGGATTGATTCACAGTCACCTTTATTTCTGAACAGATATCGACCAGTGTGTGATGTGTCCAGAAAGTCACTATGCAAACTCAGAGAAGAGTTACTGCCTCCAGAAATCTGTGACCTTTTTGTCCTAAGACTTCTTGGGTATGGCTTTCACCACTGCAGCACTGTGCTTCTCTGCACTCACAACTGTGGTTCTTGTAGTCTTTGTGAAGCACAGAGACACATGCATTTTCAAGGCCAATATTCAGGCTCTCAGTTACATCCTGCTATTGACACTCATCATCTACTTCCTCAGTTCCTTGCTCTTCATTAGCCCACACAACACAGCCACCTGCATCTTGCAGCAGACAGCATTTGGAATTCTGCTCACTGTGGCTCTCTCCACAGTACTGGCCAAAGCTATCACAGTTGTTATTGTATTCAAGGTCACTGTTCCAGCTAGATTGGTGAGGTGGTTAATGGTATCAAGGACCCCTAACTTCATCATTCCCATCTGCACACTGATCCAACTTGTTCTCTGTGGAATCTGGCTGGTTACCTCTACACCATTCATTGATCATGATGCTCATGCTGAACATGGCCACATCATCATTGTGTGCAACAAAGGATCAGCAGTTGCCTTTCACTGTGTCCTGGGATACCTCTTCTCCTTGGCACTTGGGAGCTATGCCATGGCCTTCTTGTCTAGAAATTTGCCTGACACATTCAGTGAAGCCAAGTTCCTGTCATTCAGCATGCAGGTATTCTTCTGTGTGTGGGTCACCTTCCTCCCTGTCTACCACAGCACAAAGGAGAAGATTATGGTGGCTATGGAAGTCTTTTCTGTGTTGGCTTCCAGTGCAGCACTCCTTGGTTTGATCTTTGTCTCCAAGTGCTACATAATTTTGTTAAGACCAGATAAGAACTCCCATCTTGATATCAGGCACAAAACCCATTCAAAAAGGAATTTTAACTTAAAATTTAGTTAAAATGAAAATTAATCTGTTAGTAAATTATAAACAAAAAATAAAACCAGTGCTACACTATTATAAATCTTTAATTATGTATAATACCATGTGAATATTTAATTAATTGTACTAAAATCTCTTGAAATGGAACCATTATTTTAATCTTATGTTTGAGATTTATGTTTTACACTTTTTCACTAATAAAATTTCTTTATGTTTCTTTCTTTTAGCTGAATCCCCATAATTAGAACAGTGTGGCATAAACTCATGGATAGATGATTTCCTTTGGCTACAAAGTGCTAGTTTTGAAGTTGTGTCACCGTGTGTCAGCCATGATGTATTTGTTTTATCCTTCTCTCGTTAAAAACAAACCATTAAATTTTGTGTAATTATTTCATTTTTGAACTCCAGAAGATTCTGTTTTTTCACAGGTTATTTTCAATGAAATTCAGAAGAAATTTTATAGTTTAGCATGACTGTATAAGATCCTATTTTCTCATATTAGGGAAAATAAAAGCTCTTACTATGGGGAACTACACCGGATGCCTGATTTGTAACTAGTAGTTGTTTAGATACACAGAGATCAGAAAAGAGATATGACTGACTGATCAGGTGGTTCATATTGTGTTATGAGAACAAGGCATTGGAGTAGAGGCAAGCAGAGCAGTAGGAACTATGGAAGATGGAATTATTAACACTCTACAGCAGAATAATATGGAGGGTATATTCTTCATTGTAAAAAATTAAACGTCTTTCTTAGAGGAGTAGAAGTTGTGGATAATGGGCAATGGAAATGGGAATATCATTTTAAATGACCTCTTTGAATATGATCATAGAAACCACATTTGGATATTCAAAATATCTGAAGAAAACTCATGTCTCTAAAAACAGGGGTGTTAGAGTCTCTTATGTTGGTAACATCCTTGATGCCGAAAATATGAATGAACAGTAGCTGAAGCATTTGGACATGTGAAATCCCTTACAGGTTTTCTGTTTGAAGCTTTGTTATCTTTGTGGTATGATTTAGAGGTAAGTTTTCAGAGGTTTGTTAGATAGTTTTAACTTCAAGAATCTGAGGCAATTTAGTAAGTGAGACTACAGAAAGTGACTAGTCTTCCCTCAGCAGAAGTGGTTGTTTGTTTTTAATAACAGAGATAAGACATTTTTCAGTGGGAAAAGGGGTATTTTTGAACAGGGATGGATTCACATAGAGTTTATGTAGGGGTTTTTTTTGGTACAGATGCAGATTTAAATATAGATTCAGATGCCTTCATGCTAGTCTCTACCTCCTCAGACATTTCTGTCTTCCTGGGACATGTTATCTATTATATATTTGGAAATTGTCTTGTCCTGACTACCATAATGCATGTTGGAATGGATGACTGATTTAGGCAAGGGCAGTGAATGTGAAGAGGCTGGGGTTTCAATGTAGAATCAGATTTCAGCCAACCTTTGTAGAAGGTACTTGGCTTGATGTACTTATGTGCCAATCCAGGGTTACCTGAATTAGGTCAGAGGGAACATTGTCTATCTAGCAAAGGTTAGTGCAGTCAAAGTAAGATTGATGATTGACAAATTTATTGCATGAAATCAGATTTTTACATATTTATCAGAAACAGAATGTAATTGCAGCTCCCCTGAAGAATACAGTCATAGTTGCTGACATTTGCAAACTATACAGGGCACACAGGATTAGTATATAAGACTAAAAGTTCTTTCAAGCTTCAATATGCTTTTCTGACTTCTAGGAGATGCACAGATACACAGGTGTCCTGAATGCTTCAAAGCCTGAGGGAGTGCTTCAGGTCTTGGGAACTGAAATGGACAGTGTCTTAGGAGCTCCTGACTATAAACTGAAAATCCCATGGCACATGCTTCTCAAGGCATCTAGATCAGACCAACTCCATGATTCCCCAGAGTTATCTCTTTTTTTATTTTTTAATTTCAAAGTATGGAATTCAAACTTCAAAGCAAGCATGGAGTAGCCAATCAACCTCAAGGCTATAATGTTGTCCAGCATAATCAACAAAAAAAAAAATTTCCAGAGACATTGCTGTGCACCACATTTTAGAAGTCCAACTAGAATCAGAAAAAATAATGAACAAAAGTTTTTGCTAGTTTTTGCCCAGCAATAAAGGAGGGTGATTCATCTAAATTTCAGTGTTGAATAGCTAATATTTTATCACCCAAGCATGAACATCAATGTTGTCGTGTGACCATCTCTGCCAACGAAACCATATGATCATCAGTAACTTATTCAAAAGAGACAATATAGCAAAAAACAGCAATTTATCAGTCACACCCTTCAGCCTTAGATTTCACCAACTATCTTCCTTCAGTCACTAGTTTCTACATCTGAGAAGTTGGTAGAAAGACTGTTTTTCAGGGCTCCATGACTCCATTACCCCATTCATGAGCATATTTTAATTTCCACAAACTGGGGACAAAATTAACATCTCCACACATATGATTTGGCAGTAATCCTCTGGGAGTTTACATCACAAGAAGGTAGAAGTTTTATATTAACTCTTACACATAAAGGACATTTGTTCACAATCAAGGGAGCCTGCACTTTAGTTAGTGAAAAGTGATATTTCAATCCTGAAACATTCTGATGAAATTATTCCTGGGATTCTTGTGCTCCCTGTGGTTTGTTACTTCCTAGGAAAACAGGCAGTGTCAAAAGGGAATATTCCTTTGCATTTCTCACTGATGAAAGTCCTGAAAGATTAGAATGTGATCTTATATGACAATAAAAAAAACTGGACATTCCTGTGTTCTTAATTTCTGTTGAATCAATTTTACTAAATCATGAGTGGAGGTGCCCGGTGAAGAAATCCACCCTTATTCTAGATGCTGCACTGCCATCACTGGTACTGTGTGTCAGAATATAAGTTGGGAGGTTGAAGGTAATATTTTAAGGCAATGCAATCATGTGTAATTCCATTTGTTGTACAGAAGCACTTATATGAAAAAAAAATCAGTGAATCATCTTTGGTGACATCTACAAATACTACTTTGTGTGGAGAGTATCCTCTGAAGCCTGATGTGTTTTTAAAATACAGCCACTGTCATGACTGATTTTTCTTCCTGTTGTTTGACTGCCCATATTACATTACTGTTTCCCCCAAGAGGGCTACAGTAAGAAATATATTCAGCCTTGAGTATATAAAGGCCCTATATTAGTACAGAGACAATATAATCATTAATACCTTCTTTATTTCCAAAGGGACACATGGCTGACTGTCTTAATTAAAATTCTAATACATCAGTTGCTTGAAAATAATTACTGCTCTCTGTCCATCAACGATTAGGTGACTGAGAGCCTACAAAAGATGAGAAAAAAAGACTCTTGATTTGGCTCATCAGACCCCTGTCTAATTTTAGAACGCTCTGTCTTTCTTTCAGAATCTATTAACTTACAACATGCATGCAGTGCCAAAGCATTTATTTGCCCATAAGCCTCTGGATATGTAATGTGTCATTACATGTATCATTACTATACAAGCCTTCTCCTGGTAACATCTCCAAAGTTATAGTTACATTGTTTCGGTGATTTCTGTCAGTGTAGTCTTCACATGTTTCTTTTTTTTTCTTTTTTTTGCATCCCCCCATAAGCCCCTCCCTCCTCCCCTCCCAAACTCACCCTCCCGCCTCCCTCTGCATGCATGCCACTCCCCAAGTCCACTGATAGGGGAGGTTCTCCTCTCCTTTCTGATCTTAATCCATCAGTTCACATCAAAAGTGGCTGCATTGTCCTCTACTATGGCCTGGTAAGGCTGCTCCCCTGCAGGGGGAGGTGATCAAAGAGCAGGCCAATCAGATTATGTCAGAGGCAGTCCCTCTTCACATTACTATGTAACCCAATTGGACTCTGAACTGCCCTGGGCTACATCTGTGCAGGGGTTCTGGGTTATCTCCAAGAATAGACCTTGGTTGGAGTATGAGTCTCTGGGAAGTTCCCTGTGTTCAAATTTTCTGGTTCTGTTGCTCTCCTTGTGGAGACCCTGTCCTCTCTAGCTCTTACTATTTCCCAGTTCTTACATAAAATTCCATTCACTCTGCCCAACAGTTGCCCATCAGGCTCAGCATCTGCTTTGATAGTCTGTAGGGCAGAGGGTTTCAGAGGCCCTCTGTGGTAGGTTCCTAGGTTGTTTCCTGTTTTCTTCTTCTTCTGATGTCCATCCTCTTTGCCTTTCCGGATGGGGATTGGACATTTTAGTTAGGGTCCTCTCTCTTGCTTAGTTTCTTTAGATGCACAGGTTATAGTGGGTTTGTCCTACGTTGTATGTCTATATGAGTGAGTATATACCATGTGTGTCTTTTTGCTTCTGGGACAACTCACTCAGGATGATCCTTTCCAGATCCCACCATTTACCTGCAAATTTCATGATTTCCTTATTTTTCATTGCTGAGTAATATTCCATTGTGTAGTTGTACCACAATTTCTGCATCCATTCTTCAGTTGAGGGGCATCTGGGTTGTTTCCAGCTTCTGGCTATTACAAATAAAGCTGCTACAAACATGGTTGAGCAAATGTCCTTTTTGTGTACTTGAGCCTCTTTTGGATATATGCCTAGGAGTGGTATGGCTGGATCACGGGGAAGCACTATTCCTAGTTGTCTGAGAAAGCGCCAGATTGATTTCCAGAGTGGTTGTACAAGTTTACATTCCCACCAGCAGTGGAGAAGGGTTTCCCTTTCTCCACAACCTCTCCAGCATGTGTTGTCACTTGAGTTTTTGATCTTGGCCATTCTCATGGGTGTAAGGTGAAATCTCAGGGTTGTTTTGATTTGCATTTCCCTAATGGCTAGTGAGGTTGAGCATTTCTTTAAGTGCTTCTCTGCCATTCAGTATTCCTCTATAGAGAATTCTCTGTTTAGCTCTGTTCCCCATTTTTTAAGTGGATTACTTGGTTTGCTGCTTTTCAGCTTCTTTAGTTCTTTATATATACTGGATATGAGTCCTCTGTCAGATAAAGGGTTGGTGAAGATTCTTTCCCAATCTGTAGGCAGTCACTTTGTTTTGGTGATGGTCTCCTTTGCTTTGCAGAAGCTTTTCAGTTTCATGAGGTCCCATTTATTGATTGTTGCTCTTAGAGCCTGTGCTGTTGATGTTCTGTTCAGGAAGTTTTCTCCTGTACCAATGAGTTCTAGGGTATTCCCCACTTTTTTTTTCAAGCTGATTTAATGTGTCAGGTTTTATGTTGAGGTCTTTGATCCACTTGGACTTCAGTTTTGTGCAGGGTGATAAGTATGGATCTATTTTGATTTTTCTACATGTAGACATCCAGTTGGACCAGCACCATTTGTTGAAGATGCTATCCTTTTTCCATTGTATGGTTTTGGCGCCTTTGTCAAAGATCAGGTGTCCATAAGTGTGTGGGTTTATTTCTGGGTCCTCTGTTCGGTTCCATTGATCCACTATTTTGTTATTATGCCAGTACCATGCAGTTTTTAAAACTGTTGCTCTATAGTACAACTTAAGATCAGGGATGGAGATACCTCCAGAAGATCTTTTATTGTAGAGGATTGTTTTAGCAATTCTGGGTTTCTTGTTATTCCAGATGAAGTTGAGAATTTTTCTTTCCTGGTCTGTAAAGAATTGTGTTGGTAATTTGATGGGAATTGCATTGAATCTGTAGATTGCTTTTGGTAAAATGGCCATTTTTACTATGTTAATCCTACCAAGCCATGAACATGGGAGATCTTTCCATCTTCTCTTATCTTCTTCTAATTCTTTCTTCAGAGACTTGAAATATTTTTCATACAAGTCTTTGACTTCCTTGGTTAGGGTTACTCCGAGGTACCTTATGTCATTTGTGGCTATTGTGAAGGGTGTTGTTTCCTTAATTTCTTTCTCAGCCCTTTTGTCTTTTGTATATAGGAGGGCTACTGATTTTTTTGAGTTAATTTTGTATCCGGCCACTTTGCTGAAGGTGTTTATCACCTGTAGGAGTTCCCTGGTACAGTTTTTGGGGTCACTCACTTATACTATCATATCATCTGCAAATAGTGATAATTTGACTTCTTCCTTTTCAATTTGTATCCCCTTGATCTCCTTCAACTGTCTTATTGCTCTAGCAAGGACTTCCAGCACTATGTTGAAGAGATATGGAGAGAGTGGGCAACCTTGTCTTGTCCCTGATTTCAGTGGGATTGCTTTAAGTTTCTCTCCATTCAGTTTGATGTTGGCTATAGGTTTGCTGTATATCACCTTTACTATGTTTAGATATGTGCCTTGTATCCCTGATCTCTCCAATACTTTAAACATGAATGGATGTTGAATTTTGTCAAATGCTTTTTCAGCATCTAGGGAGATTATCATGTGGTTTTTTTCTTTCAGTTTGTTAATATGGTGGATCACATTCATGGATTTCCATATATTGAACCACCCCTGCATACCTGGGATGAAGCCTACTTGGTCATGGTGGATGATATCTTTGATGTGTTCTTGGATTCGGTTTGCGAGTATTTTGTTGAGTATTTTTGCATCAATGTTCATAAGGGAGATTGGCCTGAAGTTCTCTTTTTTGGTTGGGTCTTTGTGAGGTTTAGGTACCAAGGTGACTGTGGCTTCATAGAATGAGTTTGGTAATGTTGCTTCTGTTTCGATTTTGTGGAATAGTTTGAAGAGAACTGAGTTAGCTCTTTTTTGAATGTTTGGTAGAATTCTGGGCTGAAACCATCAGGTCCTGGGCTTTTTTTGGATGGGAGACTTTCGATGACTGCTTCTATTTCCTTAGGACTATTTAATTGATTTACCTGGTCCTGATTTAGCTTTGGTAAGTGGAATCGATCAAGAAAATTGTCCATTTCATTTAAATTTTCAAATTTTGTTGCATATAGACTTTTGAAGTAAGTCCTAATAATTGCTTGGATTTCCTCAGTGTCTGTAGTTATGTCCCCCTTTTCAT
The DNA here is from genome assembly GCF_030254825.1 of Meriones unguiculatus. Classification (NCBI taxonomy): domain Eukaryota; kingdom Metazoa; phylum Chordata; class Mammalia; order Rodentia; family Muridae; genus Meriones; species Meriones unguiculatus. Next base: position 14,828,443 of record NW_026843646.1, on the reverse strand, counting down.
TTCTGATTTTGTTGATTTGGATGGTGTCTCACTGCCTTTTAGTTAGCTTGGCTAAGGGTTTGTATATCTTGTTGATTTTCTCAAAGAACCAGCTCTTGGTTTCATTGATTCTTTGAATTGTTTTATTTCTTTCTAATTGATTGATTTCAGCCCTGAGTTTGATTATTTCCAGCCGTCTGCTCCTTCTTGGTGTGTCTGCTTCTTCTTTTTCTAGGGTTTTTAAGTGAGCCATTAAGTTGCTTGAATGCGCTGCCTCAAATTTCTTCTTGAAGGCACTTAGTGCTATGAACTTTCCTCTTAGCACTGCTTTCATTGTGTCCCACAAGTTTGGGTATGTTGTGTCTTCATTTTCATTGAGTTCTAGGAAGATTTTAATTTCTTTCCTTATTTCTTCCCTGACCCAGCTATCTTTTAGTAGCAAGTTGTTCAGTTTCCATGTATGTGTAGGCTTTTTGCTATTTTTGTTGTTACTGAGGTCCAGCTTTATTCCATGGTGATCAGACAGGATACAAGGGATTATTTCAATCTTCTTGTATCTGTTGAGGCTTGCTTTGTGACCAACTATGTGGTCTATTTTGGAGAAGGTTCCATGAGGTGCTGAGAAGAAGGTAAATTCTTTTGTGTTTGGGTGTAAGGTTCTGTAAATGTCTGTTAGGTCCATTTGATTCATGACCTCTGTTAGAGATATTGTTTCTTTGTTTAATTTCTGTTTAGTTGACGTGTCCTTTGTTGAGAGTGGGGTGTTGAAGTCTCCCACTATTAGTGTGTGGGGATCTATGTGTGGTTTAAATTTTATCAATGTTTCTTTCACAAATGTGGGTGCCCTTGTATTTGGGGCATAGATGTTCAGGATTGTGATGTCTTCTTGGTGGAATTTTTCCTTGATGAGTATGAAGTGTCCTTCCCCATCTCTTTTGATTAATTTTGGTTGAAAGACTATTTTATCAGATATTAGAATGGCTACTCCTGCTTGCTTCTTGTGTCCATTTGCTTGAAAAGCCGTCTTCCATCCCTTTACCCTCAGGTAATGTCTATCTTAGGTGTGTTTCTTGTATACAACAGATTGCTGGGTTTTGTTTACACATCCATTCTGTTAGTCTGTGTCTTTTTATTGGAGAATTAAGTCCATTGATATTGAGAGAGATTAATGACCAGTGGCTGTTAGATCCTTTGAGTTTGACGTTGGCTGTGGTCATACGGTTGTGTGCTTGGTTGCTTTTTGTTTTACTGTAGTGGGGTTATTTATTTTCTGTGTTTTCTTGAATGTAGCTAGCTTTCTTGGGTTGTATTTTCCCTTCCAGTGTCTTCTGTAATGCTGGATTTGTTTGTAGGTATTGTTGAAATTTGTTTTTGTCATTGAATATCTTGTTTTCTCCGTCTATGAGGACTGAGAGTTTTGCAGGGTATAGTAGCCTGGGCTGACATCTGTGTTCTCTTAGGGTCTGCATGATATCAGTCCAGGCCCTTCTGGCTTTCATAGTCTCTGTTGAAAAGTCAGGTGTGATTCTAATGGGTTTGCCATTATATGTTACTTGGCCTTTTTCTCTTGCAGCTTTTAGTATTTTTTCTTTGTTCTGTATACTTACGGTTTTGATTATTATGTGGCGGGAGGATTTTCTTTTCTGGTGTAATTTATTGGGTGTTCTATAGGCCTCTTGTATTCTTATTGGTCTCTCCTTTAAGTTGGGGAAATTTTCTTCAATGATTTTGTTGAAAATCTTTTCTGGGCCTTGGTGCAGGGAATCTTCTTTTTCTTCTATTCCTATTCTTCTTAGGTTTTGTCTTTTTATGTTGTCTTGAATTTCTTGGATGGTCTGTGTCAGGAATTTTTTAGATTTAACATTTTCTTTGACAGATACATCTATTTCTTCCATTATATCTTCCACACCTGAGATTCTTTCTTCCATTTCTTGTATCCTATTGGTTATGCTAACCTCTGTAGTTCCTGCTTACTTCCCTAAGTTCTTTCTCTCCACAATTTCTTCCATTTGTGTTTTTTTTAATTTTTCCAATTCTATCTTCAGGTCTTGAGTTGGTTTCCTTCCCCTGTCTGACTGCATTTTCATGTTTTTCCGTCAATTCCTTCGGCTGTTTGTTTGAACAATCCACTGTTTCTTTTATTTCATTCAGTGATTTAAGCATTTCCTCTCTAAAGGCCACAGACTGTTTGGCTGCAGCTTCCCGTATTTCTTCACGGATGGCCATAATCTCCTTGTCTTTAATTTCCTCCATTTCTTTACGGATAGCCATGATCTGTTTGTTTTTATCTTCCTCTAATTCTTTTCGTATTTTATTTGTTTCCTCTGTTATCTTCTTCATGAGCATAGATGTTAGGTCATCTCCTTGAATTTCATTTATGCTGGGGTGTCTAGGGCTATTTGCCCCTGGATAACTGGGTTCTGGAGATGCCATATTGCTCTGGCTTTTGTTGGTTGGACTTTTACGCTGTCCTCTACCCATTGGGCTATCTTAGTTGTTTGAATTTAGTTTCTGGTTGTTCCTGGACTCTTGTAGTAGAGAGAATCCCTTTGGCAGGAAGATGGTTTTTCCTGAAGGAAGCCTTTCCAACTTTTTGGGTATAGTCACTGGATGTCTGGTGTTTTTCAGGAGTTGCTACAGCTCACCTCAGGCCTAGAGACCTGGGTAGTAACTGTGGTCCTGATTAGTTGAGCGGGCTCTCCTCTCACTGGGAGAAGTCCTGGAGACAGTTGCCCTCCTTCTGGGTTTCTTGCTGTAAATTGAGTGATCAACTGCTGTAACCTGTGTGTCCCGTGGTTTGGTCGGTTTTGTTAGGGATAACTGGTTGCCCCTTGGAGCAGTATCTGGGGGGTTGATCTCAGGGTTCCCAGTCTTTTGTAGGTCTGAGGTTGGGGTTCTGTGCCCCAGAACCCAAGAGGTAATCTGTGGCGGGTGAGTACTGCTCTGGTGTCTTGGGGTGCACAGTTCTGCCTGTAAGGTGTATTTGGTACAATGCAGGCCTCTGGGCTGGTGGAGTGTGCGCCTGCCTGCTAGTCTGTGGAAGCTGAGTTTCTGATCACTCTGTGCTCCCTGTTTGGGCCCAGATCTGTGATGGCTGGGAGTACTCACCTGTCTGCGATCTGCAGGCTGCTAGACTTTCCCTAGGTGACCCCAGCAGCACGGTTTCTTCCTTCCCTGTGGGGTCCTCTCTGGACAGGGGTTCCCAGTCCCTGTTGTACTGGGGCGCGCAGCTTGTCTGTACTGCTGAGCTGAGCGTGCAGCTCTCTGCGAGGCAGGAGCTCAGTTGTGTTGGCGGTGGGTACCCGCCGTCCTAGCGACCTTCCGGGGATAGACTGGGTGACCCGTGATCAGTCTGGCAAGATTGCTTCCCAGTGGGGTCCCCCTGAGGCTGGGACTCCCAGCCTCAGGCACCCTTGTGCTCACAGATCAGCCTGAGAAAGTGATTGCGGCAGGGACACTTGCAGCTCCAGCCCGGAGACACAAAGCCTGTGTTACCCGGGATTTCTTCCAGGTTCTGGCTGGGTAGCCGTGAGTGGACCCGACCGATTCCCACACCGTGGGAGCCTCCCCTCACCTGGGAAACAGGATTGATGCAGTTTCAGGGCCCAGAGTTCAGTCTCCTGGTCTCTGCATGGTGAGTGCTGTCCTGCTTCTCAAACGCGGTGCTCTCCCGGCGCTGCCATCTTGGCTCCCCATACTTATAATTTTTATACATCTGACTTTTTTTCACTTTTTTAAAAATAAGCCAACAATGTGGTAGCCAGGCTCCCCTTGAGCTCAAGCCTTTGGGATGTTTTCTAAAGTAAGCAAAGCTTGTGTAGTCATGGCGGGAAGGGGTGAGTGGGTGGTGGCAAGTGGCTCAGAGAGGCACTCTCCGCACATGGAACTGTCATTCTCCAGGGCTCTGCACAGAAGAGCAACTCTGGTAAGCTGAGGGGAGGGATGGGCTGCATGGCTGGGGAACCATGGCAGTTGCCATGATTCCCTTGTTGGAATGTTTTCAAGCACAAGCCTCAAAAACTGCACCCCTGGCCTGCACCATTGAGTTCTTTCACACCACTGAAGCTGTGGGAGGAACCTGCGGGCACCTTAATGTCAGCAGCCGTTCTCCTGTCTCTCTCTCTCTCTTTAAAGATTTACTTTTATGTGCAGTGATGTTTTGCATGCATGTATGTCTGTATGAGGGCTCCAGATCCTCTGGAACTAAAGTTATTGACAGTTGTGAGTAGCTATGTGAGTGCTGGGAATCGAACCCAGGTCCTCTGGAAGAGCAACAAACACCCTTAACCACTCAGCCATCTCTCTGGCTCCCTCCTGTCTCTCTTGTCATGTGCTCAGTGGCAATGCAAACCAGACCTGTGGCCACCAGATCATCTCTGTTTGTGAGCATTGTCTGCTTTTCTTGGATGAAAATCTGAAAATTACTGGGAACTTGAAAAATTCAATTTAGTAGTTTATGAATAAAAGGTCTAGGATGCACCAAGTATTTCTTATCTTTTAAAAATTTAAGTATGACAAAAAGAAGTGTCAGAATACCATTTTATTGAGAAAAATGAGATTAAATGAAAGGACTCTGTTGGAAACAAAGATCCTTGGATGATTTTTGAGAAGAAATATAAAGACTGAAAAAATATGAATGTATCTTTATTTCCTTCATTCTTTTGTTTCTCTTTCATTATTTCTCATTTTTATTTATTTGGTCTCTTTTTTTTCCCTACTACCGGGGATTAAATGCAGGGACTCCCACGCATTAGGTCACCACCTTACCACCGAGCTACACATCCAGACCTTTTGGGGACCAGGGGGAGTCAGGGTCTTACTAAGATGTCATGCTGGAAGTGAGCTCTGCATCCCACACTGGCTGTGGCAAATTCACAGGTCTCCTGCATAGCTCTTAAATACAATCCTTTGTTGCCTGTTTTGATTAGCAATGAGAACATCTCTCTTGGCTTCTTGTAGTCTTCTTTTTGTGATTTACTGCCCAGACTGGGGCTCCTACCTTCCCCACCCCAGTTCCTGGCAAGGGAGACACAGTCCTCAGCACTGGCTGATCCCCATTACAACTTCTCTGCATCATGAGAGAAGACAACAAGATGATGTCAGAGTTCTGCGGATGTCAGTGTGAACAGGGAAATCGCTGTTGGGTGTGCATTTGGTGTGTGCTGCGTTGACTTTCAGAGGCAGTGGGTATTTGGACTGGGTTTCCTGGTCGAGTCACTGTGACTGAACAGGGTACAGTTCAATCTCTGGGGTGTAGTGTCAGTACTAGACCTATTGAGAGAACGCCTGTCGGTTCCTCAGCTGTTCATGTTGTCTTCAGTCAGCTTTCTCCTAGCACCGGAAATGAAGAGGATCATCTAGATCGCACACCATTTAGCTGTCATGGAGTCTTCCTGGTAGAGTTTTACAAGAAAAGTGAGTCTTTAGCTAGCTACAAAGTCATGTTCTTCAAGGATTTAGTCAATTAAAAGTTATATCATTATATGCCAGAAACTATGTTTAAGAGGTATGTGGTAACCATGTGGGTGACATAGGTGAGTAGAAGGAAAAATAACTCAGAAGTCCAGCCAGCAAAAGTGAGGGAAAGCAGTTTGCTTTGCACTGAGAGACTTGAAACTCTAATCTCATCACCAGACTGAGTCAGCATGAGCTGCTCTGTGCCTGCCTCTGTGGCTTGCACCCTGTGAGGTCTGAAGTGGACGTGAAATAAAGACACAGATCCTTGGACCATAACTGTCATTGTCAGTGCTGTTGCTTGATCGTGTTTGGGGTAGTTTTCAGCCTCACCACACACCTCATCTGACCCATACTGCATAAGGTATTGTTTTACATACGTGAATTTGTGGCCCAACCAGCTAAATGACATGCTCAGGGGATCAAGTGAGTATATGACAGAAGAGGGACCACTACACCTGATGACCTGAGCTTGACCCCCAGGATTCACATGACGGGAGAGAAACAGCTCCCACAAATTGTCTCTGACCTCCACAGGCTTGTATATACACAATAAATGAATACATTTAATTAGAAAAAAATAAAGAACAAGAATTAAAACTTACACCTTTAACCTCAAAACCCATATCTTTTGCTCACCACCAACCACCCTTCTTGACTCTTAGTATTTCTGAATTCTGTGTTTTCACCAGAAACCAAAATCCTCCTCAATGATGTTCCCTCTCTGAGCATCAGTGTCTTTGCTGTAACATGAGATAAGTAGGTCACAGACTCAGGGAGGTTAGCTAAAAGGTGGGTGTGGGGATTCTTGATAAATTGCACAGGATTACAAAGATTCTCGAGTTCCATTCATTTCACTTATATGTGGCATGGTGTGCCATAGTGAACAAAGCAGGAACTTCAAGTTCCCTGTGACTGGAATTCAACTCTGCCCTCAGCTCATACTCTGTCCAGTCTTGAAGAAATTATCTCATTTCCCTAAGCCTTGGTACCCTTTCTGTGTAGTGAGGTGTGCTATTCTTTCCCCGCAGGGTTGTCATGGAGATTAAATGACACAGTGTACAGAAAACATTTAGCATTTGCCAGGACGTTGAAAGGTGACGAAGCGAGAGTGACTCTTAGGCTTGGGGTCATAGAGATGCATTGCACAGCAGGTCATGCTGGTAAGGGCAGGTAGCCAAGAAAGAATAGGCTGTACCACTCCCCACTGCCCTCATCCCCCTCCCACTCCTGTGGACCCTTTCTCCCAAAACGTCTTCTTCTGCTTTCTCTCTCTCTCTTTCTTTCTTCTTCTTTTTTTTTTGGTTTCAGTATATTTACATCCCAAGGGTGCCCATCCCTCCTCTCCTCCCAGCCCCACCTTCCCTCCTTTCCCTTTCCCCTCTCCCTTCCCTTCAAAAAAGGGGAGCCCCTTCCTCCACATCAATACTCCCAGCACACCAGTCCTCTTCTTGTTTGTGACCCACTTGAGCTTCTTGGGATTATTTATAGGCGTGTGAAGGTTATTTACTAGATTATGAGCACTTACCACTGTCTGCATCACTGAAGACATCACTGTCCCTCCTTCAGCAACCATTAACTTCAGAAAACCATTCAGGGAGCAGTGGGGCCTCGTGAGCGCCCCACATCTGTGATGGGCAGTTGATGGTGCCTGGCTTTTTTTAGTGTAGGTTCTGGGGATTGAACTCTGGTCCTCAAGCTTGTAAGGCTGATGGGACCATCTCCCCAAATCCTAATTTTGTATTAAAAAAATCTTTGCAGAGTTTGTATAAACTGTGTTGGAAAGAAAGTGTTGGCTGATTCTCCTCACTTGAGTCTCAGCTGCGTTTCAGTACCCATTTCCACACCGTCAGAAACTGCCTGGGCCCTTTTCAGTCAAGGCTTATGTATATTTTAAGCAAGAGATGTGTATTAGGGTTCTCTAAAGGAGTAGAACTAATAAAATAAATGTGTGTATGTGTGTGTAGAGATAAAATGAATATACATGTGTATTTTCATTTTAGTATTTAACAAATGATTTCAACTTAATATTTAATGAATATGGTCATTTTAATATATATAATTTCTTAGAGTGTCTTAAACTCTAAGACCCAGCTAGTTCCATAATGGCTGTCTCCTGACAGGAAGGCTGAGAATACAGGGGTTGTTCAGTCCCCAAGGCTGTTTGTCCAGTCTGGTGCTGGAGTCCTAGAGGAGTCCTACAAGTATTCCTAAGGAGTTGCGGGTCTTCAGTCTCTGCTGGAACCCAGATGAGCTAGGTTCTCACACAGTGGAGGAGTGCCTGCCTCAGCAACAGGCAGATGAACTCGTCACAGAGGGTAGGATGAGCATGCAAACAAGCAAAGCTTTCTTTTTTCCATGTCCTTTACGTGGGCTGTCACCAGAAGGTGTGACCTAGGTCGGCAGTCCCACCTCAAATGATCCCTCAGGAATGTCCCTCACAGAGCTGATTCCAGATGTGGTCTCATGGACGGCCAAGGTGACAGGTTGAAATAGTGAAGTGCATCTTTATGCAAAAGAGAAAACATAAACTATTCTGAATTGATGGAGGAGCGTGAATAATAAATTTGAGGTATTTTCTCCTCTTTTAATTACTAAATTTTCTCCTCTTCAGATTTATTTTTCTTATTTTTTATTATGTGCCTGTGACAGTGTGTGTGCACATGAGTGCAGGTGTCCCCTGGGACTCACAGGTGTCATTACCCCCTGGATCTTAGTCACATGGGGTTATGATCCACCCAATCTGGGTGCTCGGAAAGGAGGGTCCTTCCGAGGAGCGGTGTTTGCTCACTACCAACTGCTGAGCTGTTTCCTCTTTTGCTGCTTCTAGTCAGGTCTTCTCATCGTGTTGGTGAGGACTCCTAGTGAGCTGGGAGTGAGCTGTGTCCCTCCGTTTCCCTGGGCAGCCAGGAAGGCCTGGCTTTCTCAAGCCCCTCCCGACCCCCTCCACTTACCGCAGGGTACTGCATAAACAGAGCCCCTTTCCTCTCTATAAAAAAGGCAGGAGGCCTAGCTGTGGATGCCGGGTGAGTCTGATTGTTTCCTGCTCCCACGGTGGGGATACAAGTTAGCGGACATTCTCATAGGCTGTTTCCTGATTGAGTTTGACCTTGACAGTGAAGACACATGGCAGATAAACTAACATCAAATCAGGATGCCCGGCCTACCCAAAGTTCCGAATGGAAAGATGTTCTCAAGCTTCAGCAGCAGAAGCTTTAAACCACGCACCAGGGCTGAGGACGAGACCCTGTGGGCAGGGGCCAACCCATAGAATGTGGCTGATCTTGGGCTAAGCATGCCTAAGCCCAGGGCTCAGTCCCAGCACCCAAAAACAAAGTCAGGGAGAAGGAAAATCCACTGAAAGTTCTGCCTAGTCTAACTGCCTGTTAGCTGGGGAGAGAGACTTCTTGGTTATGTTGCGGTTATTCCCAAGTGAACTTTGAATTACCTGATGTGAAGCTTTGGTTTTCTTTGAAAACAGTTATTTAAGGTTTGATCATATTTACTCCCAACTCTTCCCAGATTCCGTTCCCACTACCATTCAAGTTAATGTCCTTTAAAAAATGTTCACACACACACACACACACACACACACACACACACACACGCGCGCACACACACCATCCTCCCTAAGCCTCTACTCTGATTTCTTCCAGTCCCTGTGCTGACAAAGGAGAGTGCAAAGCATTCTGCCTCTGCCACTGACCCTCGGCTACCTAACCTTAGGCTAATACTTAAATCTTTACTCTGATTCTTTAATATGGAGATTCTCTTTCACACAATATTTCAGTGATCTACTGAAAAAATAGTGTGAACATTCTGTAAATTTATACAAGAAGGTACTATATTTCACTTGAGTTTGTTACGCAGGGCACTGATAGGCATGTGCTCTGAGTCAGTCAATGTTGGTGTAAGAATGAGTGTATTTAAAACATCAGCTGGTCTGGAGGGGCAAGATGGCGGCGCCGGGAGGACTCTCATTCTGAGCAGCAGCACAGCAGGATCAGCACAGTGAACAGCAATCAGAACTCTCGGCCATAAAACACAGTCATTGTGTTTCCCAGGTGAGAGGATACCCCACGGTGGGGGATTCAATCAGCTTTTAACTCACCCGGCTAAACCGCGGAAGAGATCCCGGTTCCGCCAGAGGCTTGGCTGCCGGCCGCCAGCCCCAGCCCCAGCCCAGAGCCACAAGCCAGTGTCTCTGGTCCCGGTCCCAGACTGAACCTTGGGCACCACACTATCAGAGACTGGAATTTTCAGTCGAGAGATAACCCCAGGGTACAGGAAACGATTGGGACCGGCCTTAGGTCACCCAGACATCCCCTGGAAAAGACTCGGGCGGGTTCCACGGGCACCCCAGGAGCCAGCCCGGAGCCAGAGCCGGGGACCCAGGTTCCAGCACAGAGCCCTGCCTGCCTGCGCGCCTGATTCGCCGCCAGAGATAGAAACGGCTGGTCTGATCTCAGAGCACTCAGCTCACCCCCAACCGGAAAAGGTTCCCGGAAAATTACCCACCTTAGGGAGCCACTCAGACTCCCAAAAGCCACAAAGGCAGACACAGGCAGTTTCTGCGCACCAGACAGCTGGCAGAGACTGAGCCACCATCACACAGCTCTGCTCCAGGCACAGGCAAATTTCTGTGGCCAGCCAGCTGGCGGACACTGAGCAGTGTGCGCCAGGGCAAAAAAAGACACTAGGAGTCCGTGTCTCCAGAGAATCCACGGGGAAGGAAGGAAACTGTACTGATCTAAATCACCCAATCCTTCCCTAGAAAAAGTCTAGCAGTCTAGTGGGGCCGAGGCGCCAGCACTCAGCTGTGCTCCAGACACAAGCACAAACAGTTGAGGCACGCCTGATGTCCAACTGGGTCACAGCAGCTGATCATTAAATTTGCAACAAGAAACCCAGAAACAGGGCAGCTGCCCTCAGGACTTCCCTGGGTGAGAGGAGAACCCTCTCGACTAACAAAGACCACAGTTACCACTCAGGTCTATATCCCTGAGGTGAGTAACTCCTGAAAAAACACCAGCCATCCAGGGACTATACCCAAAAAGCTGAGAAGACATCCTTCAGGAAAATCCAGCTTTCTGCAAAGGGGATTCTCTCCCCCACAGGATCCCCAGGAACCACCAGAAAATAACCCCAAACTCCTAAGATAACACAATGGGTAGAGGCCAGCGTAAAAGCTCAAGCAACAAAAGACAGAGCAATATGGCATCTCCAGAACCCAGTTACCCAGGGGCAAGTAGCCCTGGACACCCCACCATAACTGAAATCCAAGAAGATGACCTAACAAGTATGCTCATGAAGATGATAACAGAGGAAACAAATAAGATTCGTAAAGACATAGAGGAAGATAAACTCAAACAGAATATTGCCATCCGTAAAGAAATAGAGGAAGCTGCAGCCAAACAGTTTATGGCCTTTAGAAAGGAAATGCTTAAAACACTGAATGAAATGAAAGAAACAGAGTTGAAGGAACTAAAAGAAAAACAGGAAAGTACAATCAGACAGGTGAAGGAAGTAAACAAAACAACTCAAGACCTGAAGATAGAATTGGAAAAATTAAAGAAAACACAAATGGAAGAAATAATGGAAAGGAAGAATCTAGGGAAGAAAACAGGAACTACAGAGGTAAGCATAACCAACAGACTACAAGAGATGGAAGAAAGAATCTCAGGTGTAGAAGATACAATGGAAGAAATCGATGTATCTGTCAAAGAAAATGTTAAATCTGAAAAATTCCTGACACAGACCGTCCAAGAAATGCAAGACAATATGAAAAGACAAAACCTAAGAATAATAGGTATAGAGGAAAAAGAAGACTCCCTTCTCCAAGGCCCAGAAAATATTTTCAACAAAATCATTGAAGAAAATTTCCCCAAGCTAAAGGAGAGGCCAATTAGAATACATGAGGCCTACAGAACACCCAGCAAATTTGACCAGAAAAGAAAATCCTCCCGCCACATAATAATCAAAACAGTAAGTATACAGAACAAAGAAAAAATACTAAAAGCTGCAAGGGAAAAAGGCCAAGTAACATATAATGGCAAACCCATTAGAATCACACCTGACTTTTCAACAGAGACTATGAAAGCCAGAAGGGCCTGGACAGATATCATGCAGACCCTAAGAGAACACAGATGTCAGCCCAGGCTACTATACCCAGCAAAACTCTCAGTCCTCATAGATGGAGAAAACAAGATATTCAATGACAAAAACAAATTTCAACAATACCTACAAACAAATCCAGCATTACAGAAGACACTGGAAGGGAAAATACAACCCAAGAAAGCTAGCTACATTCAAGAAAACACAGGAAATAAATAACCTCACTTCAATAAAACAAAAAGCAACCAAACACACAACCTGATGACCACAGCCAACATCAAAATCAAGAGATCTAACAGCCACTGGTCATTAATCTCTCTCAACATCAATGGACTCAACTCTCCAATAAAAAGACACAGATTAACAGAATGGATACGTAAACAAAACCCAGCAATCTGTTGCATACAAGAAACACACCTAAGACACAAAGATAGACATTACCTGAGGGTAAAGGGTTGGAAGACGACTTTCCAAGCAAACGGACCCAAGAAGCAAGCAGGAGTAGCCATTCTAATATCTGATAAAATAGACTTTCAACCAAAATTAATCAAAAGAGATGGGGAAGGACATTTCATACTCATCAAGGGAAAATTCCACCAGGAAGACATCACAATCCTGAACATCTATGCCCCAAATACAAGGGCACCCACATTTGTGAAAGAAACATTGATAAAATTTAAAGCACATATAGATCCACACACATTAATAGTGGGAGACTTCAACACCCCACTCTCAACAAAGGACAGGTCAACCAAACAGAAATTAAACAAAGAAACAATGTCTCTGACAGAGGTCATGAATCAAATGGACCTAACAGACATTTACAGAACTTTACACCCAAACAAAAAAGAATTTACCTTCTTCTCAGCACCTCATGGAACCTTCTCCAAAATAGACCACATAGTGGGTCACAAAGCAAGCCTCAACAAATACAAGAAGATTGAAATAATCCCATGTGTCTTGTCTGATCACCATGGAATAAAGCTGGACCTCAACAATAACAGAAATAACAAAAAGCCTACACACACATGGAAACTGAACAACTTGTTACTAAATGACAGCTGGGTCAGGGAAGAAATAAAGAAAGAAATTAAAGTCTTTCTAGAAATCAATGAAAATGAAGACACAACATACCTGAACTTATGGGACACAATGAAAGCAGTACTAAGAGGAAAGTTCATAGCACTAAGTGCCTTCAAAAAGAAATTCGAGACAGCTCATTCAAGCACCCTAATGGCTCAATTAAAAACCCTAGAAAAAGAAGAAGCAGACACACCAAGAAGGAGTAGACGGCTGGAAATAATCAAACTCAGGGCTGAAATCAATCAATTGGAAACAAATAAAACAATTCAAAGAATCAATGAAACCAAGAGCTGGTTCTTTGAGAAAATCAACAAGATCGACAAACCCTTAGCCAGGCTAACTAAAAGGCAGAGAGACACCACCCAAATCAACAAAATCAGAAATGAAAAGGGGGATATAACTACAGACACTGAGGAAATCCAAACAATCATTAGGACTTACTTCAAAAGTCTATATGCCACAAAATTTGAAAATCTAAATGAAATGGACAATTTTCTTGATCGATTTGACTTACCAAAGCTGAACCAGGACCAGGTAAATCAACTAAATAGACCTATATCCCCCAAAGAAATAGAAGCAGTCATCAAAAGTCTCCCATCCAAAAAAAGCCCAGGACCAGATGGCTTCAGCGCAGAATTCTACCAGACCTTCAAAGAAGAGCTAACACCAATTCTCTTCAAACTATTCCACAAAATAGAAACAGAAGGAATATTACCAAATTCATTCTATGAAGCCACAGTCACCTTGGTACCTAAACCTCACAAAGACTCAACAAAGAAAGAGAATTTCCGGCCAATCTCCCTTATGAACATTGATGCAAAAATACTTAATAAAATACTTGCAAACCGAATCCAAGAACACATCAAAGATATTATCCACTATGACCAAGTAGGCTTCATCCCAGGTATGCAGGGGTGGTTCAATATACGGAAATCCATCAATGTGATCCACCATATTAACAAACTGAAAGAAAAAAACCACATGATAATCTCCCTAGATGCTGAAAAAGCCTTTGACAAAATCCAACATCCATTCATGTTCAAAGTATTGGAGAGATCAGGGATACAAGGCACATATCTAAACATAGTAAAGGCGATATACAGCAAGCCTATAGCCAACATCAAACTGAATGGAGAGAAACTTAAAGCAATCCCACTGAAATCAGGGACAAGACAAGGCTGCCCACTCTCTCCATATCTCTTCAACATAGTGTTGGAAGTCCTTGCTAGAGCAATAAGACAGTTGAAGGAGATCAAGGGGATAGAAATTGGAAAGGAAGAAGTCAAATTATCACTATTTGCAGATGATATGATAGTATACGTGAGTGACCCCAAAAACTCTACCAGGGAACTCCTACAGCTGATAAACACCTTCAGCAAAGTGGCAGGATACAAAATTAACTCAAAAAAATCAGTAGCCCTCCTGTATACAAAAGACAAAAGGGCTGAGAAAGAAATTAAGGAAACAACACCCTTCACAATAGCCACAAATGACATAAGGTACCTCGGAGTAACCCTAACCAAGGAAGTCAAAGACTTGTATGAAAAAAATTTCAAATCTCTGAAGAAAGAATTAGAAGAAGATATGAGAAGATGGAAAGATCTCCCATGCTCATGGCTTGGTAGGATTAACATAGTAAAAATGGCCATCTTACCAAAAGCAATCTACAGATTCAATGCAATGCCCATCAAATTACCAACACAATTCTTTACAGACATGGAAAGGAAAATTCTCAACTTCATATGGAATAACAAGAAACCCAGAATTGCTAAAACAATCCTCTACAATAAAAGATCTTCTGGAGGTATCTCCATCCCTGATCTTAAGTTGTACTATAGAGCAACAGTTTTAAAAACTGCATGGTACTGGCATAGAAACAGAATGGTGGATCAATGGAACCGAACAGAGGACCCAGAAATAAATCCACACACTTATGGACACCTGATCTTTGACAAAGACGCCAAAACCATACAATGGAAAAAAGATAGCATCTTCAACAAATGGTGCTGGTCTAACTGGATGTCTACATGTAGAAAAATGAAAATAGATCCATACTTGTCACCCTGCACAAAACTGAAGTCCAAGTGGATCAAAGACCTCAACATAAAACCAGACACATTAAATCGGCTTGAAAAAAAAGTGGGAAATACCCTAGAACTCATTGGTACAGGGGGAAACTTCCTGAACAGAACACCAACAGCACAGACTCTAAGAGCAACAACCAATAAATGGGACCTCATGAAACTGAAAAGCTTCTGTAAAGCAAAGGACACCGTCATCAAAACAAAGCGACCACCTACAGATTGGGAAAGAATCTTCACCAACCCTTTATCTGACAGAGGACTCATATCCAGTATATATAAAGAACTAAAGAAGCAGAAAAGCAGCAAACCAAGTAATCCACTTAAAAAATGGGGAACAGAGCTAAACAGAGAATTCTCTGTAGAGGAATACCGAATGGCAGAGAAGCACTTAAAGAAATGCTCAACCTCATTAGCCATTAGGGAAATGCAAATCAAAACAACCCTGAGATTTCACCTTACACCCATGAGAATGGCCAAGATCAAAAACTCAAGTGACAACACATGCTGGAGAGGTTGTGGAGAAAGGGGAACCCTTCTCCACTGCTGGTGGGAATGTAAACTTGTACAACCACTCTGGAAATCAATCTGGCGCTTTCTCAGACAAGTAGGAATAGCGCTTCCTCAAGATACAGCCATACCACTACTGGGCATATATCCAAAAGAGGCTCAAGTACACAAAAAGGACATTTGCTCAACCATGTTTGTAGCAGCTTTATTTGTAATAGCCAGAAGCTGGAAACAACCCAGATGCCCCTCAACTGAAGAATGGATGCAGAAATTGTGGTACATCTACACAATGGAATATTACTCAGCAATGAAAAATAAGGAAATCATGAAATTTGCAGGTAAATGGTGCGATCTGGAAAGGATCATTCTGAGTGAGTTGTCTCAGAAGCAAAAAAGACACACATGGTATATACTCACTCATATAGACATACAACATAGGACAAACCCACTAAAACCTGTGCATCTAAAGAAACTAAGCAAGAGAGAGGACCCTAACTAAAACGTCCAATCCCCATCCAGAAAGGCAAAGAGGATGGACATCAGAAGAAGAAGAAAACAGGAAACAACCTAGGAACCTACCACAGAGGGCCTATGAAAGCCTCTGCCCTTCAGACTATCAAAGCAGATGCTAAGCCTGATGGGCAAGTGTTGGGCAGAGTGAACGGAATTTTAGGTAAGAACTGGGAAATAGTAAGAGCTGGAGAGGACAGGGTCTCCACAAGGAGAGCAACAGAACAAGAAAATTTGAACATAGGGAACTTCCCAGTGACTCATACTCCAACCAAGGACTATTCATGGAGATAACCTAGAACCCCTGCACAGACGTAGCCCATGGCAGTTCAGAGTCCAATTGGGTTACATAGTAATGTGAAGAGGGACTGCCTCTGACATAATCTGTTTGGCCTGCTCTTTGATCACCTCCCTCTGGGGGGGGGGGTGCAGCCTTACCAGGCCACAGTAGAGGACAATACAGCCACTTTTGATGTGAACTGACAGACTAAGATCAGAAAGGAGAGGAGAACCTCCCCTATTAGTGGACTTGGGGAGTGGCATGCAAGCAGAGGGAGGAGGAAGGGTGGGATTGGGATGGGAGGAGGGAGGGGCTTATAGGGGGATGCAGAATGAATAAAGTGTAATTGATGAAAAATTTAAGAAAAAAAGGGAAAAAAATAATTTAAGAACCTTAAATGACTTTCAAAATTGGAGGAAAACATGGAGTTAGTCAATTGGCATGGAGCACGTCTCGCCCCTGGGGGCAATGGTCTCCTGAACCTACTCAGACCTCGGACACCACCACTGCTAGTTCTAGAACTGACGCAGGATGTTCCAACGAGGGGTTAAGGCTTCTCATAATATTTCCTATAAGCCCACACCTGTTTGTCTATATCCCCCATTTTTATTCATTATTAGCCAGATAGAACCAAGTAATTGTGGTAATGATACTCGCTTTTTTTTAAACCCCAATGCTAGTAAAGTTAGGTATGCCCTGGTTACTCGCATGCCTCACTGGGTGCCTATGCCCATTGATGCCCCTCACGCTATGACTCTCTTCAGACAGAAAAGGGATCTTGGAACTACAGCCACCATTGTTACTACCATCTCATTGACGGCTGTTGGAGCTACCACCAGGGCATTAGCCATGAGTCATACTGGGCAGACTGCTCAGACCCTGAATAATCATTTAGCCAATGTAGCTCATGCCTTAGTTGTACATAAAGGAATTAATGCTCAACTAAAAGGAAGCTTGATGGTGTTCAATCAGAGGATTGACCTCTTGCAGGAGCAAATTGATACCCTATGGCAAATCGCTCAACCTGGCTGTCAATGAAAGTATGCTGGACTTTGTGTCACTAGCATACAACATGAGAATTTTTCCTGCACTGCAAATCTGTCTAAACAATTGTCGAGCTATATTTTAGGTAATTGGACTGGAGAATTCGATACTACGATGGAGCAGCTGAGAGTGGCCATTGTCACAGTAAATTCTACCAGAGTGGACGCAGGACTAGCCACAGGATTATCAACATGGATTGCTGCAGCCATGAATCATCTGAAGGAATGGGCGGGCATGGGAGTGTTAGCAGGCCTTCTGGTGTTGGTCTCCTTGGTTTGCCTGTGGTATATATGCAAGATTAGAGTCTCACAACAGTGTGATGCAGCCATGATCATTCAGGCCTTTACAGCCATTGAAGCAGGACATTCTCCCCAAGCATGGTTGGATACCATAAAAAGCTAAAATGATACGCTCAGGATGCGAGGCTAAGCACTGCACTCA
Organism: Meriones unguiculatus; assembly: GCF_030254825.1. NCBI lineage: Eukaryota > Metazoa > Chordata > Mammalia > Rodentia > Muridae > Meriones > Meriones unguiculatus. The sequence goes on along the minus strand of NW_026843646.1, from coordinate 14,810,947 downwards.
GGATCAGCCGCTTTGGACCCAGAGAAGAGCATGTCTGATTGCATGTGGGTTGATGCCCCAGGTCCCGCCTCTGAGAAAAAGGTATCGGACGGGTCCGATGCTCTTTGGGTGGATGACACCTAAATGAACATCTGTACAAAGTCCCAATTTATTTCTAATATCAGAGATCAGACCTCTACTCTTGCCTGATGCGTCTAAAACAAAAAGGGGGAACTGTAGAGAGCTGTGGAATGCTATGCCTTAAAGATGGAGCTGGTTTCCGCCTTCCACCTTCCCGATGGTGAGTGCTCTCTGTCAGGAACAACTCCACATTTGGCTAAGGCCGAGGATCTGGCTTGCTTCCATGTATGTGGACCTATCTGCATTGCCCCCGTGGCATGCCTGGGTTGGCTACCCAGAGGCTATTTAAGCTGTGGGCTGGCTTTCCCCGGGGTCCGAGGATTGTTCAATGTTCCTGAATAAACTGCATTGAAAAAAAAAAAAAAAAAACCATCAGCTGGTTTGATTGTAAAAGTAGTATTCTCTGTTTTACTAAGAATTTTTATAAGCTGAACAGAAGGCTGAGAAGCAAGAAAGAACAAATCAAATGAAAACTGAGCAAACTGAGTTATAAGTCAATCAATAGGTTTTTATTGAGTAACTAGTTTGTTCTGAATCTTGTCCCTCAGTATTGGGATTGTGGGGACTGTGAACAAAACAAAACCAAATCTGTGACTTCATGAAGCCTCCATTTTAGTAGAGAAAGCTAAGCAATAAACATAATAAAGCTGTTAGTGTGCTGGAGGTTGAAAGTACTAAGGCAGACAGTAAAGTACTCAAGGAAGACCTGTCGTTACGATTTTAACTAGGGATCTGAGGAGAAACACCGCTGGAAAGGTGATATTGGGGTTATCGTGAAAGAGGCGAGGCATGGGTAGTGAAGATGGGTTCTCTTCTAGCTGCTTTGAACTGAGAGCAAACTCACGATGGGACATGTAGCCAATATTGAGTCTTCTCGGAGAAGACCATAAAGGATAAGATTAGAAACACTATGTATTTTTCTTGTCATGTGAGTAGAAGAGCTGTGGTGTGGTCCTGCCTGTACAGTGTTGGTTCCTTGTTAGTGTGGACTGGGTTCTTCAAGGAATGCATCTCTTTTTCCGTAGCTATGTAAGAACAGAGTACTGTATGCCTTTGTCCAGGTGGGCAAAGAGCCCAACCTTGAGTGGAATAAGGGAGCCACAGCAGAAGAAATGCCTGTCCATGACAACAGTCATCAGCTTGTCAGTGACAGCAGATACCTCCTAAGCAGGCATCATCTTCTTGTCTCTTCAAAGAAAGACTTCAGCTGAGAGACACATGGTTTAAGCAAAGCAAATTACACAAGTGAGTTCTCCAGTGTGGACATTTAAGAAGTTTCTTATAGGCCCCTACCTCCTTTGACATCAGTGCTTAGTTCTTCCTCTTGGGTACCACCTTCATTTCACCCCATTGCACTCAGCATGCTCTGGAGCTAAGATGTTGCTCACTGTGGCTTTTCCTCCCTTGGTTGTTGGGATCTTCTCTGGTGGGCCTATGTGGGCCACAAGAAAGTGCCCTATCCTTTCCATTTCTAAGATGGTGGCACAAAACTACTTCACCTCAAGATGTCAAGCCACAAAGCAGTATTTTACCTACCAGGAGACAGTAGTTTCCCTGATTACCTTGTGTGTTATTCTCTGCCCGCCTAGTCAGGATGTACTGAACAACAAAAAGGACCTATCTACATGACACCCCTTCCCTCCTGCTCATCATGCCTGCCTCACTACTTCCTCTCACAGTATGAGAAAGAAAACACAAAACAAGACAGACTCTCCTGCAATTGGTTTAACATCTGGCTGGAGAAGCTGATCTGGAACAAAATGTAAATAACTAATTCCAGATGTAGCTAAATGCAAGATGTGACTGCAGTGTGTAAAGGAAGCCCTCTGGATGACCAGAGGTCTCTGGAGAAAGAGCTGTTCTATTTGGGTTGAGTATGTGTGAGTTGGGTCAGTGGGCATTTAGAAAATGGAGGCGACTAGGTAGAAAGAGCAGCCTTTTGGGGTACAGAACATGGCTACCATATATAAAGGAGATCTGATGGAACAGGAGCATCCAGGAAAGCCAGTGGGGGGCACCACTGGTGTCAGGGAGCTAAAGGCTCTGCCTGCAGAAGGTATTCAGCACCACTTTTGCTCTGTAACTCCAGAGTCACATGGCTAAAGTCATTGTTTTGTGGCGCTCATCAAGCATCCATGGTATCTTGCTACAGAGCCATAGCCTCCCCAGAACCAGAGAGGAAGGCAGGATGAAATCCAGAGCCCTTCTCATCAGCTACAACTCCCAGGGGACCTGTGCGCTTCATTTCTGGTTGTCATAATGACCACCACATGGAAAACATTGACCTAGGGGCTAGCCTCCTGGACTACAGACCCACAAAGATTTTTCATAGCTAGGTAATGACCCAAATGGGAGTCAGGCTAGAGAGAAATGGCTCCTGCTCTTTTTCTTTGTGCATCACCTTCCTGGACACTGGGCAAGAGGGAGAATTCCTTCACACCCTTGGAGCACTTGTTTCTATAAGTATGCCAATGGGACAGTACCCTTATCTTACTTAGGTTAATGGTGTTTATTGAACATCTGCTGGAGCCAGGCATGATGTTGATTTTTTTTTCCATTGCTCAGCAGCAGGAGGTTCTCTTTCTCTCATTCAGTCCTCTGGACAGCATGAGGACATAGGTGTCAATTGTGCCTAATTACTGTATAGTAACTAAGAGGAGGAGACGTGTCCCCAGGGCCACATGATACACTGCTACAATAGTGACTCTGATTTAGTTGTCACCTACCCTGCAGGAGCATCACATAAGGCACTCCATAACTTCTCCTATCTGGTCAATGGGTGTCTCGTGCTCTACATCCAAAACACAACTGTTGTATGTGTTTTGTAGATAGATAGTATATCCTGCCATGCTAGTCAGGATGAGGAATCCCAGAATACATTTTAGCATAATCAGCCATTCAAACAACAGAAACCTCCCAGCCAGGGGAAACAGCAGGGGTGGAGGTGGGAGCAGATAGGTCACCCTCCCCTGGGACCACAGCTGCATGTCACGGCTGTTCATTGCTTCATAACTCTCATCCTTGGAGTGAAATCACAGACTTTCAAAGAAAAATATTAATAAAACTTCTATGAACTATGTCCCAAACCACAGACTCTTGCTACTTCCTTACCCCATGTAGGAGTATTTTTATAGAACTATCCCTTCTAAGCCCGGAAGCCATATGCCAAATAAATTTTAAAAATTATGAACTATTCTTGGACTCTATGGGGCCTGGAGCCATTTACTAAATGCATTTGTGGCCCCCAGAGGAAGTCTAAAATTGGGGACATGAGCCTCTGGTTCTCCAGCTGCTGGTAAGCAAATTGGCCTGGATGGCTGAAACTGAACTGTTTGCTCCCCTGGTCTAGGAAGCTCCGTGCCCTGTCTGCTGTCACAGTGATTACTGTTAAGCCATAGTTTGTGATTAAAAATAAGAATATTTAGTGCCTTAAGCTGAGCAGACATTGCTTGAGATCAGAATTCTAAGCAACTCCATCTGGTTGGACTGCGGCAACCCTGAGAGACTATTGAGGCCACAGTGTACCCCCAGCCTTACCCCATAATGTGGCTGTAGTCAAGTCTGCCACAGCAGTCAAGTGGCCATGGACATAGGGACTTTCTCCAAAGCTCTTGACTTCTGACACTCACACGGTCTCTGTGCTGGGTCAGCTGTATAGTACGAATAGGCCTGGACAGTGACCATCTCATGGGGCCTGTCCACTAACTCATGGCTCATTTACACGGACGGGGTAAATGAGCCTCCAAATGCTGACCATGGATTATGCAGGAAGGGTAGAACCAGACATGAGCTGGATGACCAGCTGACGGCAGAAGGGATGCCTGAGAAGCTGGCTGTTTTCTCTAATGTGCTTTCAGGCTAGTTGGTTTCTCATTTTTTACAGCCTCTTATTCCTTAGATTTTTTTTTCAAAGAAAGTTATTCACCATATGACTCCAGCTGGCCGAGAATGCACTAGTAGACCAAGCTGGTCTGAGCTTGCAGAGCCCTCTCCCCCCCACACACACCTCCTGAGTGCTGGTTAAGGCGTGAGCCACCAAGCACAGGTTGTGAAATGTTTTACAGCCAGTCACATTGTTCCTCCACCTCACCTGCTGGCAGTGTCTGTTACCTATGTCCACCTACATCCAAAACTGCTTCATGGAAAACTCTAGCAACAAACAATTCAATGGTCTTTATTGCAGTACAATTGCCTTATTTTCTTGTAAGTTTTTATTAATCTCTTGTTTCCAACTTATAAATTAAACTTTATCATTGATATATATGTATATGAAAACCAGCATAGCTATGAATAGGATTGGTACTCTCTTTGGATTTAGGCATCCACACAGGATCTCAGAATGTATCCCATGCAGATAGCAAGAAACTACCAAAATGATGCAGTCTTTGGTGATGAGCTTAGTTAAAAGTAATGTTTCTATATTTTAAGAGGAGGTTAGAATATTGTTAGACAATGCTTTATTTAGATTTTTTTATCAAAATACATGTTTTATTGACATTAATGTAAAAAAGAAAACTTTGGAAAGAGCCAAAGGCCAATCCTTGCCTAGCCTAAAATGCAAGGTCTCCAATGCCTTAGAAACTGTTACCCCTGAGCTCACCCAGAGCAAACCTGGGCCTCATCTCATGCCTCAGGGGACATAAAAAAAACTATCAATCAAGCCTCCAGGGCAAGAGCATTTTCTGTGCCAGTTCAGCTGATGTCCTTTTGCAGGGAAAGTGGGCGCAGGCGTGTGACATCACTCAAGACATACGGGCCATTCTCCTGGGAAAGAGACTTCACTGTAAGCAGTGGCTTTGTACATTTGTTCAAATGACTTCAGCAAGCCACATAAGTTTTCTTTTTCTTTATCATTTTTGTGTGCCAGCCTGTGTGAATTTATGTGTATCACCTGTGTGCACGGGTCCAAAGAGGCCAGAAGAGGTCCCCTAAAACTGTAGCTGTGAGCCGCCATTTGGGTGTGGAAACTGAATGGTCCACTTTTCAGTGAAAACTGAAATGGTCCTCTGCAAGAGCAGCAAGCTCATTTAACTGTGGTGCCATCTCGCCAACCTCTTCAGCAAGCTGCAAGTCCTATGCCCATACCACAGGCTGGAGGAGAAAAATGTGGTCGAGGGCTATCACACAGCTCCCCAGTCCTCCTTTCATACCTCACCTCTTCCTTGAGGCATCACTGTTTAATTTCCTAATCTGCCTGTGTCCTTGTGTTGGTTTGGGTGGCCTCCTGTCACACTCCGCTGAGTTTATTGAAGGGAAGTTCTGAGGGAACAGAGGTCCCTCGGCTTCTTGCCCAGTCATGCTTTTCTCCACTGAGAACCATAGACAGACAGCCTAGAAATGAATTTGAGGATTTTAACCATCAGTCAGATGGCATCTAAAACAAGTCATGAAAAACAGCACACCTCTCCATTCATCCATAGCGTTTATAATTTTCCTGACATTTTTCTAGTTGTGTTTTTGTAGTTGAAACAGAAGAGTCAAAACCATGCTTAGTGGACAGGATGAAGCTTCCACGGGGGACAGACATTTTTAATCACCTTGCTCTTTTCTGGGGATTCTTTGTTTTGGATGCAGCAGACTTGACTTCAGCCACTAGCACCTTACAAATACCATTTTAGGAGACCACAGTGCAGCTTACATTGAGACTTCCCCTCCAAAGTTAGCCAGGCTGTCTAGGGTAAGTTATGGGCTTTTCCCTGGAAAATCTAATTCTGGGAGCTGAGGAATGAAGCTACAGAGTTTTCAAAACCTTTTGGGGAATCACAGAAGTGCAAGGCTTCCTCCTTCCCTGCACAGATGCAGAAGGGAAGAAGGGAGGTCTTGCCCTTGAAAGAACATCGGCTAGTCACCATTGCCTTTAGTGGAGGAGGGGTGGGGTTTTTGTTTATTTTGTTTGGGGTTGTGATTTCTTTTCTTCTTTGATGGAAAAACTGGCTTCACATGTTTTTCTTTTCCATCTCTGACCAAACTCTACACTTTTTTCTTTCTTCTTCTTCCTTCCCTCCCTTCCTTCCTCCCTCCCTCCCTCCTTCCTTCCTTCCTTCTTTCTTTCTTCATCTCTTTCTCTTCCCCCTGGAAGATTGGGTGTAGCCCAAAATAAGTTAAGAAATTCCACACTACCCTTCTTGGAGGAAACTATTGAAAATAGGATGTCAGTGTTTAATGAAGCACCTGCGGGACATGGACCCACCTGGGGAAAAGCGGAACTGAAACAAAGATCATTAAGTGAGCCAGGCGTCTGCAGTGGAAAGACTGCAGGAGTCTACTCAGGATCTGCACAGCTTGTGGGCAAGCAGAGGGAGTACAGACCACACAATCTGAGGGTAATGGGGAGCCCTGTAGGATTTTGAGAAGACAGGCATGTGGCACAGAGAACATTTCAAATTTGAAGCCAACTTCTGCTCCTACACCCTATCTTGAAATCCAAAGCAAGCAAGAGAGAGAACGTAGCAGTGGTATGACATAGTATGGCTTGTGTTTTTAGAAAGTCATCGTAGGCGCTGAGTGGAAAATAGATGAGAACTGGGATAAGAAGAAAGGAAATTAGATGAAAAGAGCTCAGGCAAGGAAGGTCTTAGAGGACCAATGAGGACCACTGTCGTCTTCACTGGGGTGGTGATGAAGATGGTAGGCAAGGTGGATTTGAAATTTTGATTAGAAAATCAATGTCCCATGCCAATGGAATTAAAGTGAAAGTCACAGGCGATCCTTGAGTCCTGGGGTGAGCAACTGGAGGCAGGGGGGAGGCCTTTACTGAGATGGAGCAGATGGGAATCTGGGAAAGCTGACAAGATTCAGTAGGAAGCCAGGAGCTTTCAGGGCAGCCTTGAACTAGGGTTGATGGGCAGAACTGGGTGTGAAGCATGCCCACTGAGGGGTAGGACTCAGACTCTTTGTATGTTCCCACTAGCTCTGCCTCCTCACTCTCCTTTGCCAGTTCCATCCCATTGTTTAAGGTCCGAATGTCACAGTGATAAGGACCCAGTCTTCAGGAGAATTGGCTTCCGAGACTGAGTGTTGTAAGCTCTGTCTGCTGCTGGCTCCATGGACTCCTGACTCCAGACTTCTGGGCTCTCAGCAGCTCGTCTTCTGCAGCTGCACTTTTAGTAGACATCTAGGGATTACCATGTGCCCTGACTCACTGAAAAGCCCTGTTTCTGTATTTTCCCCAACTTTGTGTCAATCCTTGGAGCTACTGAGGCCAGACACTCAGCATCCAGCTGAAGTTCTGTTTGTTGCTATTGTTCTCTACCTTACAACCCAAGGCCGCTGCCTGGAATCCAGCTACATGTCCCTTCTCCTGCTGTAACCACCCTTCCAGCCAGCACAGCCTGTGTCTAGGTCACTGAAGGGCTATAGGACTTCCTCCAACCCACCAGCGGTAAATAATGACACAGAGACTTTTATAAGTCTAAAGTTGAGGACTTTACCTGGGCAGATTCTCATCTACCATCTAGACTTGACCCAACTATTCTTGCCTATGACCTCTGCTCCGCTCTGCCCTTCTGCTCTCTTCTGTGTCTGTTCCAAAACCTTCATATTTGCCTTCTTATCCCAGACTTCCTCTCTCTCTCTCTCGAAGCTCTGTCCTCTACTTCCTGCTCCAGAAATTGGTCATTAGCTCTTTATTATAACCAAACAGCAGTAAGAGAACACTTGAACATCTTTTAGAGTGCCTCTAGGTAAATGAGGAAAGTCAAACATTCACAAACTAGAACACCCAGTGGTGGGACACAGAATTGACAATAGCAGTATCCTGCCAGCACTGAGTTCTCTGTCAGAACAGTCCAGAGACGTTTCCTCACACAATGTGAAGGAAGGTTACTCCAACACAGGGCCTTCCTCACTGGCCCCCCTCGGTTTTTCTCTTTTTAGTCTGTCTCAGCACAATGTCCACAGCACTGGCCCAATGGCCCCACTGTTCTCAATTCTCATGTTTCCACTCTGCCACATTCTGGGTCATGCTAAGACCCTGTTCAGAACAATTTAGCTAGCTGCTCTCACTACCCACGTGACCTTCTCACTGCTCTGCTCTGGCCATGGCACATTCTCAGTGAGGTCTTCTCTGACTTCTCATTTGAAATTCTAACCCTCCGGGTACTCCCCCCTCTACTCTTTACCTTCTCCACTGCACATGTACACCCAACACTTCTCTTACTGTTTTTTTCTTTCTGTATGTCTCTTGCCGCCAACTATAAACTCCATAAAAGGCTCTTTGCCTACCTGTCCCCTGTCTTGTGTCTCTCCCGACAGATACTCAGTACCTATTTGTGGTGTAAAGGGGTTACAACAGGAGACTGTCTGCTCCTTTTCATCTGCTTCCTTCTAACTTTTTATTAAACTGTTGTAATTTCTGCATGTTCATATAGGATATAGGGCAGAGTGAAAGCCAATGGACAGCAGTCTAGGCTCATGGCTTCTCCACAAGCTGTTTGACCTAGGTCATGTCAATTAGTTTTTCTGAGTTTTGATCTCTTTGCCTATAAAATGGAGAAAGCCTGCCCTGCCTATCACAGGTGGCTAAGATGCTACAGAGTAATGTGTGAGGGACCATTGTCTTAGTCTCTTATTTTGCAAAAACAAATATCTGGGGCTGTATTCACACAGAAAGGACATTTACTTCATAGTTTTAGAGGTTGGAAGACTACGATTAGATGGTAAATATTGACACAGAGACTTTTATAAGTCTAGAGTTGAGGACTTCACCTGGGCAGATTCTCAGATTCTGTCTGTTTGACCTCTGGTTAGAGCCTTCAGATCATATCACAACATGGTAGAAACACATATGACAGAGAGGGAGGTCACATGGCAAGGTGAGAAACCGGGATCTGGGAAAGAGGCCAGGCCAGCTCTTTTGTAATAACCCATTGTCTCAGGAAGTAATCCATGGGATTCACCCTCTCTCCTTCAAAGGAGCATTACATCATTTGTGATGGAGGAATACCATTACCTACCTACCTTCTACTGGACCTCACTTTTAACAGCTCTTTCATTTCAGTACCACTGGGGACCAAACTCGCAACACACCAGTCTTTATGGTTATGATGAAAACCATTCCTAATTCAATACTATAACTTTATATGTGTGACCTCCTCGTTGAATTCTCATATCAAGTCAGTGAAATTGCAGTATTGAATTCATTTCACTGAGATGCACCCCCAAATTAAATGGTTTGTTCAACCATTAAACAACAGAACTAGCCTTTGAACCTAAATGTTTTCTTTTTAAAAGAATCTTATTTTGTTTATGTCTATATATGTGCATGTGTGTGCCGTTGTTCATGGCAGATATCCTAGGAATGGAGGTACAGGCAATTGTGAGCTTCCTAATGTGGACTGTGGGTGGTGGGAATGGAACTCACGTCCTCTGAAAGGGGAGTGCTTCTTCCTAATGAACTCTCTCCAGTCCCTGAACACAAGCACTTCACTTCTATGTCCTGAGCAGTTGTCCCATTATGCTCAAAATCAGTTAATGACTGTGTGCAGAGATGAAGAGGATTTGACCCAAGTGAAACTGTTGCTTCTGCAGTTTTTTTCCCCGACTGTTATTTAATGTAGTATTTCCCTGACAGTATTCTCTGTGCCCTTCTTTGGATTCAAATAGGCACACAGTCCTGTTTCCCACAAGCAAACAACCTTCAGGCCTCTCTACCCAGTGAACGAAAGCCTGTCATGGGTCTCTCAGGCTTTTGTCATGTGTCCGACTAAGCAAGGGTAGATGGCTTCCTCAGGTTGAGACACCAGTCCTCAGTCAAGTATTTGTTGACAACTACAGAGATGAAGACTGGACTAAGCTGCAAACACCTGCTTCCCAAACAGCCAAGCTATGCTCTTTTCTTTGTGTTACGGTCTTTCTGTGTTAATGAGTTTGTTAATGTGCTTTAATTAGTGTTTACTGAAAAATAGCTGCACACAGATTAGTCTTGTGAGAGACTTAGCCAAAATGTTGAGGCAATTTGTTCCTTGTATAAAGCAGCTAATAAGTGAGAAGTACTCTGTAAAGGTTGGAAAAGGACATTAAGTTGGTTTTTAAGAAATAGAACTTTGTTTCTACAGGAAAAGAAATGATTTATTTAAATAGGTAGATTGAAATATTAAAATAGCAATCCCCTCCTAACTCAGGTACCGGATGATTTGCATATAACAAAACTGGATAGTGGCAATCTGATTGGAAGCCATGGCATCCACCAAGAGGGGAGGTCTACAGAGATCCTGAAAGAACTTGAAATCACTTGTAAATTTCATTAAGTGTTTTGGTTCCCTTCAAACCTATGCATTATGTATCAACTTTTGTTTCTGAATTCTGGCCTCAGGCAAATTGCCAATGTCACAACCAAATGAGGGTTTTTAAATTCTCATAAACCACTCCCTCTTCATTTGGGAGGATTTTCACTTCCAGAGGAGGAAAGTGAACATTATTGGATTGTTATTCAATCTGGGCTTCATCTGTAAGTTAATTTGTCTCTGTATAAATGTAGGGACCTGGATGAGGTCTCCTTGCAGCTGTTGTAGGTTGAAGGAACACCCTCTTCAACCTACCCCTCAGAGGTAGCCTGTATGTGAGCTGAGTCAGGTTCCCACCTCAATGCAGAACTCAGATCCTAGAAAGGAGTGAGATAGGGTGTGCCACAGCTCGATGGGGGGCTTAGGCTCCGGTGTTCTGCAAAGTAGGGGGTATCATTAATGTATTGTGTTTTCAAATAGCTAGGAAGGAAGATGAATGCTCTCATCACAATGACATGGTGAGTGTTTGCGAGGCTGAATATGCGTATGCCCAATTTAATCATCACATTAGGCATGTCTCTATAAAAACTTCACATTGGAAGCCACATATGTTCAATTTTATGTATCAGTTACAAGTACCTAAAGTCAAAACTAACCAGTCAGGTGATTGATAACAATCCCTATTTCCTGATCTATGGATTTTACAAACGAAATTTGAGCCCTGTGAGCCACACAAATGCTGCCCGGTAGGAATTTCGTGAATGAGGGCCTCAGAAACAGTTTGGTATCAGAGGCCCTGAGACCAAGGTGTAACTCCAAGCACCTGGTGCTTTCCAGCACGATGAATAGCACCAGAAAGCCAGCCTGCTTCCGGGAGACAAGTCTTCCAAGTCTAGCATCTGTGTCCATCTAGTAATTAGTCATCCTTCTGATTACCCATGATGCTTTTCCTACTTGTTCTTTAGTTTTGTTTTTTGTTTGTTTGTTTGTTTGTTTGTTTGTTTGTGTGCCTTTAGTTCACAGTGTGTTTTGTGATGGACCTTGGCGAGGCAAAGCCTAACAGCCATTAAGATCTGCCTGCAGAGTAGACAGCAGCAGGAGAGACATATACAAATGACAAGTATCCCAAAACGAAAAATCAGAGGTCAGGTTGTTGTCCTTCAGGTCGTCTGAAGTGAAAGGGCAGAGCCGCTTCTGTGTGAAGGGGTATATACAGACTACAAGTCCTACTGAGCACTGCCTGTCACCCAAGCATCCTAGAGGCAATTGGGAGAGGAATTGCCTAGAGCAGACTGGCTTATGGGTATATTTTTGGAGAATTGTCTTGATTGCTAATTGATATAGAAGGCCTTACACCACTGTGGGCAGCACCATTCTCTAAGATGGTTTGAGCCTTCAAGGAAGCCAGCAAGCAGCAGTCTGTCACGGTCCCTGCCTCAAGTTCCTGCTTATGTTCCTTCCCTGGCTTCCCTCAGTGGAGGAGTGTGGCCTGCAAGCTGAAACAAACCCTTCTTCCACTAAGCTGATTTTCGTTAGAGAATTTTATCATTCACAGAAAGGAAACTAGAACACTACACAACAGTCCGAAAGCTCGTGACTCAAGTCAGGCATTACCCCCTCTGAGCAATGTCCTGTGATGGCACCTCTGCCCCTTTCTAGCCTCCCCCAGAGTGTCCCTCTTCCATGTACCACCGCACCGGACCCAGTCTTCTGCCTCCATGGGTCCCCTCACTGCCACCACCACCCCCTGTGTACCAATGGCTGAGTGTCCTAAGGGAAAGGTCACATCTCACTCTTGGCATCCACATCTCTGGAAGTCTGAGAAAGGCTGAATGAACACTAACTGGATATGTGAGTGGAAGCCAGTACTGAGAGCGACACCTCCACCCCCATGGAAGGCACTTCCTCCCCCACACCGTGCCAAGAACGAGTAACACGGGAGTGTATACTTTTACTTTACAAATGGAAACATGGTGCTATGGAGGCAGCTCAGCAGTTAAGCCCTTGCTGTATACCCATGAGGTTCCCAGCTCAGATCCAAGCACCACGCAATCAGTGGACATACAGTACAGATCTGTAACCCCATCTCTGGGAGAGGCGGAGATGGGTTCCAGTTCAGCTGGAACTTGCTGGCTGGTTTCCAGCCTAGCCTAAAAAAAAACCTGCCCCCACCCTTTCTTAAAGAAATAGGTGAAGGGTAGCAGCAAAGACCATGTGATACCCTCATTTGGCCTCCGTATATTCAAACATATACGTACACATAAGTGAATAAACCTTTTTCTATGAAAAAATATTTAAAAATACAAACACTCCTTAATGTACAGTGGAGATAAATCCTGCTAAACCCATGCATGCTGTGAGACTGTGATTTGTGTGGAAAATGCATCAAATACATCTCACCTGCCCAGCATCCCGGCCTCCCGGGCCACTGTAGGGCAAAGCTCTCTGCTGTAGGTCAGGACTCCACAGAAGATCCCACCAGGGAATATGGAGGATGTGAGCAATTGGCAATATTAATTCCAGGTCTGGAGAGGTGGCTCAGGGCTTAAGAGTACTTGCTGCTCTTCCAGAGGACCCTAGTTCAGTTCCCTGGATAGTCTGCTCACAACTATCCATAATTCCACTTCTAGGGGATCCCTCTTCTAACCTCAGGCACTAACCACAGGAGGATGAAATCAAACACATTATGCAGACTAAACTCTCAAGCACATAAACAAGTAAATCTAAAAATAGTTTTCAATTAACTCAAAATCAAACACATAGTGAATCTGAGATGTTCCTGGTGAAGCTTGCTTGAGTTGCGTCATGGGAATCCACTGTAGCATTGGCTCCGGAGGTGCCATGTGCGCACTTTGCACCACACAGGCTGCCACACACCGCACACACACAGACACAGACACACACACACACATGCTGCCACGCACACACACACACACACACACATGCTGCCTCACACACACATGCTGCCATACATACACACACACACACACACACATGCTGCCTCACACACACATGCTGCCATACACACACACACACACACACACACACACATGCAGCCCCACCGCACACAGTCAGGGAAGGCTGCATGAAAATGCTCTTTTTACTCTTCCCAAGGAACAACACCTGATAATCACGTAGGACAGCTCTACAAACTATGATGTGTATTTTCTTTTCTCTCTGCAGTTGAATTTTCGTGGCCAGAATGGGGAAGCAGAACAGCAAGATGTGCCCTGAAGTCATGCAGGACTTACTGGAGATCACGGACTTCCTGGAGCATGAGATCCAGGAGTGGTACAAAGGCTTCTTGAGAGACTGCCCCAGTGGACACTTATCAATGGAAGAGTTTAAGAAAATATATGGGAACTTTTTCCCTTATGGGGATGCTTCCAAATTTGCAGAGCATGTCTTTCGTACCTTTGATGCAAATGGAGACGGGACAATAGACTTTAGAGAGTTCATCATAGCCCTGAGTGTGACCTGAGGGGCAAGCTGGAACAGAAGCTGAAGTGGGCCTTCAGCATGTACGACCTGGACGGTAACGGCTACATCAGCAAGGCAGAAATGCTGGAGATCGTGCAGGGAGGGGCCCTGGTATGTTAGAGGGAGAAGCATGTGTCACAAGAAAGACTCAAGAGGCACCGGGAGAATTGGGACTGAGTGTGTAATCTGGTGTGTTTCTGAGGCAGTTAACTTTTGAAAAGTTTGAATTTGCATGCCCAAAAATGGCATAAAAATCTCCACTGGTCAGAATTTCCTGCAAACCCAGGAGCTCAACTCTGCTGCCTGCACATGCTCTCCTGTCAGCAGTCACCTGGGCTTTGGGGTGACTCCCACACTGCAGAGAGCCAGGGCTCTCCCTGGTGGCTACCCTTGTTATAGTCTTCCCATTGGTCAATATAACGTCCTGCTCAGTCATAGAGTTTACGGTCACGTCTTCTGAAGTTGCGTGAGTAACAAAGCCCTGGCTTGGGTCCCCACCTGCGTTTTTCAGGGACCACCTCTGTGGCTTTGATCAGCAGTCAACGCAAGCAGTGTCTTCACCTGTGAAGTGGGACTGCCTGTCATGGGGCTCGTTTAAGTTTAGATTTACCTCCCCATGTGAAATGCTGTCTTAGTTACCGTTCTGTTGTGAAGAGATACTGTGACCAAGACAACTCTCATAAAAGAAAGCATTTAATTGGGGACTTGCTTACAGTTCTGGAAGGTTAGTCCGTGATCATCAAAGTAGGAAGCAAGCAGACAGGCATGGCGCTAGAGCAGTAGCTGAGAGCTTTGCATCCTGATCCATAGGCATCAGGGAGAGAGAGACTGGACCTGGTGTGGGCTTTTGTACCCTCAGAGCCCAACAAGACCACACCTCTTAAACCTCTCTAAACAGTTCCACTGTGGACCAAGATTTCAAACATATGAACCTATGGGTGCCATTCTTATTCAAACCACCACAAATGCCCAGGACCAAACACATAGTCAAGATCACTGTTCTTAATTTACAGCTTTGTAGGGTCTGGACTCTTTATCCTATCCAGGATGCAAATACAGAGAGCTTCTTCATTTTACTAAGAAACGCTGAGTTTGGCCTCCCCAAACCACTCAGTTTGAGTAAATTCACTGAAGCAAACAGGAGAAGGTGGTGCTGGTAGGCTCGTGGTAATGGCAGCTTGCTGAGCAGTGGGTGGGGTCTGGGGACAAAGCTAAGGAGATTCACTGAGGGCTCAGGAGAGACTTGGAGAGCTTCTGCTACCGCCATTACTAAGAACTAGATGATGACAGAGACCACGGGAGCTGGCTGCCGTTCACCTCTAGGTAGGTGAGGGAAACTCGGTAGAGAACCACGTGGTGGAGGTGGGTCAAGGGCGTGGGTTTTGGATTCTTGGAGGGCTCAGCTCAGAGGTCACATTCATTGCAGGGCTTCTGGGCAAATGTCCTATTGAGATAGAGCTGCTGCCCTGGGAAAATGGTAGCGTTGGGTAGGAAGGGATGGAACAAGGAGATGAAAGAAGTCAGCTGCTGTAGGAATGGGGTTAGGATAAAGGATGGCTAGCTTGCGGAGAATGTTGGGGACCATGACAAGGGACCATGACAAGCTGGACAGAGCTGAAAAGACTACAATAGAGCTGTGACTGAACAGTAGTCATGTTCAGGTGGAGCCTGCATGGGCAGTTACAGCACAAACGTTAGGAAGATGCAAGATGAGGGTTTCTGGTGACACTGCCTCACCCAGGAATCGCTCTCCAAGCACTTCTCTCTTCTGAATGGCCACCAGTGGCTCTCCTTCCACCAGAGGGTAACAGGCCATACCAAAATAATCACTCAGTGATATAGATCTTAAGCATTTCCCCTCCTCTGCAGAGGGGGACAGCTAATGTAAAAGATGGACAGATAAAGGGGTGGGCTTGAGAGATAGTTTAGTGGCTAAGACCACTGACTGCTCTTCCAGAGGACCAGGGTTCAATTCCCAGCATGGTGGTTCCCAACAGTCTGTCACCCCAGGCTCAGGAGATACACTGTCCTCCTCTAGCGTCCACAGGTACTGCAAGCACAAGACATACATGCACCCAAAGCACCCATATTGTACAATAAAGCAGAATATTAAGAGAAAAGTATTCATTATTCCATCCTACCCTCAATTTTTTTTTATTTTTAAAAATTTTTTGTGGGTAGGACAGTTTCTTAAATGATATATTTCTTGATAATTTTTAATATGATGATTTTTAAATTATATATTTCCTGGTCCTCTTACCATGCATTAAAAATATTCAGTTACTTCTGTAAGGTATATGTTATTTTCTACCTTGCCATTTTCATCTTGCAGAGTAACACAAGTATTTCTGTGTTTATAATGATGTCTTATAAAAATATTTAATAAAATGCATAATAATCCTACAGTATATTAAAATTACTTAATTTTCTACTGTTGGATATTTAGGTTACCTCCAGTTTTCATTATAAATGATTTATCCTTTAAAAATAAAGTAAATCTGCCAGGTACAGTGGTGCATACCTGTGATCATTTCAGGCCAGTCTGATCTACAAAGTGAGTCCAGGACAGCCAAGGCTACACAGAGAAATCATGTCTTAAAAAAAAAGTCAATCTTTCTATATAAAGTTTTTCTATATAAAGTTTTTCTTTCCATTCTTAGGATGGAATCCCAAAAGCTGGGTCAATATTTCTAAGATCTCTTGATACATCTTATCAAAGTAGTTTTTCTAATGCCCCCACAAGTGGAGGTAGGACAACTGCTTATCATTTTGCACCTTAGATTTCCCTTATTTTTTGATAGTTAAACAAAAATTAAAATTCCAAGGTTTGATTTCTGTAACTATAATGAATGCCTGAAACAATCGACTTACAAGGAGGTTTGTTTTGACTTACAGTTTTGTAGATTTCGTCCCCTCTGTGAGTCTGGGCCTGTGGCAAAACATTACATCAGGGTCGGGAGTGTGAAGCAGAGAAAAACCATTCACTTCACGGCCAGCAAGCAGTGAAAGAGAAAAAGACTGAGGTGCTGCAGTCTCCTTTGAAGACTCACTCGGACTACCTGAAGATGAGCCCAGCAGGCCCCCTCTTAGAGAGTCTACCACTTCTCAGCAGGGCCAGACCTTCAGGCGCAGAGCTTCGGGAACACATGACATTCAGTTGTAGCTTTCATCCTAACTAGGCTTTTTTGCTATTATGTGTTGTTTTACTATTTGGTACTGGGAACAGAACCAGGGGCTTCATGAGTACTAGGCAAACTCCCACACACCCCAGCACGGACTTTGCTGCATTCCAGGCCTTTCTATCTCAGAGCGCTGGGCTCTGCCCTTGGAAGAGTGGAAAGGGCTATTCTCATTTTGGACAAAACTTCTTCCTAACTGGAATCTGAAACAGAAATGCCCAAGAGCCATGGTGTTATCTTCTAATGTTTTGTTTTTTGTTTTGGTTTGGTTTTGCCCAATTTTCCTGGAGGTTTTTGCAGCCATTGTTGATGAACCTGTAGATAGCAAGACTGTAAGGAGCTTACGAGAATGGAGATGCAGCTATGCACTCATCTGCTATCCATAGCTCAGCAAAGGCCCTGGCAAGGGGAACAGTGTTCAGGAAGGTCACATTGCCCCGTGCTTTGGAATGTGGCTTGGAAGAGCAGGTAGGAGAACGCTGGGACATGCAGAACACGACAGCAGACCCCAGACCCTGAAGGGTCTTCCACCATGTTCAAGCCTGGTGAGAAACATGAAGGTGTGCTCAACCTGATGGAGGCCTGCCCCTCACTGTAAAGTGCCCTAGGCCACTCCCAGGCCCTCATAAGTGTCCAGACCTGAACTTCAGACATGTGTGTGTAAGGCTGAGGTTCTTAAGAAGCCTGTCAATAGAAGACTCAAATTCTTCAACCGTTGGACACCCCCATGCCTTTGATGGTTAATACTCATGGCTGCGAACACCACAAGCACCTGAAGTGACTTTAGATCATCGAAGAGATTAAATTAAATCTCAAACCATTTTCATACCCAGGGCTATTTTGCAAGCTGACAGTCCACACAGTCCATCACATTCTTAGGCTGATCCCTATCATCAGTTATTTGGGATGAACTGGAATTCAGTGTACCTCACTGAGCTCCACGGTCTGGTTTTGTTTTTGTTTCTGTTTTTTGTTTTTTAATCTTTTATTCCTTCCCTTTTTGAAAGCCTACACTCTCTAAGCCCTGTCACAGGAAGCTATTTGTGGGGATATTCTTGTCTTTGTCCTAGCTGGTCTGCACCACTTAGGAAAACATTGATTTACTTCAAAGCAGTCACTGTCTGCTGAGTGTCTGTGGTAAGCTGGGCAAACAGCTGTTTGGAAGCAGGGAGGCGGGGCCAGCTATGCTAGGGAGCACCATAAGCGGACTGAGGGTCTCATTGTTGAAGGAACACTTGTAGCTTAATAACAATCTCTGAAAGCAACTTCCTAGCTGAATCACCATCCCTTCAAGACTCAGCAATTCAAGCCATTTAATGGGGAATGAGGGGAGGAAAATTTATGATCATTTACCTACAAATGCTGACAGGGTCAGGGCGTAGACCAGGATGAAAGTGAGTCTTTAATTAGGCTTTGCATAGAGATGGAGGGATGTACGCTGTTCAGAAATCATCCATTTGTTGTACTTAGATCTTTCCCTCGACTTAGTTTTGGAATAGCATTAGTGACAAAAAGGCTAGAATTCATTTCCGGATATTGGTATGAAAGACTAGAATTTACCACACTACCATGAATTCTGTGCTGAAGCCAGCTGAATTAGTCTTTATGGCTGCTACAGCAAGGAGCCCCAAAGCTCATGGCTTACAAGCCCACAAATATATTATCTTATAGTTCTGAAAGTCTGACCTCAGTTTCACTGGACTAAAATTAAAGTGTGCTTATGGTTGTGTCCCCTTCTGGAGCTATTTGGAGAAAAGATTTCTCATCTGCCCCAGTTCTTAGAAGAAGTTTACATTCCCAGGCCTGCTCATTCACCTTCAAATACAGCTGCACAGATGCTGGCTCCCTGGGACTGCAACCCTGATCGTCTCTTCCGTTCATGCATGCATTTGTGTAGTTATGAATGTTAATCATTGGTTCCTGTGTTTTCCGGGGCCATGTGTGGAATCCAGGTGTACCCTCCCATCTCCAGATCTGTGATTGATTCATCCAGTTTTGAGAAGTCTCTTTGCTATGTAAGGTAAGACAGCTCCAGGCTTCAAGCGTCAGGACACAGACATCCACAGGGGGTGGGGGGGGGTTCATTACTCAGTCTACCACATATGCTGGAGGACAGTTGTGGCTCTTTTTAAAGAAAACTATTTATTTTCACTATTTTTTGATGTACCATCATCTGGATGAATAAATTAAAACATCTGTGAATTTGGTTTAGAACCTTAAATGAACACTTCTTTTTTACAGTTATGTGTCTGATTTCCTGTTAGTTACAAATTTAGGATCCTGATTTAGGCTGGTTTTTAGTATTGTACAGAAGCACTTCCTGCAGCTTAAAGCAGGCTGAAACGGGGACCTTTCCCCACCATACTCTGGATTCTCTGCTCTCCATGGGAACAGCTGCCTGTCACTTTATGAGGAAGGAAATTCCTTTCTTCCTCTCATAGTTCCAGCTCCCTGCCCTGCTTGGGGGCAGTCTAAATGCCCACACACCCGCCATGGCACAGGCTGAGTCTATGGAAAGGGCCAAGTGATACCTGAAAGACATCACCAGTTCTCCTGTGGCCTAGAACTTCCTGGAGCTGTCAGAGACAGAAGCTGGGATGGGAATACAGCATCCAGTGTAAGAGATGGAGTGACGCTTGCCTCCCGTCTGTTTGCAAGTAGTCACTGAGCAAGGCCGATGTGACGGCAGGACTGTCATTGGTTACAGGGACAGGCGTCAGCCTCATAACTCAACGTGAGCAACAAACAAGTGCAGGCAACAGCCACCTTTACCCAAAGTAAAGATGATGGCTAGGCATCTTGAGGAAAGCAGGCCAATGTCCCCTTCTTTTTAAAACTTCAGGTTCCCCTATCCTCCTTTTGCATCTATTATGTGCTCCTTGCAGGTCCCTTAAGAAGAAATTTAACCATGAGTCTACTTTCTTGACTAGTGGAATGCACAAACCATCTAGTTCCTTCTGGATGCTATGTTTTTGTCTATCAAAGTTTTGATCTGTAGACTTATGGTTTTTATCAGATTTGGAATGTTTTTAGTAATTATGCTTTTGGCTCTCTTTCTTCCCTCCTTCAGTCTTTAATTATGGACATACTGTACAGCCTGAAGCCCACACACAATCCACCAGCATTGCAGATGCTAACTGTTCTCCCTTTGATCTTGGGTAACTTAGCCTCATGTCTACATGAGTACTTGTTTTACTAGTAGATCTGATTTGCCATCAATCTCACTCTGTGCATTTTCCACCTCAAACATTGTAGAATTCATTGCTAAAAATTCAAGTTGGGTTCTTTGTAATGTCTTCTCCCATCTCTTTTGGGGAAAGATGGAGCACATTTTTGTATGGGTTTAAATGGCTTTCTGCTAATTATAACATCTGTGGCAGTTCTGGGCCACTGGATGGAGTTACTCCTCCTTCTGTGTGGATGATACTGCTTCCTTAGGAGACTGATAGCTTTGGGTGGGAGGGCACAAGACATTGTGAATTTTACCCGTTGAGAGGTATATTTTGTAAATATAAATTCTGTCCAGCTTTTTAATGTCCTTATGCTTTGTTCGGAGAAGTAGTTAAGTTTCTAGGAAATGGCTCGAACTTTCCAGATCTTGGTTTTAAAATTTGAGCAGGGATCACTGGGACTAACTATTTCCCAGTAGACAGACCCCACAAATCAGGAGGTTTTCCATGGATGGTGACATTCTTCCTGACCACAGCTGACGGTCAGGCTCTCCTCATCCATCTTCCCATTTGATTCTTTCAACCCTGTTTTTTGCTAGTTCTCATTCTTCTGCACAGGAACTCAGCCAGACACACATGGGGAGCCTCAACAGTGCTCTGGACTCCTGCCTGTGTGGTTTTCTCCTTTACACTGTCTTTGAATGACTAAACACCTTGGTCTGTCCACCCGCCAGTGAGTCTATAAAGCTCCTTCCATAGGGGTGAGTCAGTCACTGTCACAGCATCACAGTGGAGATGTCCAGGGCTTACTTCTTCTGGTTCTAGTTTCTCAGGAATCACTGTCATTGGCTGCCTAATTTACAGATCTTATAAGCTTATACATCAGGTTCGATGTATTTCGTCTTTGTCAAATCAAAATATTCTTCAACCATTTCTTGTGTGTAGATGATCCATTCTGATTACTCACACCTCGATCTCTATTACCTCCTTCCTGTCCTCATACCTACCCTCCCCCCATGTAAGTTGTTTTCCTATTTTCATGGTTTTTTTGCTTTGTGACCCGTTGGCTTTAACCAGTGCCATCTATGGAACATGTTTGGTTTCTGTTGGTGATGGCTTTAACTGGGAGGGTAGTCCAGTCCCTGAGAATCCTGGTTGGAAGTAACCTTCTCTGTTTCCATTTTCACATTCAGTCTGAATGCCTGTCTCTCTGCCCCCTGTGAGTTTCTTGACCTGGACCATGCTTTCCTTTTCTAAATCTGAAAGATATTGTACGGTCCCTGTGCTTATCACAAAGCCAGCATGCATTCATCAACCAAAGCAAATACTAAGCCACAAAACATACACAGATGAATAAACATCCTATGAAGCAATGTAGATTCCACTGGGAAGAGAAAACTCATGGAGAAGCATCATGGGTCTTGGATCATTAGTTCTGCCAAGAAGAAGAGGGAAAAGAACAGAGGATTCCAGGAGAAGGTGTTAGCATCAGACTTGGTCTTGGCTCAGAGAGACTCTCCTTGGGGTGCTGATTTTACCAATGCTTTGTAACAAAAGGATTGGTCAAACCAGTTTGGGAAGTGCTGGATTCAACTTAGTGGGCATCTTCAGTGCAGAGATTCTAAGGGCCTTTTTAACATTTGCGCTGTGGTATTCTTACCCTTCTTTAATACTTGTAAGCTTCATTTTCACAGATCTCTCTTCATTTCTATTTCATTCATTTGTTCACATTTTATAATATATTAATTTTACAAAAAAATTGACTCTGGTCAAGTCAGAGACTTTCTCATTATTCTTCTATTAAAACTTGATTTTATTTAAAGTATAAGAAATATACATTGTTCAATCTCTGTAATCAGAAGTGGAAAGGTAGCCTATCTCTGCACTTGAGCCCCTAAGTACTCTACTTTCTACATGAACTAAAAGTCAGTGTTGTCTGCTATTATATTTGAAAAGCTACAGATAGGTAGAATTGAAGTATTTCAAGATAAATATGAGCTACGGACTCAGTCAAAACTAGCACACAGTGCATCGAAGGGTGCTGGCACAGAAGCCCCTGGGGTGGTGCTAGGGACCACCAGCACTCAGTAATTTTCCAGTTAATTCTCTCTGTCCTAATACATTTCAGTCAGCATAAACCAGTGTTTCTCACCTTGTTTGGGTGATGGTGGTCTTAGGGCATCTTGAAAGACACATTTCTTAAAAAGAGCTGTAGGGGCACGTTGGCACTGGCTCACACCTTAATCCCAGGGCTTGGAGGGAAGAGGCAAGCAGAACTCAGAGTCTGAGGCCAGCCTGATTTACAGAGAGGATTCCAGGACAGCTAGGGCTCCACAGAGAAATACAATCTTGGGAGAGAAGAAAAAACAAAACAAAACAAAACAAAAAACTTTAGTGAAAGCACTGTATCGCAGAGTTTGTCCCGCTTATGTGTGTATAGCTTTAATTTCCACACACTTGGTTCTATAGATTATCTAATGTCTATCACCTTTAAATGATAAAAAGGCATCGTGCTGGCCTTTTAAATAGTAATCTGTTGTGTAGGAAGGAAGAGTCAGTTTATAAATCTGTACTTAAGATCTTCAAAGTTCTCAGGCTTGTATGGGGAAAAATATGCAAAGTGGACAGACCCTATTTTGAACAGGAAAAACTGATAGTTTATTTTTTCCTAAGTAAAAACCTTCATGAAATGTAGTATAAGAATGAGATGTCATTTATGGAGAGGGAGCAAGAGGGGCTGAAGAAATGACTGACTGGTTAAGATCACTGCTCTTCAGAGGGTAGAGATGGAGTCCCAGCCCACATGGCAGCTCACAGCATTCTCTAACTCTACTTCCAATGGATCTGATGCCCTCTTCTGGCCTTCGTGGTCACCAGGCAAACACTCATGCACATAAATAAAAAATGTTTCAAATAATAAAATAAAAGAGGAGATGGGAATGCTGTTCTCTTGTCAGAAATGGTACTCAAATACCTCAGCAGGACATGGTGATGGACATTGATGTAGTTTACCTTTCCAGCTGAATGACATATCATTCCAGCATGTAGACACCGACTGCAGTTTAAAATTATTACCAGAAAAGGTTTTCAGGGTCTCTTATCCTGGTGTAGAAATCTTTCTAAGTAGGATGCTTTTCCTTATCTGCAATCCACAGACAGCACTGCTCAGCTAACCTCCGCTGCCATCAGAGAGCACTGAATGTCTGGTGCTTTATAGGAAGAGTCTAAATTCTCTGGTGAAAAGAGTCGCTTTGGTGTCTTTCAGAGAAAACGCCTTGATTCTTAAAATTGTGCCTGGCCTTGGTCGATCCACAGCCCTGTCAATCCAGATGTGACTGTTTCTAAGAGTTTGTTCTTTCAGGATGGAAGGAATGGAGGGAGGGAGGAAGGAGGGAAAGTAAGGAGGAGTGAGGAAAGACCACAAAGAGGAAGGCCATAGTGAGCCTAACAGGGAACAACCTTACTGGGCTTCTGAGTGTCCCAAAGGTACACATATACCCAGGGACAGCGTCCTTCTAACAGGACTTAAAAATAGGCTACCTCTGCCAGGTCTTCACTGACATTGCTAAAACTAACATGCGGAAGCAGCTTGGTTTCTCTATGGCTTAATCCCATTAAGTTTGGGGGAAATGGTGATAATAAAAGACATGGTTTGCCTCAGAGCACTGGTTGGGACTGTGTCTTTTCTCTTGAGGCTCTAGAGCCCTAGACTGAAGCTCAACAGTAGTCAGTTTTGGTTGTTCCTGCTCTGGGGAACAGAAGGAAGCCATCATCCCTCCAAGCTAAGCTTGTGAGACTGACACCACTGGGGCCTGAAGCCCCACCTGCCCTATCTTCTCTGTCCTGGGGCCTGAAGTCCCCCCACACCACTGTCTGTGCACTGCCCTGGGGCCTGAAGCCACCCCTGTCTGCTCTGCCCTGGGGCCAACCACATTACAAACTTGGTTTGGGGATCACTGCATTCATCCTATTGGCTAATTGATGCACAAAGAACAAATCTAATCTAATTGCCATAACAAAGCCATTATGCTTGGCCAAAGACCAGCCTCTTAAAGGAAACCTAACCATCCAGACATCCAGGTGCCCAGTTTGCAACTGCTACTAATGCATCGTCTTGTGGAGGATTCAGTGACTCTGTTCTTTGTGGGCTGGTGATGTGGCGAGGGAGCTGTTTGTAGAGCCCTCATTTCTCTGAGCCAGTTCTATTCCTTTGTAACAGTTCAGGACCCTGTCGGCTGTTCTCAGCTGTTCTCACAAGCCTCCATCTGTGTCATCACCTGTGCTGTGGTTTAGAACCACAGGCCAACCTGTTGGCT
Source organism: Meriones unguiculatus (assembly GCF_030254825.1). Classification (NCBI taxonomy): domain Eukaryota; kingdom Metazoa; phylum Chordata; class Mammalia; order Rodentia; family Muridae; genus Meriones; species Meriones unguiculatus. Next base: position 14,786,459 of record NW_026843646.1, on the reverse strand, counting down.
GTAGAGGTAGTCTCCTCTTACGCCCTGTGTTTGTGTCAGCTTTCACGCCTCCACTCTAGCAGAAGTGTTAAAGGACTGACCTCCATACTGCTACTGCTCGTTGTCATCAAAGTCCCAGAAGGAGGATTCCATTTAGCCCTAGCCTTCCAGGCCAGGGTTCTTAAAGGGTCAGTGGGTTTCTAAGGGAGCACTAGGGACTGAGAAGAACGGAAGTGAAGGCTTTCATGACAACTACTAAGGCGTTGCCGGTGTGCCTAAGCCCATCTAAACGGTGGTCTCTGGAAAGTGGGATACTTTTCTCAGTGTGGTAGCATCCAAGCTCTTTCTAAAGGGCAGATGAGATGTGAGAGGACAAACCCCGCCAACTGCTTTTCTTTGGAAGGTCTGTGCTCTTTTCATGTCTTGCTTCATAGTCAGCCTTCAGGGCGGCCTGCCCTAGCCTCCTTTCAGACCCAGAGTCCCACACCTCTTGTCATCATGCCACACAGTCCCTTTGCCCATCCCACAGTGGGCATCTCATCCTTCTGCCTGCTTCCTGGTAAACCCCTCAGGACAAAGGCAGGGCTGGGCGCAGTATCCTGGTGTGTCAGACTCAAGACAGAAAATGACAGGTGAATGAGTGGGTTGGGAAAATGAATGGTAACTGAGACCTGTGGAGGGGATAGTCAGGAGCAGAGGCTTACAGGGTTGGGGTGTTGGTGGATATGCTCCTAAATCCGCAGGTCTGCATAGTTGTCTGCAGTGATAGATATGTATCCACAAACATTTGCGCCAAAGGGGGAAGCTGCAGCTGTTGGCAGACTCCGAGAGTGTAGGGAGCTTACAAGAATTAGATTTTATGTATAAATACACATTTACAGAGGGAGAGAGACGTGGGAAACAAAGGGTGGGAAACAAAAACTGTGAGACAAAGAGTGAACCTTATATAGAGAAGCAGAGTAAAGGAGAAGAGAGGAAGAATATGAGAGCTGGGTTGGAGAGATGGCTCAGTGGCAAAGATTCTCTCTGCTCTTCCAAAGGTTCTGAGTTCAGTTCTCAGCACCCACATGGCAGCTTTCACCTGTCTGAACCCTCTTCTGGTGTACTCATATACATAAAATACACAAATAAATAAATCTTAAAAATGTATATATGAAAGAAGACAAGTGAGGTGGGGCTCTCACTCTGGAACAAATTCTTTACACTGGTGCTATACAAGACCTTGCAGTAGCCACTGCCAGTAGCCTGATGAGTAGCCAGGCATGATCGCCCGTCACAAAAGGAGGGTGTCCTGGCCAACTATAATTGAGGGTAAGTGGAATGAAATGCTCCCAGAGACGTTGCAATAGAGCCATTTGTTTGTGCAGAGGAAGGGAGAGTGCATGCTGAAGAGGAAGGAAGGGAAGGCATAGGTGGCTTCCTGTGGTAGGGTCCCGTTTTCTTTTATCCTTAGTACATGGGCCAGGCTTGGGGGTGAGCAGGTGAACACTCAGATAAGAAATGAGTGCGAGTGAAGCCACTCATCTAGGAAAACAGGAGAGCACCTGACTGCAAGACAGTCACAAACACAAACCAGGAAGGAGCCCCCAAGAGGCAAAAAGACTCAGGAGAGAAACAACTGGGTCCAAAAGAGATTGGGGAAAGACAATCACAGTATGCTGAAGTCTTGAGGCAAAAAATAAATGCCTCTGTTGTCTGTAAATATTCCTCAGCTGACACCTCTACGCATGCTGACGGAGCAGTGCTTGCCCTGGACAGAGGCTGTGCTGGGGTGAACCGGTGGGGTCCAGACACTGCACTGCTGTTGCTGTTCTGAGATCCCTGAGATTATGAACTCACAGAACACAAAGAAGCTCGAAGTGTGTGTGTGTGTGTGTGTGTGTGTTGCCTGGTCCCATCTTGCCTTGTTCTGGAGTTAGCAGGAAAGCTTTCCCACTTTTAAAAAGAGCACTACCTCTATGGCCAACAGGTTGGCCTGTGGTTCTAAACCCATAGCACAGGTGGAGACACAGATGGAGGCTTGCGAGAACAGCCGAGAACAGCCGACAGGGTCTGGGACAAGAACTAATTACAGCCCTATTCTTGCCTGTAGGAACTCTTTAGCAAGCACTTTTCAGGAAAGCTGGATGTGGCTGAGTTTATCCAGTGTTGGCCATCACTCTAAACTGGGCCACGGTGCTGGCCTAGAGTGACTGACCATGGGGTGTCCCTGGAGTTCAGCAAGGGACGTGGAAGTCTGCCGCAGGGGTCTCTGAGGGATGGTATCTGCCCAAGGGGACCTCTACTGGGTGAATCTACCTTCATTCTTATTTTGTTGGCTGGGATTAGAACATGTCTACAATATTTTAGGTATTTCTGATAGGATTGATCCTAAACAAGAATGTAAAGCAGGGAAATTTAACCCTTACTATCACCTTCGCCTGGCATTTCCTCTTCTCTTTAGTTGTCTTTATTTCCCTGTTTTTCCCAGTTACACTGATGTACCTAGAACTCCAGAAAGTTCCAGAACTTTCTGACAAAATCTATTTTTTTAAACGTTTTTACCATGCTGAAGTGCCCAAAGTAAAATTGATTAACAATGTCATGATCTAAACAATGACTTCATCTTGCTCTTCCTAAATACAAAGTACCTTTGATGAGTGAGGCCCTCGAACCTTTCCTGTGCATCTTCACTTCCACTTACTCAGTCCTTCAGTCAAATCTCTTTTTCTTCTATCATATTTCACAGAAGTCTATCTCAGCCTGAGATTGCAAAGTTATTATAATCCAAAACTCTAACAGCACCTGCCTTCCCTCTCAGAGCTACTTGGATCTTCAGAGAATGAGTGAGCCCATAGCCACGCACTGTGGAGAAAACAGTGCTGCACAGGTTGAGAGGACTGATAGGGTCTGCCAGGGGAAAGATAATGACATACACATGGCCACCCTCACCCCAGTTCCTGTAATAATGACTCTGAGACACAACTGCTGAGAGCTCCTTTACACGTATAACACATCAGAGGCAGCAGGATGGGCTTTTCTGCCAGTTGGCACTACCGAGGGTGTCGTTGGTGGAGAGCAAGTTTGAGGGCCTGGCTTCTACCACAGACTTCACATTCTGTCCTGTAAAAGGCTCAGGGACAGACGGCACTCCAGCAGAGCAAAGGGCCCTTCCCCTTACTCCAGCATCTGACTCTTGATAGAGCTACTGTTGGCTTGAACTGTTTCCATATCACAACCCGGCTGCTTCTTTCCCTAGGCTATCTACAAAATGGTTTCCTCTGTCATGAAAATGCCTGAAGATGAATCAACCCCAGAAAAAAGGACAGAGAAGATCTTCTGCCAGATGGACACCAATAGAGATGGTAAGAGGCTAAAGGACTTTGCTTGGGTCAAGCTTCTGGTGGAGTCCGGGCAGGGTGGCTTTATAAAAGGACCAAATGTCAACCACAGGGACCTTATGCACAGTGATATGTGACAACCACCTATGCTGGGTGGGGAGGAATAGAAGTGGGTAGACCCTGGAGCTGGTCCCAGTCTAGAGCAAAGGCCTTATTTTCTAGGCCCTTCTAGCTTTCTCCTAAGTTAGCCTTCCCCAGAATAGAATGGGTCCTGTGGAGCAGAAATAAAAGGACCCAAGAAGCCACTGAGGTAGGATGGGCCTTTTCTAGAAGTCTGGATCCTTGTGGCCAATAGGCCAGAGTATGGGGATGTGCCTGCTGTTTCTTAAAGACCCCAACAGCTTTTATCCCAGCCTGCCTGAGTGATCTTATGAGCAGACTCTACAATGCTGCGTCCAAGTGAAAGCTCAGGTAGTGGGAAGCAGGTTGGAGTGGTCTGCTGGTTCCACTGGGTGAGGGTGCTGCCTGGATGCAGCCAGCAGGTGCACAAACCAAAGAGCGCTTGGTGACACAGGAGGACCACAAGTCTGAAGCTATCTGCAAAATCAAATAAATAGATATGGTTTCTGCATGTTGGGCTACCAAGTAAGATACAGGATCCCCAGGCAATTGAAAAATAATGACTTCTTTATAGCATCTCTCTCTGTGCAATATTTGGGGCATACGTATGCTAAGTAATTGATCATTATTCAACTGAAATTTAAAGTTATTTTAGAATCATTATTTTTATTGCCAAATCTTGAAATGCTATTCAGAAATAGTTCCTGAGTTTACAGTGCTAAGTCAAGGCCTACCATTGATGACCCAATGCTGCCAAAAGCTTCACAGCTCTTTAAACAAACATGTATTTCTTTATTATTTACATGCATGTATGTTTGTACCTGCACACATGTGTGAGTTTATATGCATCACACGCATGCAGAAATCTGCAGAGAGCATAAGAGGATATACAGTTCCCTGGAACTGGAGCTGCAGGTGGTTGTGATCTACTCAACATGAATGCTGGAAATCAAACTGGTCCTCTGCTCTTGACTGCAGAGCCATCTCTCCAGCCAACTCATTTTTAAAACATAAAACTCATTTTAATATTACAGTGTAGAATTTTGCAAGTATTATTACATGACATGTATGAGTGTGCCATGGTGCACACATGCAGAAGACATGTTTATGAAGTTCGTTTCCCCCCACTTTCCTTTACATAGTTTCCAGGAATCAAATTCAGGTCATCAGGTTTACCTATCACATACTTCTATTCACTGAGACAGCTCACTAGCCCCAGACCCTCACACCTGATGTTTAATAATTCTAGTGAGCTGTGTACAAATATACCAGGTCCTTCGTGGTGTGTATGATAGCATGTTCTGCATAGAATAAGCCTCCTTTTCCCCCCATACGTGGGGCGCCAGCTCCCTGAGAATCTTGGTTTGGTGGCACAGCCAGCTTGTTCACTGCTAGAAGTTGCCTCCATGAAGCTGCCTGACATCCTCTGAGAGCTGTTTTCCCTCATGTGCCCTGATTCACAGCACATAGTTTGTTTCACAAGTTTAAACAAACATGGGATTGTTTTTATGATATTGAACCACAGGTTTTGGTCATCTGGGGAACATGATGGCTTTAAGACCCAGCCTCTTCCTTAGAGGAGGACTAAATGATGGGGGGAAAGACACTTCTGGATATCTGGCTCAAGGCAATGGCAGAGCCTCTCCACTGGGACTGTTTCTATGGGATCAAAGAGCTCTGCCTGGGCCCTTGCCCAATGCACAGCCGAGTACTACTGCCCTGGGCTTTGAGAAGGAAAGATTTGTTTAAACAAGGAAAGCTATGGGGATGGAGGCAGTGAGGGCAGGAGGGCAGGGACTGCTGAGCACCCGAAAAACACACTGCTTCAGCTCAGGGCTTGGCTTCAGTGCTTCGGGCATGAGCCTCCTGTCCCTCCTCACTTGGAGCAGAGCCGGCGTGGTGTGAAGCCTGCTGCCACCAGAGTCTCCTTAGATAAGGGTCTTTGCATCCCACTGCTGGCCTCTGCCATGGAAAGTCTGCACCTACAAGCAAGTCAATCTGGGAGTCTGTGCAAGAGGCAGAGTTCATATGGGGTACCAAATGCTCTACAGCTTGTGGTGCCCGATGCCTGTGCTTGTGCCTGCAGCTTTAAAGTGTTTAGAAGATGCTGCTTCCAATCCCATCCCCTCATTCTCATCCTGCAGGGGCTGAGCAGGTAGCATGGAAGAGCAGCTAAGGAGGTACTGAAGTGCACAGGCCTGGAGGAGCCTGGCAGCCTCGTATCTGTCTTTGGAAAAACAGATGGGGCTAAGTCTGCAGGGAAGGTGAGAGGGCAAAGTTAGGTAGTTAGGTAACGGCTCCCAACAGTTCTATTTCCAACTATCAGTCAATGAGTCACTTCAATCAAATGGTCACCATGGAAGTGCCAGGAATGAGGAAAGCCACCCCCACCCCCATTTCTCCAAAGTGATAGTGACAGAGACCTTTACTGGCAGAGAGTTGAGGAGGAAGGATACTGAAGATCCAGGAAATTGAGGAGCCTGAGGTAAAAAAAGGAAGCTTGGGCTACACAGTAGAGTCCATATCAAAAAAGAAGAAAGAAAGCCATCTGGTGAGAGATCCAGGTTTTTGGCTTCCTTCTCAAGCCGCCTGGGTTGACAGAAGTGTATCACCTTCTGTCTAGAACACACTCCTTTATCCTCCCGACTTTGGATGACGGTGGTGCTATCCTCAAAAGTTGTTAAAAAGAACCTACACTCCTGCTCTGCCCACTGGGAGCGGGGTGGGGGGAGGAGTCTTCTGCAAACCGGAATACAGCAGTACACAGGGGCTGAAGGGCCTGAGCCTGGCACACGCAAATGAGCTAGGGCTACTCAGTCCTCAGAAGCTGAGCATGAGCACAGGGGCTCGAGGAGTGGGGTGAGGCCCCGGTATAGGTAGAGGCAGAAGAGCCACTAGGGCAAAGATTCAGGTCAGGGTAAGCCAGTACCCTCCCCAGGCCCTGGGTCCTGTCCTGGAGGTCTTGTTAAATGGCCCTGTGCACTGAGCGAGGTGGGGGAATGCCATGGTAAACAGAGAATTGGGGTCTCTGCCTCATGGTCTCCTGGCTTCTGGTGGGTGAAGCTGTGGGCTTCTGCTGTGCCCCGTGTGCAGTGCAAAGGACCACAGGCCGTCACTCACTGGTCCTCTTGCCTTCTAGGAAAACTCTCCCTGGAAGAATTCATCCAAGGGGCCAAAAGAGATCCATCCATAGTGCGTCTCCTGCAGTGTGACCCCAGCAGCGCCGGCCAGTTCTGAGCCCCGCACCCTAAGGACGCTACAGCTGCCTGGGTCTCTCCCAGTTGGCTTTTAAACTTATTTTATTTGTATTTTTTTGCCAAACAATATTGATGGTGAAGCTGTCCCCTCTTCAGTCAGACGCGCTCTGCTGTGACACCCTTGCCCCTTGCTTCTTTCGTCGTGGACGTGAATGCCCAGAGCGCTTGTGGAGAGCATGAACAGACTTCGTGGTGTTCCCTGTTGGATGACTTTTTAATCATCATTACTTTTTCCCCTTTGATTCTAATGTATCTGTCTTAAAACCCAAGACTGGTGGGGCCAGAGAAAAGAATTCCATTCTGCCCCTGAGATCCTTCAGCAAGCTTTGAGGGGTTTTGTTTGAAAGACAAAACTCCTAATCTGGGTGTGTTGTCACGCATGCCCTCAGGGCTATGGCAGGCACCCGGAGGCTAGGTTTTCTAACAGCAGGTTACCCCCTGGGGTAAAGCTATTAAAGCCAGCTGGGACATTCCCCTCCACCCCAGCAGGCTGTAGTTTCCAAGCTGTGAACATTACAAGGTAAATTAACAGAGATGGGGAAAGATGACTCAGCGGTTTTCCCACCCCACAGGTTTACAGAGGTGAGCTAATATGAGGTCCTTTGAAAAATCAAACACAGATGGTAACATTCTAAAACCAGACCCATCTTGCTACCTACTTGTGATTCATAAAAAGACTGCTGTATATAAAATATTGGGTATTGCAGACCAAATTAAGTGTTTTGCCTTATAAATGCATGTTTAGTGAGCGCTAATGCAATCTTACTACAGAAGACTTGTTTTAGCAGTTTATTGTGAAGCCAACTACAACGAATGTCAGTGTCTTGTTTTAAAGTCCTGTCTTTGCACAAATGTACCAGTCAACAAGTGTATTTTATATACTCCATAAAATTACAAAAGAATGATGACAAGGGCCTGCAAAACCTGCACTCCCGGTGCAGGGTCCGTACCGCTCCCTCCCCCAAAGTGACTCACAGACCGCGGTTCCATGCAAAAGCAAGAGGCAGTTTATTCCGATCGCTATGGGGGTCGTCCCTTCAAAGCAGGAGACGACCCCGAGCATACAAAGCACAGAGTTTTTATTTCAGGCCTTTACATTGATTAGTTAGCAGAAAAGATAGCAGTTATGCGGTTGGCAGCTGTAGCGGGGAACTCATAGCTTCAAGGACAGTCCTCCCCTAAATTGCCTGACTTGCTCTTTCTTTTTAGCTGGCCCTTATTCAAGGTCCAGTTGTTTTTCTTTCTAATTTGGGATGGTCCCATTTCTCAGGCCCAGCTTTGATTTCGAATGGTTTTACAGAGTCAAGGTGGCCAGAGGAAGGCAGTTTCCAAGCGTCTTGTCCACCAGCAGCTCTGAGAAGGGGCCAAGGTCCAGCAGCACACTGGCAGGTGCAGGTGTGCTGTCTTTCTAAGCAGAAGAATGTTCCTTAGACTTGGAAAAGCAGATTGGTCCTAACAGTGTAAACCTATATCCTCAGTGGGGGAGCCACGCCTAGAATCTTCTTTTTCTGCCCCCGGGTATCTTTCATGTAGTGAGGTGTGGGCCAGCCAGGCAGTTCACCCACCCACTGTAGGTGCCGGCTAGGGAGCCTGCAGTGTCTGAGGCCACCGTGGGTCCCAACAGCACTCCCTTTCACCGTGTTATTTGAATCTAGCAAAGCTGAGTTGTTGCTTGGGCTGGTCACCTCATATACACTACTTTGAAATAAGGGTTGGAAGCAAAAACTTCTGGCTACAGGCAACCAAAGCCTCACACACAGTGGCATCAACAAGGCCCAGACACTCAAGGATGTTGGTGGCAGAGCCTGCCTAAGAGGAGTCAGGAAGGTCTCTGCTGCCTGTAGCCACTTCCTGTAGAACAAACCCGCAAAAAGTTAAACACAGCTATAAGAAATGATGCCCAGGCAATTTTTGCTGGCTGAAGGTCCCCCCACACCCATGGCGATACTCTTAACTGGCAGAAGTTCAAACTTTAATGGTGTCTCCATAGGTTGAAATTTTGTGACCTAGATTTTGTAATCTTAATTTTTCCTAGTGTCATTTCCTTACCTTTTGTAGCAAGGCTTGCAAATCCTGTGAGCCAAATGATAAAGTCTGTTTTTGGAAAGCAAAATTAACCCAAGTTGGGATGGAAACCAGAGGTGGCCTCCAGCTCTTCAGAATTCAAGAGCCAGATGCACAGGTTATGAACCCTGTGGTCCCCAGAAGGCCTGGAGAGCTCCAGACCAGCTAGACACACAGACATAACAGACCTATCTGTATGTTTCCTCCTCTTCTCCACCTCTCCCAGGAAGGCATTGGGTGTCATTTTATGCATGCATGTTTGACCAACGAACGTCACAGCATCAGGAGGGCTGAGTGTCTGAAGACATCTGTCACTCCTGTGGCCAGGCAGTGTTTGTGCTGTGTTCAGGGGCCTCTGGTGGAGGTAGAGCCTGTTTTGTTCCAAGTAAAGGAAGTCTGTGCTGTCCACAGGACTGGAGGACATTTCAGAGTGCTTGACTGTTCATACCTCGCTCAGGATGGAGAAGGGGCGGTGTGGTACTCCCCAGGGGGACTTTCTGGAAATGGATTTAATTATATATATATGTCATATTATGTGAAGTGGTCCCATTCTCAGTTGATTGTATAGCTCTTGCCTGGCATTAAAGCATGTTTATTATTTAATATCATTGTCTGGACCATGAGATTTTTTTCTTACTAAGCTGCCTCAGCTGACAGTGTGTGTCAGTGTGTCAGTGTGTGTGACAGTGTGGAAGCTTGTGTCTTCCAGGTTTGAGGGTGGAAGAGTTTGAAAGCAGTTCTGGTCCATGTGTGGCTTCCTTACTTCCTTCTCAGCTTGGCCTTCACTCCCTCCCACTTTGTGCTTCTCCAAACATGAAGCACCAAAGCAAAACTCAGAAAAACTCCTCAGTAGGATCAGGGAAGCACTCAGGAAGCAAAGCAGGCAGATCTGTAAGTTCAAGGCCAGGCTGGTCTATGTAGTGAGTTCTAGAACACCCAAGGGTACACAAAGAAATCCTGTCTCAAAAACCAACCAAACTAAAAATACAACAGCAATATAATCCTTTCCCTTCCCACTCTGTTGGAGATTTAGTGGGAGAGATAACTAAATGTTCCCCCAAAGCCATCACATCAAGCTTTTCTCGTCTTGTTCCTATCACTGGCCTTGACTACAGCCCCAAAGGCTAATGCTGTATGAACAAGAGCTACTAACTTGCTCCCTAGATTAGGAGGTACAATAGGCTCCTCACAGGCCAGCTAGACCTTTGGGGTGCAGATGTGGAGGAGACTCTTTTCCTCCTCCACAGTTAGTCTCTGTGTGTAAGCAATATCTGAAACACAACACGTGATGATGAGGTGATGATGGGAATGTGGCCAGAGCCCTGAGGAGCCTGTATACCAACAACTCAACCATTTCCCCACTTTTGTAGCATCAATATGCCTGTTGCCTAGGACTTTCTGTACTGAGTGTTAACGTCGGGTGCATAGTTCCAGACCTTCCTCGGGTGCAGAGATAGTGACCATCAGGAGCTAACTAGGGGGTAGCTTGGAACACCCAGGCCATGGGAAGGCTTAGCTCTATGAATTTCCAGGGAATATTTGATATTTTAGTATTTCTCTGTGACAAACAGTAAAAACACTCTAAGGTACAATGCAGCTGGACTTGCCAACCCCACTTAGTTAAATATTCCCTCCTATGCCCAAGATTGGGCCCATGGACATTCTAACACGGGTGGGGTTTGGGGTAGGGGGTAGGGACAGGGAAGAGACTCCACCCCTCCCTGAGGAGGAAGGGGAGACATTTTCCTTAGCGGTGTAACTTGGTGTAACAGTGATACTAAGTTGCCCATGCCCATGCTCTAAATAACTTTCTCCCCATGCTCACATAAGCAACTCTAAACTCATTGAGTCTACACACACACACACACACACACACACACACACACACACACACACACGGTGCACATGGAAATGTGGGATACATGTGAAAGGAGCCTGGTTAGGAAAAATGAAGGGATCAACAAGAGTGGAAGGGGAACAAACCAGAGTAATGAGGTATGAAAATGACCAAATCAGACATGTGTGTAAATATCTAAATTAGTATATGCTAATAAAAATCCTCACCAGTACACACCACCCCCAGGAAGACAGGCAAATGGCCAGTCAGACCTCTCGCTGAACCTCAATAGCAACATCTCATCATTTGGCTGGACTCATACTGAGTGTTTGATGGGGCTGCCAGTCAGCATAAGTGTGGCAGGCTTGGAAGTGTATGTGTGAGCTAGAGAGGCCTTGTTAGCAAAGGAGGTGGCCGGAGGGGAATACCTAACTCAGGATCAAATACCACTACAAACACTTCATGGCGAATGGGAAATGTTCTTTCCCAAGTACCACGTGATGGATACTGATGCCCAATGAACATGGGTGGTGCTCACCCTTGGTGTCTTTTCACATTTCTCTTCTCTGCCTCTGGCTCATCAGAGGCCCCCACCGTCTTTCCTCAAATTCTTGACTTCCCAGTATTAACCATGGACCCATTTAGAGTTGCTTAGGAGCACAGAGCTGAAGAACCCTTTGGAATAGATGGAATATGTCACCAGAAATCTCCCCCAGTTTGGGGAGCTTGGGGAGGGGGGAGGAGGGGATAAGCACAGTTCACTGATGTCCACAGGGAAAGGAAGACGTGATAACACTCACATCCTCCCAAACGACCCATTCAGGCAGGTATGAAGAACAATCAGACCCAAAGATGAGGAAGGACATGGGTAGCAATAAAAAAAGACCATGGCCCATTTCTAATTACATGATCTTTCCAGAACTTTCCATAATAAACACTCTCCATCCACCCCAGGCCTGTTTTTCCCTAGCACTGATCTGAGCACAAAGGACAGGGATCCCATTGGGGGTGAGGCCAGGGAAGGCTTTTTTGAGGCAAGATTTTAGTACTGTGCCTTAGAGAAGGGTGCTGTAGAAAATGCTAGCATTCTGCCTCTTGGAATGGCTGCTCCTGGAGATCATTGACGATACCAGCTGGAGCAGTGTGAATGCTGCATAATGAGGTGGCTAGCACAGGAGCCCCAGTATGGGATTTCAAGGGTCAGAGCGTGTGGAGACGGAACTGAAGTAGGAGCCGTGCGGTTTCAGCCTCTCCGTAGCGGTTGGCACAGATCTAATGAAGCAGAAATAACCACAAAGTGCCAGAGAGAAGGGAGTGGAAAGAACCCACCTGAGAGGCCAGTCAAGGGCAGCTGTGCTGGCAGCCACCCTGGAGGCCTCTTGTTGCCCTTTGGCCCTCTTCTTTTGCAAGCCTGGCGTAAGGAGGAGGGAGAGCACTGGTAGGCAAGTCTCCACCGTATGAAGGACTGAAGGGGCAGGGACAGCCAAGACCCCAGGCTGGTGACTCTTCCCCACACCAGCAGCCACTGCCCAGAAAGCAGCAGACACAGCTATTTGACTCATATTGTGAATATTTATTTTTTTTCTTCTTAAAAATGTACAAAAAATAAAATAACATATTTATAGTTTATAGATTCCCCTCTCCCATTTACAAAACTATTAAGTTACATTTACTCTTTTTTTACGTGGGAGTAGATTGTATACAAATCAGTCTCCCCTTGTTTGTCTTTCAGAAAGGGCCATTCTTAGAATTTGGCACAAACCCTCTTTTCCTGTTGCATGAAAAATAAATGTTTTAACTCATTTCATGCTTCCCAGGTTTCTGCTTTGGGACATGCCTTAGTCTTTTAGGAACTGATTTCAAGATGGCAGCCCATTGTGTATTTTTGTTGTTGTTGGTTCCAATTTCTAAACACTGAGGAAGTTTCAGTGGGGTCATAGAATGAAAACACCTGCTTCATGTGTTCCCCAACCTTTCATGGATTACAAAAAAAAAAAGTTTGGGTGCGCAGCAAAGCTCTGCTAATGCAGCAAGGGACGGATGCAGAGAAGTCCACCAACAGACACTCCTGGACCTGCCGCTGTACCCCTATTTGTGGTCCTGGCTTCATGTCCCTTGTTCTGGCTACCACAAGGACTGTAGTGACTCAGGACAAAGGCAAAGCCATCTCCAGCTGGTCCTCTGCCTCGGGGGAGATGGGCAGTTTTCCAGAAACCGGAGAGAAGAGCTGGGAGCCTGTCAGATCACTACAGATCTGTCTCCCTGGAATCCTGAGCCACCCTAAGGTCTGCCATTCATGTTTGGAGCTAACCCCAAGTGCTGTAGCATGGGAAGCGCATAGAGCATATATTTCCAACACTGAGTTTGTCTGCCTTAGATCAGAGCCCTGCTAGTACCCTAGAGGGTCCCCAAGCTGCTGGTTCAGCAAGTGATGTGGGGTGGAGCAGAGGACTAAGCAGAGCCGAGCCCAGGATACAAACCTTTGGCAACACCGAGGGATTCGGAGCCCAGTGGGCTCTCAGAAAGGTGCCCCTGCTATTCTTTGGATCCTCTTGGTCATAGCACCTACTCTCCAGCCCATTCCTCTGCAGCTTTGGGTAGCTAGGCTAGAGTCAGCCTTGGCTGCCCGGGCTCTCAGGGGAAGGTGGGGCAAGAAGGCAGGAGCTGGAGAACAGAGCCTCCAGGTAAGACATCAAAGTGCTTCATAGACAAATTTGGACCTTTCCATGGAAGCTGCCCCATTATCCAGGCTTTGGGGTGGGATGTGCCTGACTATCCCAACTAGTGCTCAGCCCACAGTGTAACAAAAAAATCCCCAAGCTACCAACCTGTCCTCTCAAAGAGAACTGAGGCCCACCATGGGGCATGCTGTTCAGGAAAGCCGTTTTCTCTTGCCCTCCCAAGGGCCAGGAGAGGAGGAAACAGCCTTAGCTCTCCAGTGTGCCTCTCAAAGCCAGTCTCAGAAGTGCCAGAAATCCCACGCTTTCCACAGCCAGGGTGGACAGCCTCACCTCTTCCCATCTTCAGAAGCCAGAGGAAGCAATGTCTGCTGGTCACAGCCCAGCCGAGCTGCTGGCTCGCTTCGAAAAGCTGCAGCTGGGTTTGCAAAGGGGCCACTTGAGATGAAGGACATGCTTGTAAACTATGAGGCACTACTGTGTCCATCCCCATGTAAGCCAAGCAGTTCTGCAGCAGGCCCCAGGGATAGGACCCCAGTGCAAACCCTTGCGGAAACTTTGCATAAGCTTCAAGGTGTCTCACTCCAGTGCTAAAGAAGGCGCTGACAGCATGATCTTTCCTGAACAGCTCAAAGGACACTCTTAGACAACAGATCACCATGAGACAAAATGTGATGGCCTCAAGGGAGAGTCATGTCTGAGGGGAGAGGGCTCCATTTGGGGAAACAAGTCCTCAGCATGGCTCAGTGGAGAGTCCATCTTGGCATTCACCAGTCACATGATACCTTAAAGGCCTCTTTCCTAGCCTCCTCTCAGATAGAGCAGAATGCTCTGAGTCTCCAGGTATGTCCCCTCCAGGGCAACGGCAGTAAACATGCCCACACACCACAGGTAAAATATATTATTGCAATATTATGTACAAATTATGTACATGGCTGTCAGTCATACTTTGTGCTCCTTATTACTGACATGGTAGCGGAATGTCTTCCTGAACAAGGCCCAGTGGCTATTTGCTGAGATTCCCTGGAGGTATTTAAGCAAAATGACCTTCCTCAGAGCAACCTGAAGGTTCCAGGCCAGAAAATGGGTGTCCTCTTTACCCCACCCATGACGACTGTGCCAAGAAGCAGCTCATCTTGTCTATCCACTCAAGAAATGTGGAGAGGTAAGAAAAAAGGCATCCCAGTTCCCCAGGCTCTTCGAGATGAATGGACTAGCTGTGTTTCCCTTGAAGGGGGAACTCTGGAGGTCTCAGGTGGAGCTATCAGTAACTTGTAGAGTCCTGGAGGGCCTGGACTCCAGGCTCTTGGGGAAAAAATGGACAATAAATAAGGGCCTGACAGGCTTAAAGAACTTAGCCGAGGGATACAGGCTTCAGCTCCAAGCAAGTAGAAGAGTTGACTGTTGGTCTGTTGGTGGGCCTTGGGCCCTGCCCCCTTCCAAGCAGTCTTGTAACAGTCACTTGAGATGGGTGAGATGGGTCTCCAGGTTGTAGGGAAGCGAGCCCACCTCTCCCAGGAAGGAGTGCACCGGAAGCTCCTGTCAAGGGGACTTGGGCCCAGCGCTCAGATCTCCATAAGTGTGATCTTGAAGCCTTCCACCATGCTCTCCATGTTGAGGATGAAGGTGTCCTCATCTGAATAGTGTTCAATGATGTTGTCATCCATGTTCACCAGGATGCTGCCAAAATTGGGTGAGATGGGGTGGGGTAAGAAACAAAGCCAGTGAACAGAGGGCTTTATGCAAGAGCAGCTTTCAAGCTACTGACTAATCACATTCTTAGGCCCCTCTGTATTTTCATTACAAACCTCAACTGCCCTTGGCTGAACACACATGTACAGTAAAAGTTACATATGACTCTACAGCAACTATAAAGGTAAGTTTTATCAGCAGCGTTTTGCAAGTAAGAAACAACTCAGTAAGGTCAATGGCTCTCCAGCCAATGAACGCCTGAGCTGGGTCTAAAGCTGGCTTTGCCTCACCCCAAGCTACTTCACCTCTTCCTGGCTGCCTACTCCATGGCGGTTTGGTTTCAAGAAAACTAACTTCCAGAGTCTATATCTGTGATTTTTTTTAATATAAATTTTGTTTTTGTCTTATATTTGAGTGTTTTGCCTGAATGCATCTCTGTGTATGGTATGTGTGCATGGTACCCTCAGAGTTCTGAAGACCAATTTAATCCCCTGGACTAGAATTGCAGGTAGTTGTGAGATGCCATGTAGGTGCTGAGAATGAAACCAGGGTCCTGTGGAAGAGCCACACACGCTCTTAACCGGTAAAGTGTCCCTCCAGCACCTCTATCTGTGACTGAGAAGTGCCTGAGCCTGTCTCACTCTTGTTAGCCAAAGAGATTTCCATTTGAGAAAGAATGACTCCCTGAATCACTTTATAGTGGTGTCATCAGGGATGCTGCCATACCTTCAGTTTGTTCTTTTACAGAATTAAAAGGCACCCACGCTTAGTGGGCTGATGTTGGGATAAAAGCCTTATGCATAGGCCTTCACAGGCCCAGTGCTGAAAGGCAGTGCTATCAGCAGTGTGTTTGTCCACACTGAAGCTCTCTAGCCAGCAAGACTTGAGGCTTCACTCAAAGTGGTATCCCCAGCCTACTGCACTGATCTTGGAAAGAACTGCAGCACACATTCACTGAGTGTCTAACAGGAGTTCAAGTTTGATGCTCAGTCAGCCAAAGACTCCAAAATCAGAAAGCCTGAGAACCCAGGTCACATTTTCTTTATGAAAAGGGTCCAGAAGAGTTTTATGGTACCTACTCCCAAAGAGGAAGCCTTAGAAAGGTCTTAAGAGGGGCAGAGGAGAGGGAAGCACTTGCTCCTTGAGGCCATTGAAGCGGCCCACCTCCCTGCAGGCATTGACTATGCTTTCTGTTTACTGAAAGTGAGACCTGGGGCAAATACTTAAGCAGGCCCTGGGCTTCATTCCTCCTCAGTGAGCCTGTGAGGAGGAAATGGATCAGGGAACCCAGAGGCTCCTCACCACCCAACCAGGAAGGACTAACTGTTCACTGTTCCTTACCATGTGGGCGAGCAGCCTGACGCCCATTTGAGATTTCATTAATGATTACCTTGAAATAATTTCCTTTAGCCTCAGCTAATTTTTGTCCGTACTGTGTCACTCAGAAGCCAATGTGAAGAGCTACATGTAGTTCTGCAACGTCATTTTCCCTGATGTCCTACCACCTCTAGACCACTCCCGCCCTTGTGAGGCTGTCAGTAGATGAAAGCACCTCGGGTGACATGTTAGAAATGCACCGTGGGTCTCCCTGCCTGAACTGCTAGCATCGTGGGCCACGGATGTGACAACAGGTAAAGCTATATTAAAAATGTACCTTGCAGACAGGGCAGCTAGCTGAGTTAGCTTTTTTCTTACCCCTTTTTGCTCTTCTTATAAAGCTTTGTGATTTTCTCCACTGGCAGCCCTTACTTCTCAGACAGCTGAAACATGAATAACAGGAAAGTGGTCAGCAGAGAGCAGGGACACACTGGGAAGCACAACATTCCAGCTCAGACCTCACATCTGAGCACAGCACAGTCCCCTAATGAGACACGTCAGGAAATCTCATGATGAACACTTTCCCTGCACTAACTGCTGAGACCATTCAGCCCAAGCCACTGGCTTTATAGATTAGCAAAATGAGGCGTAGAGAAGTGAATGGAGCCCCAATCCACGTTAGCAGCCACAGAGTCACAGCTCACTAACTATGGCCCTGACTAGTTTCACCAAGTCATTATTTCCTCTGCCCTTAGAAGGAAGAGAAATGCAGCTCATGCTTCGCAGTGTGTCAGAGCCCATGTCTAGTGCCATCCCAATTTTGATTCTCCCTTTGGATAGATCTTAAATCAGTCAGCAAAACAATCTTGATAAAAGTGGCATTTCTGATCCCTTGGAAAAAAAAAAACATCTACTCACAATGTTGGATTAAATAGGTAGCCATGCATCAAAACACATTTCAACTGAGCCACTTGCAGTGGCTCACCCCTGTGAGCCCAGCCCTGAGGTCAGCATGAGCGATGGAATGCTCTCCAGACCAACCTCAAGAGGTAGTGAGAGAAAAAGTTCAGGTGGATAAAAGATTTATATATGAAAGATGAGACCACTGAGACCATGAAAGCACAGGAAAAGATAAACATGAGTTCATTCTTCAGATAGCCATCATCCTAAGTACAGTTTTTCTGGGAGACATGACACCTGCAAAACAGGCCTGAATAGTAATAACTGTGGAATTCTGAAATATCAGTAGCTCAAACATACCACAAAGAAAAATAATGTACTGGGAAGCATTTTAAAATACAAACAATATATACAGAGCAAACTGCTTTGTTAAAAAGAACTCGATGGGGAACAGGGCAGAGAAGAAAGAAAAAAACAGAAAAATTATATACAAGAAGAATATAATCAGGCAATAAGCATATGAAAACTGCACTGAACTTTTATTTAAAAATTTCAAATGAAAATAATGATAGGATAGTACTTTTAATTTAACTATCAAAAATGCAAATGAGCCAGGTGCCATGACACACCCCTATAATCCCAGCACTCTGGAAGGCAGAGGCAGGTGGATCTGTGAGTTGGAGGCCAGCCTGGTCTACAAAGTGAGTCCAGGACAGAAATCCTGTCTTGGAAAACCAAGCAGGGTGGGGGGGGGGGGGAAGAAGGGGAATGAGAGATCCAGCAGGTTTAAACATTTTCTGCTTTTGGTTTACAGCTCTGATGGATCTGATGCCCTCTTTTGGCCTCCATATGTACCTGCATACACGGCAGACAAATGACACATTAAAAATAAATCTAAAAAATCTAAAACAAAACAAAACTGAAGTCATAATCTAATGTTGGTCAGAGCATGAGGAAACAGCAGTGTTCAGATTCTATATAAGGAATAGTGACCCCTCAGCCTCCTGGAAAAGAAGTTTGACAGAAGCATAGTTTTTAAAAGTGAATATGAGCCATTGACATCATGTCTAGTAATCGGACATACAGAAATACTCTCATGCTCAAACATGTTTGGAACATACCTGTTCATAACAGAGGAAAGTCATAACAAATATGCATTAAATATCTTGACATTTTCTTCACTTACACTTTAAAAATTGCTAGCATATTAGAGGGGAAAATAAGTGAAAATTTGTCAATATAATATAATCTTGTCTGAATTTTTCACGTTTACATATATTTAAATGTATATAAAATATGTAAATGACATAGCAATCTATTAATGATAGCTACATTGATAAATGGTCAGATTCAAGCTCCCTTTTACTTTGTATAATTCCACAGTGCTTATTTTTATGATTGTGTCATTTTTGTAAGTACAAAGTGGCAAGATGTATTCGAGAAAGATCTACTCCAAATATGTGCCATGCCCTCGCTAGTGGCTCACAGGTAAGGTTGGGACCCAGACTTAGGAAGTGCAGCACAGGCTAGAAAAGGGCTGCAGAACCCTAGGGGAGAGCTGAGATCCTGAGAAAAGTTTGTTCCAGAGAACCCTAGGTTCCTGCCTTTCCATCCCTACCACAGGGCAGAAAGACCTCTTCACCATATGTACACTCAGAAGCAAGACAGAGAGGCAGGGTGATAAAGACAGACTAGACAAGTATCCTCTTGCCTGCGTGGGGCACATCACTGGTGGTCCTGATGAGGTTTCCCCACAGCCACAATAAGGCCCAATGAACAAAAGTTAACAAAACAAAACAAAACAACACACTTGTTGGCCAGTGGGATGGCTCAGTGGGTAAAGGCCCTCACCACCAAGGCTGGCCAGGTGAGTTCAACTCCAGAAACACAAGGTGGAAGGCAAGAACCTTGACACTTGCAAGTTGTTTACTGACTTCCAAATGAATGTGCAAATAAATAGAAAAGGCAACATTTCTCACAAGAGCCTGGAGGCAGCAAAGAAAACAGGCCTTGTGTTAGAAGGGCCTGTTTGCAGAAAATGTAAACAAACAAATAGGCAGATAAAATGAGAAGCAGATGAGTAGCAGCTGGAGAGGCAAAAGCTAAGGGAAATGAATGGACACAGGAAGTCTCAAAAACACACACGCATGGTGGAAGACTTAATTCAGAATTGGAGAAATTTAGCAGATAAATTACAATGACACGGTTGATCTAGTTTATAAAATAGTAAATGCATATACACATACATACTGAATTTCCCAAAGATACTCTGTCATATAATGTGTAACAAAGACAATTGAACCATAATTCAATAAAATGAGAAATAAAAAGTTGAGAAGTTAATAAAAAATGTTAAGCCTCTCAGGAATACTTTACATTGCCTCTACTCTCTTCTCTCTTCCTCCCATTGAGGCCCCTACACTATTTGGCAAGCCCCTTGGTGTCCTATTTGCATATGCAAATAAAAGGAAGCCACTTCCATTTTAGACAGATTGATAAGAGTGCTTTCCTAGTATACACAAGGCTAGGTTTGAGCCCCAAGACCACATAAACTGGGTGTGAAGGGTATCTGTACAATCTCAGCACTGCAGGTGGAGCATATGTTCAAGGTCAACCTCCCCTGCATAGCAAGTTTTGAAGGCAGCCTGGGACACATGAGACCCAGAAAGAGATGGAAGAAGGGAGAGGGAGGAGGGAGAGAGAGAGGAACCCAGTATGGTGAACTAGCTCTGTCTTTTGAGCTCTGAACTGAATTCAGTTCTTGCTGAAATGGCAAGGCTCTCAAGAGTGACCTCACTTCCTTACTCATTCCCTGGGGATCTAGAACCACTCAGTGAACAGAACTAGTTCTCAGAAACTCCTTGAGAGCAGCCTGCTTCCACATTATTTCCTGATTACTTCCTCAGCATAGCTGGCCAGAGCCACAGCAAGACGATGCACAGAACTCGGATAGGACAACATACATACACCCATACTTAAATTAGCCTCAAACCAGAACCTTTCTATGCCTTTCCCACACAGCAACTAGCTTGTTTTTTGGTGGTGGGGATCACGGATATTTTGTGGTGCATTAGCATTCGGCCTGCAGGGTGGAAAGCTGGCTCAGCGGCCAAGAGCACTTGTTCTTCTTGCAAAGGACTCGGGTTCTATTTCCACAAGGATGTTCACTACTTCCTCATCAGTAGGGACAGATGTGCACAGACATACACACAAAATAATGAATCTTTAAAAATTTCCGTATGCATTTCACAGTATGGGCTGCACTCACCCACCCCACTGGGTGCTACTCATCTTATCCCTACATCATATCTGATGCACTATCCTACATCACAGACACTTTCTACCATCTTGGTGACTGCCTTTCATAATGCCATTTCTTTTCTTTGTAATTCTGTTTTATTTTAGATACTTAAAAGCACTCTCAAAGAGTCAATGGATTTGAAATTGCAAAAGGCACCCATGGCACAAAAAAGTAGGAAGCCCTGGATAGCATTCCTTTCTGTGCATAGTGCTTGCTGCATGTGTACATGTGCTGGGGGTAGGGGGAGGGGGAGGGGGAGGATGGAGTCCCCAGTATTTTCACCTAATTATTCTCACTCAGTTGCCTTCTAAGATTTGGCTTTGGTTAGTGTCACTTGCAATTTCTTTTTAATTTTCAAGTGAAAAAGTTTGCTTACTCAACAGCAGTAGTCTCATGTCTGTTCATTTGCCCTTTTCTAAAAGAAAAAGGAATCCATTCCTGGCTCCTCTTTTCAGTAATTAGGCTCTCCACTCTCCAAAGCATGTACTCGGCAAAGGGCTGATCAATCAACTGTCTATCCCGCCTCTTTCCCGGATGCTTATTATCGATTCTTGCTTTCCCTTTACTCTTTGTGTGACTGGCATTGTTTATTCTTCTTTTATGTAAACATATGGACATCTGCCTACCTAGACTTGAGTTGATGGAGAGCTTAGGGTGGTGCCACCATTTGGGGTAGAGCTAGGTAAAAGAGGCACCTATGTCTTCCAGCCTCATTTTCCCTATCTGTAAAATGGTGATGATGCTATTTCCATGCCATGTTCATAGGAGTATGACAATAATTAAAAGGAGCCTGTAGCACTCAGCATGGTGGGACATACTCTGCGAATAGCAAACATTTGCAACAAACATTGTGCCCAAGGCCTGAGGATATGCAACTGACAGCAAGAGACAAACCCCTCGGGACTGCATATTCTACTGGAGAAAAGAAGGAAGGAACACCCAACCAATATTAGGTATGCCAGGGGGTCTGGCTTCTTTCCTCTTGCAGTAGCAAAACATTCTGACCATCAGCAACTTGAGGACAAAGTTTATTTCCTCTTATACCTCAAATACCAGTCTGTTACTGAGAAGCTAAAAAACTCAAGCAGGAAGTAAAGCAGAAAGGCAGAAAGGAAAGCTGCTTACTGGTTTTCTGACTGGCTCTTGCTCAGCCGTCTAGAGACAGTGATGACTCAGCAGGCTGGGTCTTCCCATATCATTCATCAGTCAAGACAATTTTTCACAGAAATGGCCAAAAGCCAGTCTGTCTCAGGCAATTCTTCAACTGAGGGTCCCTTGTCCTAGGTGACTCTAGGTCATGTCAAGTTGACAATAAAAACTGATCAAGACACCAGGTTGAAATAAAATAAAGCAGGTGGAGGCACACAGAGAAGAGGTGTTATTTATGTGAGTGGTCTGACAGGCCCCACGAGCTGGGGGTGAGCAGCCCCAACATCGTGATATGAAAGAAGAGCATCCTGTCAGAGGGGACAGCATGTGCAAGAGCCCTGAGGTCTGAGTGGCTTCACTGACCTCCAGAACAAGCTCCCAGGTTCCATGGTCAAAGTTCACTCTTCGTAAGGTTACTGTGTGGTGGTTTCAGGAACGGCCCCCCTAGACTAGTGTGTGTGAATGCTTGGCCCACAGGAAGTAGCACAGTTAGGAGGTATGATCTTTTGCTTGCTGCTGTGTATGCTTGTGGTAAGAGCCAGGCAAGCTCTGAAACAGTCTCAAGAAATAGCAAGCCCACACACATCAGTGGTTAAGTGGTTAAAGTGCCTGCCACACAGCATGGGGACCTGAGTCTGGATGTCCAAACTGCACGTTTAGCCAGATGCTGCAGTGCACACCTGTGATGGCCGAGCTCCCATGGACTTGCAGCAGGTGCTACAGCAGAGACTGAGCCTGTCTCAATCAGGGGGAAGCTGAAGTGACCTCAGTGTTGTCCTCTGACCTCCACACATGACACAGCCCATGCTCACTGATGAAAATACATGTGCACACACATACACACAAACACCAGTTTTTTTAAAGTGAGCATACCACCTTCTAGCTAACCGAGCTACTGCACCCATCGTGTGGCCTGGCTCACAGGCTGTAGGACATCCATGTGGGCTACAGAAAGTCACCACCTCGGAACTGTTCATGAATCTGTCTGATATGGTACCTTCTGATTCAAATACCAGTTCACACCTGAAGGAAGGGTGGGAACACAGTTGTATTTTTTTTAGGTGACAGAGTCACATTTCATCACTGTCAATAATTATTTTCTTTTTTTAAAAAGTAAAAGACTACTTTAAAAACAAAACCAGAAAAAACGAGGGCACGTATGACATGAAAGAAGAAAAGAGACTGAAGGAGGTTGCCAGAGGTTGGGGACAAGAGGTGGGAAGACTGAGGGAGGAGAGTGTACTAAAACTCACTTCGTTCAAAAATGTTTTAATCTAATGTCTTGTATGCTAATGACAAAACTGCAATAAAATAAGTAAGAGGGAACATATATCCAAGTAACAGAGTCATGGCTGAAGACAGGAATACTGACCACTCCACTGTACTCTTGACACGTTTACATATGTGGATTCATTTCACACAAGCACATATCACCCATATTTATGCCACTAACAATACGGACATCTATACAGTCTGCCCTCGATAACTGCAGGCATCACCCACAGGGTTAAGTGACTAAAGATCAAAAGTATTTTATAAAAGTTGTGCTTGTGCTGAATATGTATAGACATTTTTTGCCATTACTTCTTAAACAATGCTATTTACATAGCTTTTACATTCATCAGGTAGTGTAACTAGGGATGGTTTAAAGCAGATGGAGGATTGCCGAAGTTGCATAGGAATATGCTATTTTATATAAAACACATGGACTTGAGTACTCATGAAGTTTAGTATTATGGAAAGTTGTGAAACAAATTCTAGATATGGAGAGATGATGTATAAATTTATGTATTAATTTTATGCATACATATTACAATATATAGGAATACACATACATTACACATGCATATTATATACCCATGTACATATTTATTATAACATACAAACATGTACTGGTAAATGTGAGTATAATAAAATATCCTGGTTCTCGGCGGATCCACATTCCGGTCAGTGTTTTCCTACCTCACACAGAGACACAAATCAACTCAGGATAGAATTACATTAGCTGGAGAAATGGCTCAGTGGTTAAGAGCACTGCCTGTTCTTCCAGAGGACCTGAGTTCAATTCCCAACACCCACATGGCAGTTTACAACTGACTGTAATCCAGCTCCAAGTGACTTGACACACTTACACAGACATATATGCAGGCAAAACACCAATTCACATAAAACAAATAAATCATTTTTAAAAAGAGAACTACATCAGTAAGCTCTAGTGTTCTTCAAAAGACACCATCTCCATCACACGCTGATGGTCCCCTTCGACAGAGCCTGTGGTCTTGACACCCCTAAGGTCAATGAACTTGGTTTGTAGATCACTACCAGCCCACTTGTGGACCCTGAAAAGGCTCTTCTTGACCACCTTTCCCACTTGTAACACTCCAGAAGCAAGCAGGTAGTTTGTGTTAAACGTTAAGGAAACTTTTTGTTCCAGAGTTGAAAGGAAGATGAAGCCAGAATTGCCTGAAAACTATGACTAAAGCCATGGAGGGAACCTGAAGTTTCCAAGGCTTGCAGCTCTCTCTACCCATTCCCCTGCCTCACCCCCATTTACCATCTACCAAAACAACACAGGAGTTGAAGGGAGGCTGAAAAGTTAGAAAAGTTGCTGTTGAGTAGGTGAAGTGACCTTTTGTTCCACAGTGGTCCAGTATGAACACATCTTCAGGGTACTTATGAAAGTAGACAGAGGTTACAGAAGGAAAAAAAGACATCAAGGACCAAAGCAGGATCCCAGAATAGCACAGCAGTTCAAACCTGTTCTAGATCTGTGGCATCCATCCCTCAGGCTGTTCTAGGAGTTGGTTAAATATGGATTCCTACAAGGCCTCATGGTATATGCTTACAGTCCCATAATCCCTGTGCTCAGAAAGGTGAGGCAAGAATCCAGGTCAGCCTGAATCTTCAGCAACATTGCCTCTTCAGCAGGAAGGACTAAGAATGTGCATTGAAATAACCTCTAGATACTCCTATAAACACTTATTTTATCTGCTCTTAAAAACCAGACTAAGGTATGGAAGTGGACAATGATGTTCAGAGAAATCTGACTATTTTACATTATTTTGTAGACCATTTATCCATCCTTCAGCAATTTCAAGGTCATTAAAAAAAATCTTGGTTCATCCCTTCTAGGCCTTTTGCAGTATCTGTTCTTTCTAATCAGTTTAAAATTCAGAGCCCATGATGGTGGTGACACAGCCTTTAGTCCTGGCACTACCGGGGCAGAAGCAGGTGGATCTCTGAATTATATAGGCCAGCCTTGCTTATACAGTCAGTGAATTGCAGGTCAGCTGGGGCTACACAGTAAGACCCTGTCTCAAAACAAAACAAACAACAACAAAAATCATAGTTCATTAGAAGTTCCATAGTCTTTCTTGCATTTGCTTCTGGATTTGTTTCTGCTCTGAGTAGAATAGAAATCAATAGTCCCCACAAGTCACGACAAACAAAAAGCTGCCAAGCCTCCTCCTGCGCTTTCTGGAGAGTGACAGTGCTGCTCTGCTCAGAATGACCAGGGTCATGAAATGCCAGAGTGGGAGCAGTATGAAACCCACCGTGGCCACATTCTTCTAATTTTTTTCTGATTACTACTCAGAACTGTAGATAGACACTCACAATACATTCACAATATCACACAGCTGTTCTCTCAAGTTCCAAAACTTTCTCATCACTTCCACAGGAAATGCACTAGTGTAGATCTTCCTTCTGCTCCCCAACCCATGGCAAACTTGCCTGCTTTCTCTCTCCCAGAAGTCATTGATTCTGGACATTACTGATAAATTGAATCGTGTAATAGAGGACATTTTGTGTCTTCCTGCCAGTTTTACTCTGTATATACTCCTAAAGAATTGGAAACAGATGTCCAAACAGAAAGTAGCCCGTGAGCATTCACAGCAGGGCATTCTCAGGAGCACCCCAAGAAGGAAAAGCACATGGACCTGTTAGCTGAATGAATGAAAAAAAAAATGAAGTATGTTGTGTTCATACAGTGAATGATTACTCTGCCAGTAAAGAGAAGGAAGCGCTGGTTTGTAGCATGTTCTAGCATGGACACACACCAGGGAAAAGTACAAATGAAAGTGATCTCAGGCCACTGCGTTGTGTGGTCTACACATAGGAACTTCCTCACGTACTGCAGTGTTCAGCCATAAGCCCAAATATCCCATCCGATGCATTTCTCAGACCAGCAGCCCCCAGGAGAGGTGAGAGGCAGCGCTGGTCCCCATCACTGTCACAGCCTATCCCCTACTGCACAGCTGTCTCTGAAACTGCTCATACTGAGGCACAGTCAAAGCTGGGTGAACAGCGTGTGAATAAAACACAGCTTTCCCTAGGTCGTGCTGCTAACCCTGGCCTAGGGCAGTGGAGAGAAGGGGAGAATCATCTCAAACCACTGCAGTTCTGCAGCAGATCTTTCCCCATAACCAACATGTCCTCTCTCCACTTTGGAATACGCTAGCCAAGCCAACAAGGCACCATGGAGCCACCTAAGTTCTGCCCAGGTGGCAGGGCAGGGACTCTGGAGGCTGAGGGGGCTGTGGCTTACCGCTTCCATCAGGCCCTTCACTGTGGGCGATCTCAGCATCAGGGCGTCGAACACGTCATCACTCTCCTTCCGCACGTACAAAAGCACTGCAAGAGAAGGGGACAGCCAGCGTGACTCCTGTCACATGGGAGTCTCAAGCTGACACCACCTGCTCTGCCAACAGGCCAATGACTACTGGGATGTACCAGCTCTGACACCTAGATCCACACTTTAGTTTCTCAAGAAAGGCACACAGTCTCCTCATGACTACTGTTCCCTGTGCTCATTCAGTGAATACCACTGAAGGCTCCTGGGTGCCATAGGCTGTATATACCAAGAGCTGAGGTTGAGGCAGAGAGCTAATAGACCCCATTCTCTGTCTTTAGGGAGTTTATGGTCCATTAGGAGAGACAGGCAGGTACCAGATGACCTAGACACCATTGTGAGAGTCATAAAGAAAGAGCCAAAAAGAGGATGCTTTCCAGACAGCTCCTACCATGGTGAGGTGAGGGAGAAGGCTAAGATACTCAAGTATCTCTGAGTTGTGAAGAGCATAGAAGCACCAAATCTAGAAAGGAATGACACCAGGAGAAGAGCAGGTCAGGCAGACATTCTCCTGCACAGGCTTGGAAGGGTACCAGGGTAGCACCTAGGACAGTCCAGGAAGAACTTAGGATGCAGAGAATCACAGATTTGGGTGCAAGTCCAGCTCAGCCCCTGCTGTGACCCTAATGACTTAATCTTTCCCTGTCTGGATAATCTGTGAAGTAGGACACTAGCATCCAGCACATAGGTGCCTGCTGCCAGTTCTGGGAAATAAGGTCCTTGTGGTAGGCTTCATCTAGGCCCAGCACACAGAGAGGCTCAGTCTTCAACCTACAGAAGCAACCAGGAAGTAGGTGTGGTCCCTGTGCCCTCCAGCGAGGGCATAGCTTTTCCTTTCACTTCTCTGTAAGAGCTCTGAACTGGGGAGTGTGCAGGCTAAGATGGGCAGGCACTGCCGATCTCAGCAATGTAAATGGACCTCGGGAGGCTAAGATGCACCTGTGGGGTCCCACAAACATGGTCACCCTTGCTTCTGCTTCCCCTGACCACTGAGTCCTCCTCCTGTGCCCACCACTCCAGCAATCATGCTGAAAGGTCAGCTCCCAGAAAACAAAAACAAACAAAACAAACAAACAAACAAACAAACAAACAAAAAACTGGCCACTGTCATTCAGGTGCAGTCCAGCATCCCAGAGGGCTACTCTTTTTATCCTCTGGCAGCAGCGTAACTTCTCACCCAAGGGAAGAAAAAGCTGAAACCCCTCATCTGTCCACACTAGGGAAAACTGCCCCAGGCAAAAACAATAACAGCAAAACACTGGTGAGCCTACATCTCAACTATCATCTTAAATCCACCTAGCTACCATCACCATCAGCAGAAAAACAAAGGCAGGACTGGGAAATGAAATCAGCCAAATCCAAACTCCATGTCTCCCCTCCCCCTCCATCCCAAAGGCTTTCTTAAAGCTGTGCATATAAAGGCCACATTGACAGGGGTTCTGCCCAAACTCCCTTCTGTGGCCTGTGAATGTTCAGGTAGATTGTGGTGACTGTGGTAACGGGAGGAGAGGCAGAGGAAGGAGAGAGGCAGACTTGGGCACTGGTACCTTCTTTATCAAACATCAAAACAGAAGTGCCGAGTAAATATGCAGACTGACTGCATTTCCTACAAGTTTACAACTTTAGTCCCTTGAAGCAATCCTGCATCACTTCCATGTCAGTTAAGCTGCCTAGAACCCAAAGGCTATCAGAAAAGGAGGCAATGTGAACAGTGTGAGAAAAATACTTAGAATGCGGACCCTGGCTACATCCAGATAAGGAAGAGTAAACCCAAGAGGAAGACATACTGGCAGCTATTACTTGATGGAAATTCTGTAACTTCTTGAAGCTCTCAACAACAGAAAGAGAGGGAAAGAGCAACTTCCATCAGGATGACCCTAGAGAGCTTACATTCTATTAAAATTAGCACTACTAATAAATAGCCTCAGCTTAAACCATTGCTTTTCCTGTTGCTCAGGGGTGGCTGGTAAGAACTCAGGTGCTTCATTTTGTTCTGTTTTGTTGAGCAGGTGGGGCAGTCTCAGCCTTCCCCTGTCAGGCTTGCTGACAGCTAGCCTAGAGGCCATACTGGGCTCCAGACCGTTAGAGGGCTTGCCCACAGAGCCAGTTTTCATTAGATTTATTCTGGGGTGTACCAATGGCAACAATCCTGCCAACCACAACAGGAACCAGCACTGAACATCCCAGACATCACACAGCCAAAGGCAGGCAGCCTCTTGTGGAGCCCCAAAATGACTCTGACCCAGTTACCCTGACAAGTGGCTGCAAAGGAAAAACAACCTGTAACGATGGCTTTGCTGTTAACTGTCACCATTCTTCTTGAGCGACTTCTGACAAGTAGGAGCTGCCACTAACCCTCAATACCCGAGCCAAGCACCTGCTCAGAGCAAGGGGCCCAGTGATGTCTCCATCCTTCTCCAAAGAGAAGCTCTTGGAGGTAGCGGGGAGGTGGTTCTTACCGCTGGTAGGTTACAGCGCCCTCTGTGTCTGAATTCAAAGTTTCAGAAGCCATACCTTAACTTTTACTTATAGGCCAATACAATTTGTAGTGGCAATTTTGGTGGCAGTTTCACAAGCTTTGAAAAATAGTTTATTGGACCAGCTACCAGGCTGTAAATATAATTCCACACACCAGTGTGACTCCTGGTTTCCCTATGACTCTGCCCTATTCCTAAGTAAAGTCAGGGAGGAAAAGACACCAAGGAATGGAGGTGAAAACAAGTGATGGTGAACTGGGAGCCACCATCTCATATGGGCGTGCCCAACCTGTTGTTGTTAATTGTTTCATCTATTGAATATCTCTGAATCACTGGTTCATGAGACGCACTCACAGAGCCAATGTCCTCTGAACTATGTATTTCCCTGCTGGAGGAGTTGGGAGCCACATAACCGTTCCTCCAAGGCCTGTAATGGAAAAGCCTGTAACCTCCCATATGAGGGAAACCCCACCAGGATTGGGAATGGTTCAGTCTCAGGGAGTGAGTTCTTGACAAGACACTCCCTAACCTTCACACCAGTGGCACACAGGAAGGAGAGATACCTCGCTTTACGTTTTCTTCTTTAATCTGCTTAGACGGTGTCGGACCAAACTCCTCTTCCATGGGCCTGAACATCCGTTTAACAAGGACGCTGCTGCTGGAGAAGACAGGCAGAAATGGTTAAATACATCAGAGGGTACTGACCTGTCCTCCCCTGCAGGCTCTACACCACCATCCCCACTGAGGGAGAAAGATGGAGCCACAAAAGGGAGGTTGCTGAGCCTGCCTCTCCTTTTCTGTTCAGAAGGTCAGGGCCACGGAAAAGCTGATGGCACCCAAGTTGCAGCAGCCTCTCACATCCACGGTGAGCTCCCGACAGGAGACAACACAGGCCACTTCAACAGACCTCTCTTGAAGACTGTCCTGGCTTCCTACAGTTCTCCCTTTCCTGGTTGCCACAGTGAAGGTTCAACCCACTCCACTGAGACCAGAACATTCTCTCTGGAGTCAGTTCTGCGTTTGCTTTCAAAGTTCTTATGCTTTTCAGACAGACTAAGGGAATTAGAAGAGAAATCAGAAAAGTGGAGATTTTCAATTCTTTAGTCTCAGGCGTAGATGCAGACTTGTAGAAAATGATCATTTCTCTGGAGACTAGCCCATGAGGCAGTGTCTAGCAATCACTTAGCAGAATGGTTAGGACAGGACTTCAGCAGTCAGACCACCTCGATGGATTTTAAATCCCTGCTTTGTAGTTTATTACTGTACAAATTTGGCATGTTGCTCAACTTCCCTGCTCCTCAGTCTCCTAAAAGGAGGCTGTTGACTTAGAAATGATAATATTTGAGGAACTAGAAGTATTAATTACACCAAATTGATCAGTATACACTATTTACACTGTCAAGTGATCGTACCACACCAGATAAATAAGTACAAATATTATGTGCAAATAAAAATTAATTACTTTAATACAATTTAAAAGGAGGCTGGGGAGGCGGTTCAGCAATAAAGGCTGTACACTGCTCTTGCAGAGGACCAGAGTTAGGTTCCTAGCACCATGGCAGGGGCCTAAGCTTTCTGTCCTCCAGCTCCGAGGGATCCAATGCATCTGACCTCCACTAACACCTGCACATGTGTGTACATACCCACATGCAATGCACACATGGTTTAAAAAATAATAAAAATGCTAAATTTACAGGAGGCTCTCTACAGGAGGCTCCCAGGAGAATTCCATGAGTGTCGGGGACTGAGGGGAAGCACCACCAAACTGCTAGATGAAGACAATGAAGATGCCGATGATCACAGGCTGAGGGCAAGAACAGAGAAGACTAGATTTTCCACCCAGAGCAAACAGCTCACTACCTCCTGGTCTCACATAGGAGATGGACACAGTAATTAACCCCAGTCCTGCGGGTAACACAAAACTGTGACTCCTGCCTGAGTGAGCTTCCTGCCACCAGAGAGCCATTCAACACTTCTCAAGTCGGGTTGGTAGGGACCCAGCTTATAAAAGCACATGCACACTACCTGGGACAGTCTGAAAACATTCCTATCCATGTTGGAAGCGTATATCACTAAAACCAATGGTACTTAATTTACCTCCAAAGGGAGCATCAGCCAACTGAGTTTCTTAACACACATCTCCGCCTTGCTCACTTACGTCCCGAGCACTCTGAGGCAATCTTAGCCCTTGTGTCCACAATGACAGAATGCTCAAATGTGTTATCAGCCTTCCACACTGTGATCCAGCTAATAGGAAAAAAAGGCTATTCGCATGTGCCACCTTCAAGGGAACCATCTCATGAAAGAGCTACCCAAGAAGCATCTGAGATGCTTTTGAGGATAGCCTATCAAGAGCCATCTTATTTTATTTCCTCTATGTCAAACAGTAGAAACAGCTAAGGAAAAAACTATGACTCAGGTCTCACCTGAAGGCAGTAAAGAACTTTTAGGACACTGCTGCCTCTGCCTTGCCCTTGCTGCTTTGTCATAAAAGCAGGCATGATACTGTCTCCTCTTGGAACTGACCAAGAACTTAGAACTGTAATAGTAGTGACCATGAACTAGTGACCATGAACTTAGAACTAGAAGATTAAAAAAAAATCCATACACATAGCAGCCAGGCACCATTAGGTTAATAACTGGTAAATTGCCTGAAATGTTATCAGATACCTTCTCGTGCTGTGTGAGTCAAGCTGCTTCACAAAGCAAGATTCATTTATATTTTTCCAGTTCAGTTGACTTTTGAGAACAACTTAATCCAAGCCACAGCAGGCTTTGTCATTAAAATAGTATCTCAGATAAACCACATTTCTCTTGGGAGGCCAAACACTTTCAAATCTATAAACCCAGTAGGAGTCAGTAAGTTTTCTATGTTATGAATCCAGTAGTTTCATTTATTTTTCAAAGCAAAACCAAACAAGGCAGCTATGACTTGCCCGCATTCTAATGAGAAGAATGCAGGCTGAAGGCCTTCTTGTGCCCAGCTCAGTGACACTATATAATCATTTGCAAAGGATCAGAGAGCAACAGAGCAGAGCTTTCCCTGACATCATCTCCATCACGAGGCCATCAGTTAGAAAAACCCAGGGCCAGCAGCACACTCAGCCATAGGCTTGTGGGGTTAATCACAAGGAAAACAAGACCCTTGGAAGCAACAAACAATATTAAGATTCATCCAAAAAATCCTGAGAAATTTTAGGTCTGATGCAAGAGCTACAAAGCTACCAGGACTTGTGGTGAAACTTCTGGAGAGCACAAGGCACAGACACGCTCTGCGGGGTATTCTCCAGCCTCTTTAACTACCGCAAACAGTGAAGCTAACTCAAAATCACAAGCTTGGCCTGATCCATCGTCCTGATGGCTGCTGTGACAATGCCACTGAAGTCAGTACCTCCTCAGGGCTAGATGAGCACACACGGTGTCCTCAGAGCTCAGAGATCTGTCTGCCCTGCCAGGAGAGCTCATGAGATGAAACAAGGTTAGGCCTTGGTAAAGACCAGAAAGCTTACACAATAGGATATGCCCAGCCCCCACCCCTGTGCCTTCCCCTCAGCCATGGGTCTAGAATTGAGGAAACAGGGCAATGGAGGCACATTGGTGAGTGCTGGGAATTATGGGTAAGCACTGGCTCAACCTGTGCTTCTATCATGTACCAGCTAGACAACTTTGAAGAAGTTTCCAAATTTCTCAAGGCCTTTTTCCTCACTGTTAATGGCAGATAATAGGAAATCTGGGAGATAACAGGAAATCTCCCAGATTTCCTATTATGAAAAGAATACACATAAAAGCATTCAGAACCTAGCCAAGGTATCCAGGGAGTGCTATTACTTTAACATATAGCAATAGCCAAGGACCCAGCATGCATTAACACAGAGGCACTAACCTGTCCACATTGCTCAATCAGAGATGTATGGAAGTACAGGACATGGCTGTCCTTGGAATGGATGACTACGCAACAACACAGGCAATTCTTATGGAGAGACCAGTGGAGTTACAGGTAGGTCACTGGCCACTTAGCTTGCAAAAGACAGGCTGATGGGTCTGCACAATCACTTCACACTCTCCTAAAGTTCCCCTTTATAACACTCCCTGTGAACTTTATCTCAGGAATACCACTAAGCAAAATGCCAAATGCTGGGGATGTAAGAGAGAGAGCCTTCTACAGCACCCTCAGTATAGACCTGAGGACATGGAGGTTAGGGACAGGAAGGCTGGATGAGGCTTCATGTGGATAAACAACAGTCCAGAGGGTGGACTTGGCTTCCTGAGCTCAAGCCAACATTCTTTTCATGACGCCATGCTGTCTCTTTATAAAATATGTGATTTAAAGATTAGAATTCATAGATCTAATCACTTGTTTGTTCCAACCAACTGAAATCTGATTATTTCTGTCCCAGGATAAAAAGAACAAACTACCCATTTCTGTTTTTGAAATGGGAGTTTTTATTTTCTAGACAGACTGGGCTAGCCAAAACGTTTGATTCTCCTGCCTCAGATCCCTGATTTCTGGGACTAAAGACATGAGCCACTATGCTTGTCTTTCTAATCAATACTTAAAGGATTTACAACTGATTTTAGAGATTTGGTCCTGGACAAGTTCCAGTCCTAAGCAGCCTGAGGGTTATTTAATTTAATTCCTTTGAGAGTGTCTTCCTCTGAGACAGAAGGTGGCAAAGTTTGTCTGAAAAGGGCCCAGCAGCAAAGGTTTTTCAGATTCTTACTGTAACACTCAATTCTGCTGCTGTATCACCAAAGAAACCATAGAGAACACATGAAGGAACTAATACAGCTGTGTTCCAAGAAAAACATTCCTTGCAGAGGCTCAGGTGTACTTCATATCACCGATAATGTAATGCCAGTCTTCACTGGAGGTTTTTAAACTATTGAAACTATCTTAGTCTGTAGACCATTCAAAATGGGTGATTGAGGCTGTGTGGCGTACACACCTTTAATCCCAGCACTCAGGAGGAAGATCTCTGTGAGCTCAAGGCCAGCCTGGCCTACATGCTGTGTTCCAGGCAGCTAGGGCTACAGACTGAGACCCTGCCCACCCCCACCACCACCAAAAGAAGATCTGGCCCTTGGTCTGTCACTTGAAAACTTCTGCTTCAGGAATAAAGCCAGCAATATCAGCTATACTTCCTTCACCAATTATGAAGTGTCTTACATAGGAATGGAAAAGTTTGACTATGGTTTGTAGGAAATTTATCTTGGGATGTTAGGTATACACAACTAATGCAAACAATAAGCATAAAATACGTATTAAGGAATGAATGTGGTTTTAGCCTGCTTTAAGAGAAAAATATAGCATTGAGCTTATAAGAGAGTTCCCAACATAATCTGCAATTCAGGAGGTTCTAAACACATGTATTCAGAAAACAAAAGCAAATAAAAACAAAACAAAACCAACTTAGTGGTCAGGCTGGAGAACTATGAGGTTAAAAGCACTGGCTGCTCTTCCAGAGGACCTGGGTTTAATTCCCAGCATCCATAGCACAGTTCATAATCACCTGTAACTCCAGTTCCAGGGATTCAATGCCATTTTCTGGCCTTCATGGGCAATAGGCATGTAACTGGTACACAAACCCACACAGAGGCAAAATGCTCTTTTTTTTGCTGTTGTTGTATAAATTTAGTAGTCTCCCATGAGAGAAATTAAGATATTAAAAGATAAAATTATATTGTAACTAAGAACAGTTTCAGGAAAGAACAGAAGTTTGAATGTTGAGGGTGGAAAAGGCTTATCCAGAGAGCAGAGCAGGAGTGAATGGACAGAAGTTGAACACTGTTATCAGAGAGAACGTGCTATGATAATCTCAACTGTTAACCAATATGAAATGAGAGACCCTAAGAAGATTTGTAAAACACACTCTTGGGTATGTTTGTCAGGATGTTTCCAAAAAGAATTAATTAACCAGAGAAGATCATACTAAACATAGGCAGTGTCATTCAAGAGACTGGAAGCCTAAATGACATTCTCTAACTGGCAGAGGCCACAGAGGAACAGCTCTGGCGTCTGCCCCTGCCTCTGCCCTATGTTGTTCCAAAAGAATAAGCCAAAGTACAGTTTTCCTCCTTTAAACTCTAAAAGCTGAAACCACCCAGCTCTTAGAAATAATATAATGAGCTTCCTCATATGCAGAGAGCATTCGTCACTGGCAATATTCAAATAGAAGGCAGCTAGCTCAACACCTACCCTGTGAGAATGTGCTACCAACGTCACTGTGTCCTAGAAGAGTCATCTCGTGACCTTAAAACAGCCCTTTCATACCTGCAAGCTTCTGAGTATATAAAATGAGTTAAGGAAAGAAACTACACTGAAGAGTTAGCTGCCCCTAAACATTTATAGGTGGGCATATATTCTCTGCAAAGATGGGGCCAGAGAGACACATCTGGAAGATACAGAAGACAACTTCCTACCCCAAACCCACAGGGCAGTGAACAGGTTCTCAACCTACTCAGGCCCCATTCAACACCTTGAGTAAGGCTTCAGGAGCTGTTTGTGTCTCGGGCAGTTTTGAAAGCAGGAAAGGCTTTTACACTCTCAACCAGATCTTGTGCTGAGATGAAACGATGGGAAGCAAGAGCTATCAGAAAGATTTCAACAAACAGTGCACTAGAAGGGATGGGCCACATTTGCAAAATTACCATTTAGTCAAAGGCAGATCACAGGGAGAAAGGGAAGGTACAGAAGATGGGCTTGCAGGAAAAGGTGACCACCTGTTGCCCCTCTCTCCATTCTAGGTCACAGCACACGGGAAGGTCCCATCTCCTGCCCAGGGCGGCCCAGGCTGGGAAGGTGCATTGCCACCCCACAAACAAACATTATGTGCTTAGAATGAAGGACTGCTCTTACCCTTCTCGTTCGTCATCTGTGTTGTAATACACCTGTGGGGAAAACAAGAGGCTCATGTCAGACAGCATAAAACAGAAATCTGAATGAGTTGTCTGACTGTACAAACTATCTGTGAAGAGGAAAAAAGATACATTTGATTAGCAATGGTGTGTGTGTTAGATTTTATAAAGTAAATTCAGAAATGTGACTATTTCTAGCTTAAGCTGGTCTGATCTGATCAGGTTACTCTGGCTCTCTGCCAAATGCTGCTCCTGACAATAAGAAAATCTGTTGGTAAGATCTAAACACATTCTTTAGAAAGGCTGTGCTGGCTCCCGCGTGTTTGTTCATCAAAGCGGGCTTACCCTGGTTTCCCATCACCACAGAAATGTAAGGGTAAACTGTCAGCAAAGAAACTGGTGGACAAATATTTAACTGGGATGCCTATTTCACATATCAAATAGGGCCAGCATCCCTCAGGACTTGTGGCTCCTCTCAGCATACCTCACCCCAACCCCTCCTCTACACTCCTCTCTTGGCTGGACTTCCTGTTCCAACAGCATGTAACTCAGCCATTTTGGCTTTCTTTGCCTCTTGAACCTGGTGGCAGCTCTTGGCTTCTCTCTTACTTCTCTCTCCTCACCCGTTTAGTCAGCTGGCCGTGTTCAGCCTGGACTCCTCCCTCTGCCTGCTTTGTCCTTTACATATACAATAAAAATCTCCACACTTTAAGGGTAGCCACATCCTCCTCTTTTTATTTCAGTTTTTCATTCATTAACTCTCTTCATGCTCTAAAGGTCATGTGGCAAAAGGAAGCTCTCCAAGGACAAGTGTCATTAGGAACGAGCAGTGGCAAGCACAATCAGAATTAGAGAAACTGAAGCATCCTGCAGACAGTGCCAGACAGTGGTGGCACATGCAGGCAACCATCTCTCTCTCACACACACAGCCTTGCTGGCTGTCTTTTCTGGACAAGATACAATATTCATATTCTTTCCTCTTATATATTGGTTCCTATGTAATAAGACAAGATAGAAATGTTAAAATGAATTTTAGTAGAAATGTACTCCATGCAAAAAGTATGAATATATTTATTATCATATTATATCATGAACCGAGAAACAAATAAACACACACACTCATGCATATGCACACATGCAACCCCCCCCACACACCATGATCCTCTGGTTGTACAGCTGCCTTGTCACTATATAAAACATTCTCCAGAAAAAGGAGAAGCTGCAAGATTGAGAAATCAGGCTGATGTCAAGTCCCAGCACTTAGAATGCGAGGGGACTTGAGTTTGTCATAATGCTCCTATTTCTCAAAACAATCCTTTCAGCTAAGGATTCTGGATTCAAAAGAAAACAAAACGAGGCAAAATTAAAGTCCCAATTAGTATGGCCAAAACAAACTCGGGCTGATGCTAAGAAACATCTTCTCTTTCTTCTCCAGTTTTCATTTCTCCCTTGGGAGAAGTAACCTTAAAGAGTAAAGGAAATAACATCAGCATCACCCGAGAACTCTGGAAACCTTCCCTTATAGAGGACCGGTCTTCAGTTAGCACAGGAAAAACCGTGAGCAAGGTCCAGTTCAGCTCCGTCAGCACTGGAGTGCTAGACCCAGCACACCAGTACCCTACTTTTAGTTTTTATTGAACAAAATCATAATTAATTCTCCTGTGGATGCATAGTTTTCATCATGAAATTTCAGTGTCTGCATAATCTTCCACAAAACTAAGCTGTCATAATGATTTAATTATTGAATATTTATTTGATTTCCAATCCTTCATTTCATTTGTAGATATAACCATAGGACTTGGCTATTGTGTTTTTGAAGGAAGATCTAACACTCTTTTTCCTTCAGATGACTAATGATTTATCCACTCAATGAGAACTACTAATTTGCTAAGGAAAAAATTGTTGACAAGATCTTAATTTCTCTCCTCTGGGCAAATGTATGTATGAAATGTATGAAACAGTTTTACCTCTCACCACTAGGTGGCGATATGTGCACTGACGGAGTCTGCTTCACAGACACCACAACTTGAACAGGCAGATGAGGAGCTTTCTCCTGTCCTGTTGTCAACAATGTTCTAATAACAGCTCACACCTTTCTTTGCCTTAGCATGCCAGTCTTTCCTCCCAAGACAATGTTTTCTGTAAAAACCTACTTTTTGTGTTGCCATTCCCCTGCTGCTTGAGTTTATTTTTGTGGCCTGTTCTGCGTACACACCAGCACACCCTGAGGAGGGCAGTAGGAGGCTGTGAGCAAAAGTAGTACCTGTCCAGTCCTCTGCAGGTTGGCAAAGTGAACATCTGGTATGAAGAGCACGGGCTGCGAGTGCAGGTCAGGCATGGTTTTGAAGTACGTGATGTCACTTTTCTTCTGTAAAGGTATGGCAGCCAGCTTCCCGTCAGAGGCTGCACGAAACCACAACAACCACAGAACAGGGCTATGCACACATGAACACTGTCAGCCAAGTCCATGATCCTCCCCCAAAGCTTTCCCAGCAGCCTAGATTATGCTTCAAATGCCCTTCCCCAGGCCCAAATAAACAAAAAGAGCATGGGATTCTGGGAAGTACAATGAGGGTGGAAGGCTCCTCCACTTCCAGCTGTCCTGTGTGTACCGCGGAGGACTTCTGTTTGCTTTCCATATCAACGCTGCCCCTGTCTGCACTGTAGGGGCAAAGCAGGCCACACCTGGAGCCTTCGTACCTTCCCCTGTAGCCAGCTTCTTCTGTCTCTTCAAAGGACCCTGCTGGCTACCATCAGCATTGGGGAGGGGTTGACTTACAGTTGTTGCACTGGGTTTGGGAGGCCTGGCCCTTCCCTTTCTTCCTATTCTGCTTTCTCTCTTCATCTCGGATTTTTCTTTCTGCTCCCTGATGGGGAAAACAGAGACCAAGCAAGGTATGTTTTCAGAGCATAAAAGAATATTCTCATTTTCTTTCTCTCTCTCACACACAGCGTGAAGATGGGAAGAGGAAGCCAGGAAGCCTCCTGCCTCAGCGAAATGAGAACACTCACAGATCTTCATGCTACATTCTGACCTGTAAGGCCAGCTCATCGGATTGCTGCCTCTTCCTGTCTCATGCCTACTCCATGAACTTGGCTTTTGAATCCATGGGGAAAGAACAGGCTGAGTTCTCTGGCCCAGTGTCACCTGCTGGGTAGCTCAGTGCTATTAATAGAACAGCCTAAGCACTGGCCCATGGCGTCCGCTCCTAGGCACAGACAGCTTTCAGGCAAGTGCCACTTCCCAGGGCAAGTTTTCCTCTGCCTATGGTTATGAATTTTTTCAAAAAATCATCACAGGAAGAAATAAAGGGGGCGTTTTTGTAGCCACACAAAGATGTGGGATCACTCTGCACATGAAATTATCGTATTTCCCTGTATGCTTGGAGATGGTGCTCACTCTACCACGTAGGAGAAACATGCATTCACTCACTTCTGTGCTCCTGTTCTTTGTAATTTGACTTCTTATTAGCCAAATTCAAGGCCTTCTCCTGCTCCACTACCTGATCAGCTGCCCCTGGTGTCAGCATCATTTGCTGTTCATATTTCTTTTGGGCCATTTCTTAACCTATTTTCCTCTCCTGATCCCAGAAAGGCATCCAGCACAGCTTCCTCCATTCTGGCTTCAGCAGAATTCAAGTAGACCATGAATTCACAATGCCCTACACAGGTGGCATTCACAGGACACCAAGCCAAACCTGCTTCCTAGGTCCATGTTAACAGTCTGTTTAGGAAACAGTGACACACACCACATAAAGCACCCAGTAACCTGCACCCTTCAGACAAACCAAATACACTTTTGGTCACACTGACTCTTACTGGTCTTACTGACTCAGAGCAGAAAGCCAGACAAGACTAGGATACAGTGGGGACTTGGGTTCAGCAAGAGCACCATGGCTTTGGAGGGAGTTCTTGAAGGATGGGCCACTGCTGTTTTCCATAGATGAGACTCAGACAATCACAATGCACCTTTCATACCAAAAACTACCAAAGAACTAGCAGTTCTTATGCTATTTTACATTAAATTTTGAGGTGTCATTGATACTTACAGGTCATGGAAATCCACAGCAAGAGGGACAACATAGAGAAATATAGATACACCGGCTACAAAAAAACTCATCAAAAACCCAGATTTTTGTAGAGCCTTTGTGTTTAAACAAAGAGAAATCAATTCTAAATGCCCCCAATAACACCTTGCTCAAACCAACTTCAAGTTTGGAGTGGGAAATGGCAACATTTTTTCTTAGATGCATACAGAGCACTTTGCCATGTGTTGGAAGCTATGTGTAATTCAGTATTCCATACAAATATGTATTATCTACCCCTATAAATTATAGTTCACTCAAGACACATCCCAAATTATACAAATTATTTTTTCATTGTCAAATTTTGTGTTCTTTTTAAGTATTAGTGTCATGTGAAAAACACTCATCATGCTGAATATTGCCCTGGTTAGTTTGTTGTGTTTTTGTTTTGTTTTATTTGTTTGTTGATCAACTTGACACAAGCTAAGGTCATAGGAGAGAATCTCAACTGAGAAAATGCCTGTGGAGCATTTTCTTGATGGATGAGAAAAGGCCCAGCCTGCTGGCAGTGGTGTTGGCCGTGGCACAGGCTCCTGGATCTAAGAAAGCAAGCTGAGCAAGCCGGGGAGAGGGGGTGTGCAGGAGCAGGGCAAGTCAGTAAGCAGCTCTCCTCCATAACCACTGCCTCAGTTCCTGCCTCCAGGTTCCTGCTGTGAGCTCCTTCCCTGCCTTCACTCTGTGATGTGCCCTGGAAGAATAAGACGAAACAAGCCCACTCTCCCACCTGCTGCTTTTGGTCATGGGCTTTATCCCAGTGCTAGACGGCTAACTCAGACAGATAGTGCAATGACCTGAATGAGAACATTCTCCAGAGCCTGGTATGCAAACACTTGGTCCCCAGTTGGTGGTGATGCCTGGGAAGGTGGCA
Organism: Meriones unguiculatus; assembly: GCF_030254825.1. Classification (NCBI taxonomy): domain Eukaryota; kingdom Metazoa; phylum Chordata; class Mammalia; order Rodentia; family Muridae; genus Meriones; species Meriones unguiculatus. Next base: position 14,745,930 of record NW_026843646.1, on the reverse strand, counting down.
GGCTCATTGGAGAAAGTGCATCACTGGGGGAGGGCTTAAGAGAGTTTAAAACCTTACTCCACTTTCTCTCTCTGCACTATGCCTGCATCTCATCTTCTTGCTCCTACTTTCATGCTCACTTTCACACTGCTATGCCTCACCTGCCATGATAAACTCAACCCTCTGGACCCATATGGCATTTTATCTTAGCACGAGAAAAGTAACCAATAAAAATGGGTACAGCCCAAGAAATTTTACTTTTAAAGAATGGTTTTATTTGTGCTATTTCTGAGAATAGCCAAGAAAGAATTGTTTAAGAATTATCTATATCATCCTCCTCTTCAGGAAAACAGCAAACAGCGGATGGTGCAGAATACCTCTGGTCCAGGCTTGGAAGGCCACAACAGCTTCTGCAGAGGACTTGGCAGTAGCCTTGGGGACTGAGGTTATAATAGATGCTGTGAGGCTTCTGGAGGTAAAGCCAAAGACAAGGAGTGGATCCCTGTCACCAAGCTGGGCCACCTGGTCAAGGACTTGAAAATCGAGTTCCTGGAGACAATTCCCCACCCATTAAGGAATCCTAGACCATCAGCTTTTTCCTGAGAGCATCCCCAAAAGATGAGATTCTGAAGATCGTGCCAGGGTAGATGCTGCAATGAGGACCCAGTTCAAGGCTTTAGTTGCTATTGGGGACTAGAATAGTTATGTTGGCCCTGGTATTAAGTGGTCCAAGGATATAGCCAATCAAAACCCGAGGGGCTATCATCTTGGACAAGCTTTCCACTCTTTCTGTATGGAAAGGCTAGTTGGGGAACAAGATTGGCAAGCCCCACATTGTTCCATGCAGAGTGACAGGAAGCTGTGGTTCCACACTGCTGAGTCCCCCCCAACCGAGAGGCACTAGCATCATCTCTGCTCCTGTGTCCAGAAAGCTGCTAAGTATGGCCAGTATTAATGACCGCCAACATCAGACAGGGCTGCACTGCCACCCTGGGCAACTCCATCAAGGCCACCTTTCATGCCATCTCCAAGTCCTACAGCTTCTTGATCCTGGAACCTCTGGGAAAGACTGTGTTCATCAAATAACCTCATCAGGAATTCATGGACCACCTTGAGAAAACCCTCACCAGAGTTCAGAGGACCTAGGCTCCAGCTGTGGCTACCACATATGGGGTTTTATACAAGATCATAAAATGAATTAAGCGTATTTTTGGAAAAAAATTATATATGTGCAGTATAGTTTTCAGGAACTAGAAACACATTATACACTCTTGGGGAACTGTCATTCTCATTTCTAAATAAAGCTGTGATTTCAGTAAGACCCAAAAAAGCACTACACATTCAGTACAGACAGATCTGCCTCCACCAAGATCTTGCATCACTTTATTTCCTAGGAGTACTTGTCGCCAAAACTTCCAGAAAACATTACTTCTACACTTAGGGAAGAAGTCCATTTCATTTAAGAGGGCAAATTTGATGCAGCTGATGCAATTACAGTTAACCCATCCGCAAGGTCCTAAGACTCTTCTTCATGTGAGTTTCTTGACATTCCCCACTCCTTAACACTGCAATATACAGAAACCTATGTCATCACTCACTGCTTGAAAAAAATGCCAATCCATCATGCTTCATTAGGGCATTTAAAACAGGAACTATTAGGAATGTGACCTTTCTTATTGGCAAAGCGTACACGAGAGTGATCCATTCTGGGTTTTCAATGTTTAAAATCATAGCCATACAAGTAAATGGTTTTTCCAACCACCTTTTCCTAGCCTAAGGCCCCGCCATGTGACTTCAACAACAAAGCTTTGGGGCAGGTAGGGAACGTACACATTCCCCTTCTCATCCTTTCTCACTGAAAGGAAAAATAACTGAATGAAAATAGGTTTGTTTTTTTTTTCAATTGGCAAACAACTGGTATAATGAGCCCATTTTATCCCTTAAAGCCTCTTTTCCTCTAGGACATAGGCTCACAGCCACAGTGCAATACTCTCCTCCCTACAAGTTTGGGGTTTTGTGTGTGTGTTTGTTTAGTTTTGGGTTTTTTGAATGATCAGTAGTCACTCTCACATTCAGTGTATAAAGTTAGTTATTGATTCAAGGAGTCTGAACTGAGACAGATCTATGTCTGGACCCAGCTCCTCTGCTGCGTGAGTCCAGCCAAGTGCCTTTGACCCATGTGTATGTACTCACTGAGTGTTGCGTCAAATGGCCTCTGGGCTCTGGAGGCTACCTAACTGTCCCTCGGTTCTATAAGGGCTATACAGCTGTGCCTACAGTGCAATTCCAGTGGCTTTTATTATCTTCTCTTAACCATTTCCTCTCTGCTGTCACTTCTCTCGGCTCACAGGGACGCATTCCTCCCTGTGCTATTTCATTGCTATAACAGGCAATTTAAAACAGACTGGTGTAGCTTTAAGAATGAAGGGTAGCATGGAATTAGCTACGGGCCTCTTTTCATTTCTCTTCTCCATCATCTAATCTGAAGTAGTCACCAGTGCATACCTATAAGCAGCCAGTGAGATTACACCGTCTTTGTTACCTCACTTGTATGTATGTGTGTTGTGTGCAAGTGTCCTTCAGTGTGTTCTGAGGCCAGAGAAGCATTTGGAATGTCCTCCTCTATTATGCCCTGACTTATTGCCTTGAGACAGGTCTCTCATTGAACGTAAAGTTTGCCATTTAAGCTACAGTGAGTGGCTGGACACCCACATGCCTCAGAAACAATCCCAATGTTACAGGAACATGCAATACACCCAGATTTTTATACTAGTGGTAAGGATTCAAATTTAGGGCCTTGTGCTTACATGAAAAGTACTCTTATCCACTGAGCCATTTCCCTGCAGTTTATTGAGCTTTTCAGTAGTCATCCTATGGCCACACTGATGGCTACATGTCTGCACTCTCCCCCATCACTCACCAATTTACAGATAACTGTGTGCCCTCCATCAGCATATCACCTGTGCTTTCACATTCCATGTCTAGAGTTTATTCTCTACTAGATTTACGGAGAAGCAATATTCACCAGAATTGGGATGTTATATTGTAGTTTAGGTTTTATTTGAAGTTTCTGTTTTTCTATATTCTTTACATTGGAGTTAATTGGGTCGAAAAAAAGTCCTTGGTTTACTTTATTCTATTCAGATAACTATTTTCTCCTGATATAGTATTACTGTTGAAATTTTTGATGATAAAAATATCCCTATTCACTTCTAATTATGTATTTTCCTTTAATTAAATGCCCAAAGAATAGTTTTCATCTTTTCAAAGTCTGATAGCTATGCTTTCTTTTTTTAACCCCCTGAGACAGAGTCTCACTGGCTGTCTTGGAACACACTACATAGACACGGCTGGTCAAACTTACAGACACACACCTGCCTCTGCCTCCCTAGTGCTGGGTTAAAAGGTGTGTGCCACTCTGCCCATCTGATAGCTGTTGCTTCATATTGTTTTCCTGAGCCAGTTCCCCCAGCACGGTATAAACACTCTCCCATGGTTCTGATGTACCATTTTTGCATTTGTTGTATTCTGTTGCTTGGGAGTTTGTTGTTTTTTTTTTCTTGGTTTGTTCTTCTCAATGACCACTGTTCTACAAATATTCGGCCATCTCTAGCTCTTGTCTGTGGTATGTTCACTCCTCTCTTTCATAATTTCCTTCTATTCTGCGCTGTTTTCCCACCTGCACCTCCTTATGACTGGCCTAGCTGCTAGCTGCTTCTCGTACATTATGGAATACTTCTGCTTCTATTGCAAGTTCTTGCCTGAGCTCAAGCATAGGTCTATTCTTCATATACATGGTTTTCAAGCTTCCTGTTACTCACTTTGAGATATTGGGCTATTTTTCATCTGCTGGGTGGTAGTAGCTTCATGATGTTCATTCACTGTTCATAAGGAAGTTGGTCTGACCTTAATCTTGTTTTTAATGAAATGCAGTTTTTTTTTGGGGGGGGCTATTTTCTGAGTCACGTTGGGCAACATGAGAAGCCAGGACAGTTCTCCCCTGAGGCTTGTAACCTACAATCCCTCTTCTTAAATGTTCACACAGTAATACAAAGAAGCGCACTGTTATTGTTGCTTTAAGGTGTATTCATTTTATTTTGGGGAGTGTTTTGTTTGCATGTGTGTACATGCACCACATGAGTGCCTGGTGCCCACAGAGGCCAGAAGAGGGTACCAGATCCCTTGGAACTGGAGTTGCCAATGGCTGTAAAGCTGTCAGTTACTGGAAACTGAATCCGAGTCCTTTTCAAGAGCAGCAAGTGTTCTTTAGGACTGAGCCAGCCCCTAGTCTTTTGTTTTATAAGATGGCCTACTCTGTATATAAATACAGAGTATAGACTTTGAAAAGATGAAAACTATTCTTTGGGCATTTAATTAAAGGAAAATAAATAATTAGAAGTGAATAGGGATATTTTTATCATCAAAAATTTCAACAGTAATACTATATCAGGAGAAAATAAAGATATTTCTGTGTGCTTTCTATTGTTACAATAAAGACCACGGCAAAAGCAACCTGGAGAGCAAAGGGCTTACTTCTTCTTACAGGTGCAGGCCATCACTGAGGGAGAAAAACTCAAGGCAGGAACCTGGAGGCAGGAACAGAATCAGAGACCATGAAGAAATGTCTCGTACTGGCTTGCTCTTCAAGATTTGCTCAGTTTGCTTTCTTATATACCCAGGATCTCCTGCCCAGGGCTAGCAAGCTAAGCCCTTAGTAAGATAAGCCCTTCCACATCACCCATCAATCAAGAAAATGCTCCATAGACTTACACACATGCCAATCTGCTAGAGGAATTTTCTCGGTGGCCCTTCTCTTACGAGAAAACTCTCCAGCTGTGTGGCAAAAACTAACCAGGAGAGTGTCCCTTCCTATCTTAATTTTCTTTTGTGCTTTTCTTTCCTGGCCACCTGTTTGCCCATTCCAGCAGCTGATTTTACTCTTACCAGTTTTGCCCAGAACAGGGTTTTCCCCCTAGATCAGGGCTTTACATTGTAACTTCTCATGAAAAACAACATAGCAATGTCAGTCCCTTTGCACACACCAGCCAGCTAGGGTCTTTAGAATTTTTTCCCCCAGCCCACCTCACACCCTGTCCTCAGAAGGCCCCTTGGTGCTTTCCAATGAGTGCCTTAGGCTCCGTTACTTGCCCTCACAGAGGCTGACCTCACACAGGCTGTCAAATGATCAGGACACGTGCTCACACCTGTGACCATCTCTTGTACCTGACCTTCAGGGTTGAAGCTTTCTTATTCTAACTATTCTGTTAAAGTTTATAGTAGCAATCATGGAGACGAAAGCACTGTGTGCTGTGTAAAAATGATGAACTTATTTTGTAGGCAAGGTTTCTAGTCCTGAAAGTTCTAGGTGAGGCCCCATGCAACTCAACAAATGGCCAAGATTGCAATGTGTGTTCTACAGTAGTGTCTACACCCAGCGGATATTCCAGATCTGTCATCTCAGCTGCACGCTCGGACCAAAGCACAGTATGCTACAAACTGAAGGTTCCCACACTTCACCCGCCATGTGCTGAAGCGAAGCCCTTAACGCTGGTGAGGTGATGAGGCTGATCCCTGATGTGACAGTGTCCCGTGAAAAGACACAGGAGAGCTCTTCTCTTTTTCTTCCATGTGAGCACAAGGAAAGAACATGCCTACCGGCAGCCAGGAAGTCGCTCACAGGGACAGAACTCATAGCGCTGAGGTTTCCGTAGAGAGTACATTTCTATTGCTCACACCACCTAGCCTCAGGTATTTTGTTTTATCAGCCTGAAAGAACTAAGCCCCAGGGCAATGCCAGTCATTAAATTAATGGTAAAAATACTGAAAACAGCAAGAGCCAAGACAAAGTACAGTGGATGGATTGGTGACTCCCTAAATATCTAACAGGACTTGAGAATAAAAGACTGCCATGTCTCTGTGGTTGGCCGAGAACAGCGACAAGGGAGAAATGTCATTAAAAAGAACATCTAGCCATAACAGAACCTTTCTGACAAATTTGTCTTTACTCACCTTGTCACAGAAGACCTTGATCTGGCGGTACACTCTGTGGACGGGTTTATTGCTGCGGTTATTGTAACTGTATGTGTCAATCTGAATCATCAAAGGAAGTCCTTTCACGCCCTTCTGGGAGGAGAAATCTGTACTCAAGCAATTCACTGTGATGAAAAGCTGAAGGAGGCAGCAAAAGAAGAAAGTTCACAAACTGCCATGCAGAGGACCTTCAAAGAGGGAGGCAGGCAGGCATGTGAAGTGAAAATCCTACACAAACCTATAAGGACAACTGATAACTGTTCAATACTCTCCCATAGAATCCTGCCAGATGCACAAAACATTATATGGCTGTAAACTTCTAAACAATTTGCTTTGATATTTGAACTTGAAATAGACAATTTAAATGACTGTCTAGAAAGAACATCACTATAAATGAGTTAACTATGTTATTTTCTTGGTATATTAAAATCGCCACTTCTGGGGCTACAGAAATGTGTCAGCAGTTAAGAGCACTTGCTACTCTTGCAGAGGACTAGGGTTTGATTTCCAGGACCCACACGGTGGTGCACAACTGTTGTAACTCCAGTTCCAGGGGATCTGACACCATCTTCTGGCTTCTCTATGCTCCTGGATGCACGTGGCACACATACATACACTCAGGCACAGCCACATACTAAATTAGTCAATTAATCTAAGAAGTTGACACTTCTAGTTATAACTTTCCCTAACCTCTGACCTGCAGGATAAAAAATAATAATAATGAGATAACTATTCTTTTTTAATAGAATAGCATTGAAACCCAGTTATGTTTTGTAAAACTTCCTTCCTTGACTGTGGAGCGTGAGGTCTGTCTGGAATAATTTCTTATTATTTAATATGACCTGGCACCTAATACAATGCCTAGAAAAGAACTCACTAAGCATTAGATAACTGAATTTACAGGAATCCCACTAGATTGCAAGGCAAAAGCCCCGACTTCAGCCTCTGGTAGCATTAACCAGCTAAGGGGCCTCATACATGTCACTCAATACTTGCCATGTTCAATGGTCCCATTAAAGTGCCTGCAAGCCCTCTCCCTGAAAAAGAAAATCTAAATGCTAACCTACTCCACGTTAGTGAAGAAGAGGAGCTGGCAAAGGCAAGAAACGAAACAGGAGGGATTAAATAACAGCATAAACCTCCTCCTGTTAACAGGAAGTGGTGGCACACACCTGTAATCCAGCAGTCAGGGAGCTGAGTCAGGAGGATCATGAGGACCAGTGCAACCTCGGAATTATAGCAAGATTCTGAACAAACTAAATCCTCATCTTATAACATGTGGCATCAGGAAATGCAATAGAAAAACTTTTAAAACCTTCAAGCTAAAAAACAAACAAACAAACAAACAAAAAATATACAATAGAAATGACATGATGCCAACAGGACAGAAACTCTAATCAGTTTTTGAGAGTTCTATTTGATTAACAGAATAAAAAACAAGTTTCACTGTAAAGGATTGGTAAAGACAGAGGATGAGTGTAAATGAGCTAAAAATGACCCTGTTCTACATAATGGTGGGTCACAGCCAAAAGATGGCATTTTCATAGTTTGCATCTACAATTCCCCTAGAGATGAGTACTGTTAGAGGCTATGAAAGCTTTAGGAAGTGGCCTGGCTGGGAACTCTGTCTCTGGGTCCTATGTTATATAGCCAGCCCCTGGCTCTTGGCATGCTCTCTGCCTTCTGGTCCACCTTGATCTGAACAGCCTCTGCCACACACTCCTACCATGATGCCTCCCACCCACAATGCACTGGGACCTTCTGAAACTCTGGGAAAAGAAAGAAAAACAAAACACCTTTCTTCCACTAAGCTGTTTCTAACAGGTGCTCTGGTCATTGTGACACAAACTAATATAGACACTATGTAATAGCGATTTTTATTGGAATGAGCAAAGAACACTGACAAGAACTAGGAGGAAGGGTAGCAGGGACAGGGGTGGACCGGGACATATATTATTATGTGTAACACAAAGTTTCAAAAGTGTTATCCCATCAAAAGTGGGCTTTTGATGGATGTCAAAACCTTTGTGCCTCTGTGAAAGTGCCTAGAGTTGCCCTGAAGGAAAATGAAGGCCACAGAGTTCTTCCTAGGTACCGGGCTGATCTGTTTGATACCCTGTAGACTTTTAGTAATTTACACCACCAGGCATCTAATTGTCAGTGCTTCACCTCTTCACACATCCTTTTACCTGTGAGCTCCTCCTTATGCCCATCAGGGGTGTCTAAGGACATTTGACAAGTTTCAATGATGTGCTAATTACAACAACTTTGCCAGCTGTGCCACTAGCTCCCACCTTTCTAGCCAAAACCCGAAAACAAATACTAAAGGTACTCTGTCTCACTGTACGTCTAGAGATCTAATGTGTGGGTACTCTGAGAGACATTGGATTTGTGTTAAAGAAATGTTTTCCCATCTGTTTGTCTTTGAGACAGGGTCCCCTTGGCAGCTCAAGGTCACCTGAAACTTGAAGCTCCCTCTTTAGCCCAGGCTAGTATTAAACTTGTGGTGATCCTCCTGATGAAGGCTCTCTAGAGCTGGAATTACAGGCATGGTGTACAATAAATTTTAGCGGCTTTGTACACAGACACAGGCATAGGTGCGTGCGCACAGGAAGGGAAAGAATAACTGTATAATACATAGTTTAATTTCCCTACTTTGCTCTTTATATACCCTGTAATATCATGTTATATATTATAAAAATAAAGAAAAGATACTTTTAAATATATACATTCATTTCACTCATTCATTCTTTTCATTCATTTATTCAGTCTATAAGTATCCATGGAAGCACACAGTGAAGCACACAATGCATTAAATGGTGTAGGATCTTAGAAAGAGACAGAAGCTAACAATTCGAGGAGAATGCAACCAGTGCTCAGCAATGACCATCATACAGTGGTCGAGTACAAGAGAGGTGTGAGCAGAGGTCCCGCAGAACAAAGTCCTCAGCCTGGAGGAAACTAGTGAAACATAAGCCACAGATACTCTAGATTTGAGCAGGGGCCTCACAGAATCTAAAGAAGCCTGGGGGCAGGGGGGTGAGATCCACTGAAGATGCAAATGCCTGAGTAATGAAGACTATGGCAGGCAGGATGCATCTTCCAAACTTCCAGGGTAGAAATATTCTGTCCATAACAGTCACAGTAACAGAAAATGCTACCTTGGAGAGTCCCTAAATGACAGAGAAATTTTATTTAACATTCACTTAAGCAGCAAATGTTTTCAAATATCTTAAGTTTCCTGAGGCTGCAGCAACACAAATATGCAAGCTCTGTGCCCTGCAACCACAGAAGGCAGGGGTGAGATGGGGTGAGAGATACGTGCTGGTGTCTTAAAGATTACAGTAGCAACGTGACCACTGATGTGATGGTCAGGAAGGAGGCATCCTTTTCTAGGCACACTTGACTTGTTCTATTGCTGCCAATGGGATGATCTAGGCCAGAATGCAGTTTTGTATCAGCAAACAAAATGCTCACTCTGCTGAATTAGTGGTTGTCCCTAATTCTGGCCCTGCATTTCACAAAGATCTCCCTGATGTAATCCACCATCACTCCAGACTCCATCTATAGGTCTGCCTAGTAGAAGAGAAGACAATGTTCTGGTGGATATTTCCTACATGACTGGCTTGCTAATTTGCATGTCATTCACTGAGGGTCAATGATAGCTAGGAAGAAAAACTAATTATGGTCTGTCATCTCCAAGTCTGACCTAAGAGAGCTAGAGCAACAGATCATGACTATTTACAAGGACCACTTAAGTAGCCTAGTCATCTAGAGCCAATGAGATAACGGATGCTCACTGGCAATAAATAGACTCAGTCATCCTTGGAGAAGCCATAAAAGTCAATCACCCTTTACACAAGGTCCTTAAGAGCCAATAGAGTTCAACAGGGAGATATTTAGATTTAATGCTCTTAAAAGAGAAAGGTCTCCACAGAAGGCCCAGAGTGGCTCAGACTCAAGGCAGCCTGATCCCATAAAAGGTAAACCTCAGGAGCCTGCCTTCTGTGCTGGCATCTCTCGGGTCAGCCCAGCATGCAGGGTGCTGTGCTGGGCTCAGCAGCGCTTCCTTCTCCTGGCCACCTCCTGGAAAGCAGTTTCAGGGTCTGATGGCATCAATCACAGCCTGGCTGTGCCACACTCAAAATCCAAATGGTTGAACTTTAACGGAAGTGGGGGTGGGGCTGCACAGAAGGCTGTTAACTGAAACCTTGGCGGAGGAGCTGATAAGCATTTGCTTCTTTTGGCAAACCCAACCATGTCCCACAGCTCCACCAGCAGCAGGCAAACACAAGAGCAACTTTCCCCTAAGTTGACCTACAAAGAACCCAATGTAAATGTGTTGCAGAGCTGAAGACAAAGCATGATTTCACCCCCTGAATGTTCATCTAAATGTCAAGCACAGAAAGTTATTTCTAGCTTCAACAGGAGCTCAGGCTATGCAAAGAGCAGATGGACCCGGTACATAGCTGACCTGTCCCTGAGTTACACACAATTGTGCGGCCTCTGCTTACATCCTTCCCAAACCTCAGGTGGATTCCTCTAATTCTAGAAGCACACTTTTCCTTCTTCAGGAAGACTAATTAAATCTTGTGCAGTCAGGCAAATAATAGACACCATTTCAATTTCCTCACATGTTCAGAGTGAAGCAGATAATTTTTTAGACACCTTCCCCAGAAAAAGCAGTCTAAAGCATGTGACTTTTTTAAAAATAAAATCATTTGTTACATGTGAGTGACAATTCCCCTTTTGTGGCTTCGAACATAAAAGTGACTTTGCTGAGGTCTCAACCCCAGCTACACACCAGGCAAATAAGACAGTTTATTAAAATAAACACAGCAGGGAGCTTCAGAGCCAACCCATGATCTCATTATTTTTTTTTTTTCAATGCAGTTTATTCAGGAACATTGAACAATCCTCGGACCCCGGGGAAAGCCAGCCCACAGCTTAAATAGCCTCTGGGTAGCCAACCCAGGCGTGCCACGGGGGCAATGCAGATAGGTCCACATACATGGAAGCAAGCCAGATCCTCGGCCTTAGCCAAATGTGGAGTTGTTCGTGACAGAGAGCACTCACCATCGGGAAGGTGGAAGGCGGAAACCAGCTCCATCTTTAAGGCATAGCATTCCGAAGCTCTCTACAGTTCCCCCTTTTTGTTTTAGACGCATCAGGCAAGAGTAGAGGTCTGATCTCTGATATTAGAAATAAATTGGGACTTTGTACAGATGTTCATTTAGGTGTCATCCACCCAAAGAGCATCAGACCGTCCGATACCTTTTTCTCAGAGGCGGGACCTGGGGCATCAACCCGCATGCAATCAGACATGCTCTTCTCTGGGTCCGAAGCGGCTGACCCTGAGTGCAGTGCTTAGCCTCGCATCCTGAGCGTATCATTTTAGCTTTTTATGGTATCCAACCATGCTTGGGGAGAATGTCCTGCTTCAATGGCTGTAAAGGCCTGAATGATCATGGCTGCATCACACTGTTGTGAGACTCTAATCTTGCATATATACCACAGGCAAACCAAGGAGACCAACACCAGAAGGCCTGCTAACACTCCCATGCCCGCCCATTCCTTCAGATGATTCATGGCTGCAGCAATCCATGTTGATAATCCTGTGGCTAGTCCTGCGTCCACTCCGGTAGAATTTACTGTGACAATGGCCACTCTCAGCTGCTCCATCGTAGTATCGAATTCTCCAGTCCAATTACCTAAAATATAGCTCGACAATTGTTTAGACAGATTTGCAGCGCAGGAAAAATTCTCATGTTGTATGCTAGTGACACAAAGTCCAGCATACTTTCATTGACAGCCAGGTTGAGCAATTTGCCATAGGGTATCAATTTGCTCCTGCAAGAGGTCAATCCTCTGATTGAACACCATCAAGCTTCCTTTTAGTTTAGCATTAATTCCTTTATGTACAACTAAGGCATGAGCTACATTGGCTAAATGATTATTCAGGGTCTGAGCAGTCTGCCCAGTATGACTCATGGCTAATGCCCTGGTGGTAGCTCCAACAGCCGCCAATGAGATGGTAGTAACAATGGTGGCTGTAGTTCCAAGATCCCTTTTCTGTCTGAAGAGAGTCATAGCGTGAGGGGCATCAATGGGCATAGGCACCCAGTGAGGCATGCGAGTAACCAGGGCATACCTAACTTTCCTAGCATTCCAGCATTGGGCAAAAAAGCAAGTATGATTACCACAATTACTTGGCTCTATCTGGCTAATAATGAATAAAAATGGGGGATATAGACAAACAGGTGTGGGCTTATAGGAAATATTATGAGAAGCCTTAACCCCTCGTTGGAACATCCTGTGTCAGTTCTACAACTAGCAGTGGTGGTGTCTGAGGTCTGAGTAGGTTCAGGAGACCATTGCCCCCAGGGGCGAGATGTGCTCCATGCCAATTGACTAACTCCATGTTTTCCTCCAATTTTGAAAGTCATTTAAGGTTCTTAAATTATTTTTTCCCTTTTTTCTTAAATTTTTCATCAATTACACTTTATTCATTCTGCATCCCCCCATAAGCCCCTCCCTCCTCCCATCCCAATCCCACCCTCCCTCCTCCCTCTGCTTGCATGCCACTCCCCAAGTCCACTAATAGGGGAGGTTCTCCTTTCCTTTCTGATCTTAGTCTGTCAGTTCACATCAAAAGTGGCTGTATTGTCCTCTACTGTGGCCTGGTAAGGCTGCTCCCCCCCCAGAGGGAGGTGATCAAAGAGCAGGCCAATCAGATTATGTCAGAGGCAGTCCCTCTTCACATTACTATGTAACCCAATTGGACTCTGAACTGCCCTGGGCTACATCTGTGCAGGGGTTCTAGGTTATCTCCATGAATAGTCCTTGGTTGGAGTATGAGTCTCTGGGAAGTTCCCTATGTTCAAATTTTCTTGTTCTGTTGCTCTCCTTGTGGAGACCCTGTCCTCTCCAGCTCTTACTATTTCCCAGTTCTTACCTAAAATTCCGTTCACTCTGCTCAACAGTTGCCCATCAGGCTCAGCATCTGCTTTGATAGTCCGAAGGGCAGAGGTTTTCAGAGGCCCTCTGTGGTAGGTTCCTAGGTTGTTTCCTGTTTTCTTCTTCTTCTGATGTCCATCCTCTTTGCCTTTCTGGATGGGGTTTGGACGTTTTAGTTAGGGTCCTCTCTCTTGCTTAGTTTCTTTAGATGCACAGGTTTTAGTGGGTTTGTCCTATGTTGTATGTCTATATGAGTGAGTATATACCATGTGTGTCTTTTTGCTTCTGAGACAACTCACTCAGGATGATCCTTTCCAGATCCCACCATTTACCTGCAAATTTCATAATTTCCTTATTTTTCATTGCTGAGTAATATTCCATTGTGTAGATGTACCACAATTTCTGCATCCATTCTTCAGTTGAGGGGCATCTGGGTTGTTTCCAGCTTCTGGCTATTACAAATAAAGCTGCTACAAACATGGTTGAGCAAATGTCCTTTTTGTGTACTTGAGCCTCTTTTGGATATATGCCCAGTAGTGGTATGGCTGGATCTTGAGGAAGCGCTATTCCTACTTGTCTGAGAAAGCGCCAGATTGATTTCCAGAGTGGTTGTACAAGTTTACATTCCCACCAGCAGTGGAGAAGGGTTCCCCTTTCTCCACAACCTCTCCAGCATGTGTTGTCACTTGAGTTTTTGATCTTGGCCATTCTCATGGGTGTAAGGTGAAATCTCAGGGTTGTTTTGATTTGCATTTCCCTAATGGCTAATGAGGTTGAGCATTTCTTTAAGTGCTTCTCTGCCATTCGGTATTCCTCTACAGAGAATTCTCTGTTTAGCTCTGTTCCCCATTTTTTAAGTGGATTACTTGGTTTGCTGCTTTTCAGCTTCTTTAGTTCTTTATATATACTGGATATGAGTCCTCTGTCAGATAAAGGGTTGGTGAAGATTCTTTCCCAATCTGTAGGTGGTCGCTTTGTTTTGATGACGGTGTCCTTTGCTTTACAGAAGATTTTCAGTTTCATGAGGTCCCATTTATTGGTTGTTGCTCTTAGAGCCTGTGCTGTTGGTGTTCTGTTCAGGAAGTTTTCCCCTGTACCAATGAGTTCTAGGGTATTTCCCACTTTTTTTTCAAGCTGATTTAATGTGTCTGGTTTTATGTTGAGGTCTTTGATCCACTTGGACTTCAGTTTTGTGCAGGGTGACAAGTATGGATCTATTTTCATTTTTCTACATGTAGACATCCAGTTAGACCAGCACCATTTGTTGAAGATGCTATCTTTTTTCCATTGTATGGTTTTGGCGTCTTTGTCAAAGATCAGGTGTCCATAAGTGTGTGGGTTTATTTCTGGGTCCTCTGTTCGGTTCCATTGATCCCATGATCTCATTATTAATTTCCACTGTTTCTTGGGCTTTCCAATAGAAACAGTCAACCCTATCTTTAATTGATTTAATTTAGAAAGCAATTTAAGATTTAAAACTAAATCCTCACAACCATGATTCAGTGTCATGGATTTATTTGACTTCATACAAATTGAATTTTGTACTTGTACTATCTTTCTGGCTAAAGGCTATTTATATATTAATGTATTTCCTAATACTCAGGATCCTAAAGAACTCATCTAAAGAATCACACAGGTTTATTGCAATAACCACAGGTAGGGTGTGCACCCAGAAATAAGTTTAACACTAGAACCCATTCTCCCTTCATGAATATTATATAAATAAGTAAGTGTGTTGGTGCCAATTTCTCTCCTCTTTTTTCTTCTTTCTCCCTCTCCTCCCCCTCCTTCTTTCCCTTTTTCCCTCTCTCCTTCTCCCACCCCTCCTCCTTCTTCTCTCCCCTTCTCCTTCCTTAGGCAGGATCTCACTATGTGGCTCTAGCTGTCCTGGAACACACTAGATAGATAGTTCTCTGTCCTGAACTCAGAGATCCTCCTGCCTCTTCCTCTGCCTCTGCCTCTGCCTCCCAGGTGCTGGGATTAGTTCTTGGTTCTTATTAAAGACCTTTAGATAGTTTCCTTACATTTTGTCATTTTTCTTCCACATGAGTGCAGATGGAATGACAAATGAAACAGGCAAAAAAGTAAGAGTAAACTCTAGCCAAGCAAGAACATAATAAAATGTGAGCTATCGCTCACTTCACGCTGTGACTCACCCAGCAGTGACAAGCATCCTCCTGTGCTGGCAGTGTGCTCAGAGGTGAGGATAGCAAGGCAAGACCAGCCCCCACACCTGCTCTCAGGCCCCTTTGCTGTTTTGTTCAGGATTTCCTGAAGCCTCCGATTATACAGCACTTGTAGATATGATTACTGTATTTCTTTTTTTTGTTTGTTTTATCTTTCATTCTTACAATGTATTTTATTTTTTACACATGCTACAAGTGCGTCTGAATACACAGATGAACATTTGAGTTGCTCTCACATTCTACCCTGCCATGGTTTTTCTGTTTTTCCACCACCAGTGTGTTTTCTGTTGTTGTTTTCAGAGCACGTCAAATCTGGTCCATTTCAGGGCACTTTGGTCTGCTGTCTCTGCAGATCCACACTGGACGACTGGACGACTACCCCGCCCCCTTTGAGACTTCAGTTCAATACTAACTCTTCAGACACACAAGCCAGAGTTACTTTTCTCTCCTTCCCATCCAGAGGCATACTTGACTGCATTTCTCTTTTCTGTTTTCTTCATACACTGAAGAAGTATTTGAATTTAATGTGTTTAGTTACCTGTTCCATGAGGGCAAAAGCCCAAAAGGCCATTTCTCTGTCTCAGGTCAGCTTCATTCTGCCAGGCTTAGGTTCCTCATCAAGTATTTACTCAATGAGTTAAGAAACATAATTTTTTTTCCAAATATGCATTTTTCCTTTATGCACAATCGTGCTTTCATAATAGTACCTAGAAGCTGAGACTGACAGAGTAGCTGAAGTTGTCAAGACCACACAGTGGGTCACTGCTGACCGGATATACCCTCTGAAGCTACCTGACAGCGCGTCTGCGTGCCCATTTACCTACCTAGTGACTGAGGTAGCAGTATAGCTACGATAAGACCAACAACATAGTCAGCATGATTGTCTGTCTGTCCGTCCAGCAAACCACCTCCCTATCCACACATGCTCACACCCTTGGAAGGGCTACAGATGAGAAGCACAGAGGCTCTCTAACAGCAGGCCCTGCTCCCGGGACAAGAGCACTGCTCATGCCCAGTTCTAGTCAGTGTTGTGGAACAAGCATAATTAGTTGAACAATACAAACCATACTTGCTATGAGAACTTGCAAAGAAGTAAAGAGCTTAACTGGGAAGGCTCCCTGTAGGAATCAGGGGTGAGAACAAAGGCTGCAGGATGCGGAGATCCCTGGAATCAGCGCCGAAGCTGCCCTGGGGCCCGTGTGTCATGGGTCAAGTGGGACAAGTAGGTGTGGGCCACAGTACCCAGTAAGAGGCCCAGTGAGACCTGAGAAAAGCAGTGGGGCTCCGGAGTGGCAGGGTTCACACCCTTCCAGAGTAGGTGAAACATTAAAAATGTAAGACAAACCTGGGCCAGGCAGGCTGGTAGTGAAAGGGCACAGGGCTCCCCAGGGAGCCAGAGGCTTCGGCTACAGCCTCCAAAGCAAGTGGTAAGTGGTGTCACCTGCAGTGAGGGGGTTAGAAGATGCCAGCTTTCTCTACAGCTGAGAGCAGGGTGAAAGTCTTGAACAAAAACAGAGAGAGAGAGAGAACGAAAGAATGAAAAAAGAAAGAAAGAGAAGGGGAGAGGGAGGGAAGGAAGGAAGGAAGGAAGGAAGGAAGGAAGGAAGGAAGGAGCAGAAGGAAGCTCCTTCAGCCAGCCCTCCTTCTTGCAGACCCTGTCTTTTGAGAAGCTCTAATAATCCCCACTTTGGTGCTATGGTATTTAAATGAGGCCATACTTTTCAACCGGAAAGGAACCATGCAAGCAAAAGTAAGGAGCTTCCCCAACCTCGCCACCCACCACACAGCCCACAGCCAACCTCCATGATGCTCATCTTTGTAACTGTTCTTCCTCAGAGCCAGAGCAGTCAAGCAGACCACCCCTGTGCACTGCTCAGGTAGCTCTACTGCACCACAGGGGCCCCCAACCCTGCTCTTTCAGGGGGACACTACCCTATCCTGGCCAGATTTTTCCTCAGGGAGTTTGTAAAGCCAACCTCAGATGACTCCAGTTTCTAAGCCTCAATGATTAAACAAACATTAAATCAAGGTAAATTTATTTTTAAAATATCAAATCGGCTGACTGGTGGTGCATGCCTTTAATCCCAGCACTGGGACGCAGAGGAAGGTGGGATTTTTAGTTCAAGGACATCCCAGTCTAAATAGTGAATTCCAAGACAGCCAGAACAACACAGAGAAACCCTGTCTCAAAAAAAAATCATTAAGTCTACTTCTCCACAGAACTTAGCAGGAGGGATGTCTAGGCCAGAGACTCCATTCATCTCCAATTTTCACTGTTCAGCTCTGCCACCCCATTGGATCTTACACAGCAGCATACTAGGATGAGGAGGGCCTTGGACACTGCCTAACAGTGACTGCTTCACACATTGACAAGCTCCCTGTTGTGGGAATTTAAGTGTAAATTCAGTCAACTTTTTGGTGGTTTTGCTTTCTTGTCCTCTCTTTCTCTCTATCACACCCTCTCTGGATAGGGCCTCATATATCCCTGGTATGTGTGTGGCTGGTGATCAAAACCTGGGCTTTGCACATACCAGGTGAGCAACCTAGCAACTTAGCCACATCCCCAGATCTAAAAACTTTGTAATGCTCCAATCCAATACAAAACTCAAAAGGCACCAAAAGCAAAACTGCAAACACTCTCCCGCCCTTGCTCCCCAGTCAAGTACCTCAGTGTACTATGCAAATGTGAGTTCTGTCCTATTCTCAAAGGGCAGAAGAGAACACATATTCCCAATTCTCACTTTTCCCACATAATGATGAAATCTGATAGCTGTGTCTCTTTAAAAATGCTTACATATAGCATGAGAAATCCCCCCCCCAATTAGGCTGTTTCCAGCTTTTAGTTTATAACCAATGCCAGTGTGAATGTCTGTGTGGTTTTTGTATACAACTGTACACAGGAACATAAATTTGCTGCTTAAGTTGTTTTCTCCAGCTGAAAGTGGAGAAGAAAAAGCCATGCCTCAGTGGTTCCTGCCTGTGATACCAGTGCTGGGAGGTGGAGGCAAGAGTCTTGGAAGTTCACCTTAGTTCCAGGCCTGTCTTAGCTTCTCTGAGAGCAGGACCTGTGCCTGGCCAGGAATCCCATCTCTCAAAACTGGTATCTCATCTGCTGCCTCAAATACACCCTTGTCTCCCTGGCCATGAGAGTGGAGATGTCCCTTCACAGTCCTCCCAACATAGACCAGCACTATGGAAGGACTGTGCTCAGCCTAGACTTGCTTGGCTCTGTTGTGAATTTGCTGTGTTACTGAGGTAAGCTACTAACTTCAACTCACTCCTCAGATGAAAGCTGTCACCTGGTTAGAATCACGAATAATTGGATAATACGTATAAAGGCCTAGCAGGGTGCCTGATATATAGTAATTGCTGAACAAATATTAGTCATTGTGCACACAGGCACACACCATTATGTCATGAAATCCAAGTGTGTAATCCAATTCTCTGCACAACACAATAGTTTATAGCTGTGAAGTTCAGAGCTGTAAGTAGAATGCAGGGCAGAGACCATGGCTGCTCCACACTAACAAAAGATCAACTGATATCTTCGGTGAGATGCCATCCAAAGATTACTCCTTGTTCACAAGCATTAGCTCCAGTTTTCCTGTCAGCCCTTACCTTATAAAAGAGGAACGAAGGCAAGGCTTTGTTTAAGTTCAATACCACAGATTCCAGCAAATGTTTGTCTTTCCCTTTTAAAGCTCCCTCCGCCCACACCACGCCCCAGCAAACCCATAAAAACGCCATTTGCCCTGCTCGGCTGTGTGTAACTCAATCCTTCTGAGACCTCTCCCAGGAGCCTCTCCCAGTGCTCTCTTTACTTTTGAGACCATGGGATGCCCTATAATATTCTCTATCAGATAACCTGCTTAAAATCGGCCTAAGTTAAGCAAAATACTAACTTAGTCTAAGTGAATGGTAACTTCTGCACAAACGGCTTTATCTTTTAACTGCCATAGAAGCTCCCTAAGAAAAGGCATCAACTTCCTGTTGATGCTGTGGGGTAGGGAACCAGCAAAGTTATGAACCTTGCTCACCCGGAACTATGGCATCCTTTAGGCAGTCCATTCTTTCTCTCTGTGCATTCTGAAAACCAATGTTTGCACATCTTGTCCCCTCCTCTGGTGTCCAGGAGTTCAAGGAAGAGTTCAAGGGAGAGTCCATTTAGAAGCATGCCCTAGGAAGGTACACCATGACTACCAAATTTAGATTTTTGTAAATTACTTTTCAGATTTATGCATTTTATTCTATGAACAGAAGTGTTTTGCGTGTGTGTGCGTGGTGTGTGTGTGTATGTATGTATGTATGTATGTATACCATTTGCATGGCCCAGGCTCTATGAGTTTAGAAGCATCAGACCCTTCAAAGCTGGAGTCACAGATGGTTGTGAGCCACCATGTGAGTGCTGGAAATAGAACTTGGGTCCTCTACAAGACTAGTGCTCTTAACCACTAAGTCATCTCCAGACTCAGAAGTTTAGCTTTCTAAGAGCCCTGTACTTGGCACAGAGCACCAATAAAGCAGGGTGTGATTGCACAAGCCTGTAATTCCAGCACTGGGCAATGGTGGCAGGATTATCAAGAGATCACAGCCAGCCTCTGCTACATGAAAGCTTGACTCAACAACAGCACCTGTTAGACATCTCAGATGAAAAAAGAAATACTGGAAAAGAGACAGCTAGATGAGGCTGGAAAAATGATTCAGCAATTAAGTGCATTCAGTGCTCTTCCAGAGGATCCAAACTTGGTTCCTAGCACCCATGTTTGTGAGAGACCAAAAGATAAGCAGCGATTGTTAACACTATGTAGAGTAGGCGCGGTATAGCAGTAAGTTCCCTGAGGGAAGAGCTACCTCGCTGCATTCTTTCCCGCCTTCCCGGTTCCGGGTGGGTACGTGACTCGGCTCACAATCTGCCTTCCCGCCTTCCCTGTTCTGGGTACGTGACTCGACTCACAATCTGCCTTCCCGCCTTCCCTGTTCCGGGTACGTGACTCGACTCACAATCTACCTTCCCGCCTTCCCTGTTCTGGGTACGTGACTTAACTACGGCTTTGTTCAAACCACCCAATCAGACCCCTGTAACTATGCTTCTCGCTTCTGTAACCGCGCCTCATGCTCCCGAGCCCTATAAAAACCCGTCACCCCAACCGAGAGGCGCGCAAGTCCTCCGATAGGCTTGGTCACCCCGGGTACCCGTGTATCAAAATAAACCTCTTGCGGCTTGCATCCGAAGGCTGGTCTCGCTGTTCCTTGGGAAGCGGGGTCTCCCCGTCTAGATAGGCTCCTGGGAGTCTTTCATTTGGAGGTCCCACCAAGATCTGAGACCCCCGCCCAGGGACCACCGACCCAGCGTCGGGAGGTAAGACCTGCCGGCTTCTTGTTCTGTGAGTCTTGTGTCTCACAGAACGGTCTGTCTTTGTGTGAGTTCATTTCCAGGGGGTTCGAGTCCCCCTGTGGTCTGGACTTGGCCAGGTCATCTGTATCAGACGGAAACTAGAAGGAGCCGACGGGCTTGGACTTCTTTTCCGTGCCTCCTGGGAGACGTCTCAGGAGTGCCTGGTAGGGGAATCATTTGCTTCCCCGTCTGAAAGGTAACCCTTCTTGGGTTCCCTCCTGTCTGGAAACACGAGCCGAGTGGGACTCTTTGGGGCGACGCCCCTGAGAGAAGGCTACGTGCTTCATCTGGGAGACGGAGGAACCGGACCTCCGACAAGGTCTCCATCTGAATTTTTGTGTTCGCTTTGGCACCGATCTCGTACCGCGCGGTTTGTGTTGTCTTCTGTCTGCCTGATTTTTGTCATAAGTGTAGTGAGTGTTGTTTGTCTGTCTACCTTTTGTTTTCTGTTCTGAAAGGCCTCACGAAATTTGTTTAAAATGTGTGCCTATGCACCTTATTAGATCCATAAGCGCATATTGTATAGGCTGCCACGTGGTCTAAAGTGTCTCAGTGTCTCGCCGCCATCTTGACTTCACCATGTGATTTTATAATGTAACCACCATCTTGGTATGGATAAAAAAAAAAAAAAAAAGAAAAACCTTGGTCAAATAATTCTCATTTCCTTCTAGGTTAAAAGGATAGCTTATTTTAAATTGGTATTGGTTTTAAAAATTAAATTGCTTGCACTGGTAAATTCTGGTTTTAAAATCTGGTTTTAATTTTAAAGATTATGTTTATGCCTTGTGACTTCTACAAAAGGGGCACTTTGTTTTAATATTGCAAAAACGGGTTTTAAAAAATTGTTTAAAGTTTATCAGACATTTGGGTATGACTATGACTGAGAAAATTGCAGTTTTTGAAATGTATCTTATGGAGAGCTGTTTGTTTGATAAGCTGCTTTGTTTATAAAAAAAACATGTTTACACCCTGTTCTTTATCTTGAGACAAAGAAAAGGGGAAGTTTCACCAAGTTCCTTAAAGCTTGTTCTAAGTTCCTTAGAGTTTGGTTGTTACCTTTATGTTATCAGATGCAGGAAAGTTATTTTAAAAAAAAATTTGGCAGTTTCAGAACTCCTCTTTATAGTAATGTAACTTGCTTTTGCTTTGCCTATAAAAAGCAAATCGTACGTAGACTCTGGGCTTCGGCAGGATCATGTCAGAATGGAAAGGATTTTAGTGAGAGTTTTTATGTTGTCTAAAAAGCAAGAAAGAGAGCAAAAAAGTAAGCATGTCTGGTTAAGCCAGAAAAGAAAAGCTAGAAATCTAAATGTATATAGCATGTTGCAGAAGGTTAGTGGATGTGTTATAAAAAGCCAGAGAGTTAATATGATTTAAAGAAAAACTGTATTTTAAAATGTTATACTTCATTTAAAAGGCTGGTGATTCCTCATTACAAAATGTTTTTTTATGCTCTTTTAAGGAAAAAATTTTAGCTGATAGGTTTGGTATGGCTAAAATAATTACAGTTTAAAATTGTTCTGTTATGTAGTTGGTTCTAAAGCTTGTTCGATTACTGGGAACTTTTGATTGTGGGGGATTATGGAAGCTCCGAAGTGTTTGCTGTATCATCAGCACCTAATGGCCATGTTTGGTATTGTCAGTCACAGCCTGTGCTAATGCTAGCACATGGCCAGCCGCCATGATGGTTCAGCAATGGAGAGCTCGTAAAGCTGTAGTTTGGCTGCCATGTTTGTTTAAGGATTCCAGCTCAGTTCGGTTACACGTGGCCAGCCGCCATGCTGGTCCGGAGATATGTTTAGTCATTAGTGCTAAATGCAAAGCTTTTTAATGTTCAATTTTAATGCAAGTGGTAGGAGCATCAAGATTAGCTAGCCTCTCTATAAACTGTATCCGATTAAAAGGTTTGCTTTGATTTTAGTTCAGAAAGAACAGATTTAAAGTCATGCTAAATACTGCAGTTGAGCCTTACCTAGTCTCTTGTCTATTTGTCTTAAAATATATACTTCTAGGACATGCATCTCGAAAATATGCTAGAATTTGAGATCATAGCATTCTGTTTTATAGGACACAGTTTAGAGCAGATGATAAAAACAGAGTAACTCGGATATGCTGGCCCTCAAGCTTGTCAGAAATCTGAATTAGGCATTTTAACATGTGTAAGCTTATTGTGACAGGAAGTCCCGCAATCCTGGCAGTAGGTCCCCCAAGGTCTCTGAGAAGATTTGGGCACAACGACAGATGAATGCTACTCTGGATTGTGGTATGCTAACCACTGGGCAATACTGCCTCAACTGGCCTACTGTTAGGGCCCAGCCAAAACTGTGGACACCTGGAGTCAATGTTTCACATTGCTAAGGGCGAGGTGAGGCCATTCTCTCGTTTCTTTCTCCACAGAAACAGTCTCTCATCTTATGTGCCTGGCAGAACTGCGTCTGTTCAGGATGCTGAAACACAGGAGCCAGGGACACTGCCTAGGTAATGGGCTAACTAGTCATCCCTGTCATTTTGATTGGCACGTGGATTGGTATTTATTTAGCTTATAATTTATCCTTCTCAGGTCTCTGAACACCTTGACGGCTATGCTAAGCTTACGGTAGCTTTGCAGCTAGAGAAAAGACAATTAGATCGACTGTTAGCTCATTGATCAACTCATTAGCTAGAACCACAGAGTACTAGATACCTTATTTAGAAAAAAAGACAGGTTTGCCTTGCTCACAGGACTCATGTCTTATGATAAATAAGTGGAGCTTATATAGAGTCTGAGAATATAGGAGTTTAGGTTGTAAAAATCTAGAGTGTTATTATTTAGTTTAAAAAAATGTTTCAGGGTTGATAAATTCAAAAGATTGGAGAGTCTAAGTAGTTTTTTTTAAGATATAATTAAAGCAGATTAAAAATGGGAAATATTTTAAATTTCTCCCCCCTTTGCTACTGTTGTGCTTATGTTATAAAATTTTAAAAGTTCAGAGTGTTGACATTGATCAATAGAGTTCTGATAAGTTGATGGAGCAATAACTGCTTATTATTCAGTCACCAGGTTAAGATTTTAATTTCCTTTGTTGGCTTCTGAAGATAGACTAAAGGTGCTTCTTGTTATTTTAAAAACATCTGTTTAATGTGTGTATCTGACCCAAAAGTCATAGCTTTTAGTATGGTATTCTTAATATCTGCCATTTCTGGGGTAGATTTTGACACAGAAATATCCTAAACCTATTCCTTCTAGTTGCTTTGTTAAGGAAAGTCCAAGCATCCAGGGTTTAGCACTAAAAGCCAGTAATGTATTTCTGCCTAACTTTCCAGTGTAAACATAAAAGTAAAAGTGAAAACTAAAAGTATATGCTGAGTGTATAAGAATGGCCAAGCTTCATTCGTGACTAATTACAAACAGCTATGCCCACAAAAAAAATGTTACTGTGGACACACTTAGGTTGTGTATAAAGGTTATAAAACAAACAGCTAACTGATACTCATTCAGTGGGATGCAGTTTTACCTGTTACTCTCAAAATGTTTGATTTGCTGAGATGTTACTTTTCTGAGTATTTAAAATTATGTATATTTCCTTTTGTGTACTAAAATTTCATGTGAGTTTCAGGATGTGACCTGGATCTGGCATAGCTCAAAAGGATCGCAGATGAGATTTTCCCTGATCTTTCCCATTTAATAGACAAATTTTAACTTCTCTCTCCAGTCTGAATTTGTCTCAGCAGATCTTCACCTGTTTAACTCTGTCCGGGATCAGCTGTGGACTGCAAGCTGAGATCTGGACTTCCTGGAAACTGACATGATTGCTCCCTGCCTCTTCGGGTGGATCAATGAACCAGATGCTTGGGACTTCCCCATTGCCCAGCCTTTGACTGGCATTTCAGCCTTCCTAGCCCCTGATGCCTACGGTCCAACGGTCAGCTCGAAGAAGCTCCAGAAGACGGATCTACGCCCAAATTCCCCCTAGCAGGCTGAAATGCTAAGTCAAAAGGGGCTCCCTGGCATTAGCTATTGTCTTGGACATCTGCTTAGCTGAAATGGACACTAATATTGCAGCAACTGGGCTAAAAGCCTAGAGAGATCCTGTAATAGTTCTCCTTGGCTTACTACCCCTATATCCACCCTGAAGGGACCCCAGATCCCATTATAAAAAATAATCTATAAGATACAAGGGGTCATATCTGGAAGACCCAAGATTGGGTCTTCAAATGATCGTAGGAAAGGGGGAAATGAGAGACCAAAAGATGAGCAGCGATTGTTAACACTATGTAGAGTAGGTGCGGTATAGCAGTAAGTTCCCTGAGGGAAGAGCTACCTCGCTGCATTCTTTCCCACCTTCCCGGTTCCGGGTGGGTACGTGACTCGGCTCACAATCTGCCTTCCCGCCTTCCCTGTTCTGGGTACGTGACTTAACTACGGCTTTGTTCAAACCACCCAATCAGACCCCTGTAACTATGCTTCTCGCTTCTGTAACCGCGCCTCCTGCTCCCGAGCCCTATAAAAACCCGTCACCCCAACCGAGAGGCGCGCAAGTCCTCCGATAGGCTTGGTCACCCCGGGTACCCGTGTATCAAAATAAACCTCTTGCGGCTTGCATCCGAAGGCTGGTCTCGCTGTTCCTTGGGAAGCGGGGTCTCCCCGTCTAGATAGGCTCCTGGGAGTCTTTCATTTGGAAGTTTACAACTGCCTATAACTCCAGTTCAAGGGGAATCTGACAGCCTCTTTTGGCCTCTACGGGAAATGCATACAAACACACACACACCCAAATAAAAATTAAAATGAAAAAATGAAAGAGGAGGAGGAAGAAAAGAAATAGCAAACCTGAGACATGATAGGTACTGAGTTTAAGGATAGCTTTTAATTAGCATAATCTCACTCACCTAAAGTAACTATAAAGTTGTACAAGATTAAAAAATTCTGTTCTCCCCATTTCACTGCTTTCTTGTAGTGAAATGTCACTGCCATCACAGACCTGCTCTGTTAACAAGTTGTCTCTTAAACTCAGAGGGACTGTACTGTCCACTCCTGGCTCACATGCAGGGACTGGGTGGGGCTTGCTCACCACTAGCTGCACCTTGAGAGAGGAGCACCTGAAGGAAGAAACCAACACACAGGAGGAGAGACAAGGGAAGTTGCTCTACAGGACACAGGTCCTCAGATCTCTACACACTGACTCTGCCTACTTGCCCTATAGTACAGGTGCTGCTAGGCACTGCTTCCCATTGGCTTTTGTCTTCCTCAGAGACAGATTTACAGATGGATGGAGACCTCTTATCTTCAGTTGTCATCAGCCAGCCATCTCAACAACCACTCCTCAAAAAACAGCCTCAGCTTTAGATGACATCTTTTAAATATTAGAGCAAACTCAGATACTTAACATTAATTAGAAGTAGACTAGTAAGGAAGCAGGGCTCAGGGGAAATGTCAGCACGCCATGGCCACAATCACCTGATGGGTTTCTACAGGTACAAGCTTACAGACAACTTTTTATTCTAAATCCTCTCTCTCTCTCTCCATTCCTCCTCCTCCTCTCTCTCCTGTGGGGTGTGTGTGAAGGTCAGAACAACTTGCAGTGTGTTTGCTTATTTGATTGCTTAAGTTGCACATACCTTCATCTTCTCTGAAAATAATCTCCATCTTAGTTTTGTTTGTGTGTTAGATGCTGGGCCTCTTGCATGGTTTTGAACAAAAGGAAAAGAACAAAAAGTCTCTACTATTCATGACAGGAAAAAAGTATAAAAGAAAAACACAAGCCCATAAATGTGAAAATAAATTTCAGGATACCAGAGAAAGAACTAGAGAGGTGAGTAGATAGAGAATAAATGTGTAAAGGTAGAAAGAACCCAGTTAAATACCTCAGAACTGCAGTCTTGGGAAATGCTGCTCTTTAGTATGTACAGAGTAGAAAGACCCACTAATGTTAGGCTATTCAGAGCACGCATGTGTGAGTGGGCACATACACACACATTCAGCAGAGATTGTTGATGTCAAGTTAGTCTACACACATACAAGCACTCAGCTGAAGAGAGCAAAATATCTGAAGTAGTAGCTACGTCCATTCTGGTCAATGGTTTGGGCTTTTGTTATTGTTGGTGGTGGTAGTTCTTTTTGGTTTTTCAAGACAGGGTTTCTCTGTGTAGTCCTGGCTATCCTGAAACTCACTATGTGGACCAGGCTGGACTCAAACCACAGAGATCCACCTGGCCTCTGCCTCCTGAGTGATGGGATTAACAATGGTTTTTATGATACAAACAAGTAATGCTCCAGGGCATAAGGATAAGGAAAGCTCTGGGCTCTGAAGTGTTAAAACAGCACACCAGCTTTTCTGGGGGCCGGCTGCTGTGGGGCTGAGGATGTTAAACATGGGGCCTGTGGCCAAGCAGGAAGAGTCATTTAATCCGCTTTGCTGAGGAGGTGAAGCTGATGCCCATCTTCCCTCCTGGGCCCATGTAAGTTGCACTCTGCAATTATTGGAAAAGGAAAATTATAGCACTTTTTTTTGGTCTCATTGTAATGGATGATTTGCTTCCATGAAGATGGGTAGGACAGGAGCCTGAGGGTAGCATCCACCCTTCCATCTACCTAATCTTGCAGGACTGGGATGCAAATTGGAAGTTGAGATGCAAAGAAATGTCCTCCATGACATCTCTTAGCCCTGTACATCCAGTTGCATCCTAAACATCTGTTGATACAGACGTGTTTCTGAAACTCTCTTCCTGAGACTGGAAGAACATTCACTGGTAATCTAATAATAAAGGGATGAGTGGGACACATCAAGTCCTTAAGTGCAGCTAGTGGAAGGTATTCAGGCAAACAGGACAGACAGCATCAAACAGGAAGCCTTGTTCTACCCTGACAGGCAGAGACGCTAAATCCAAAGGCAGCAAAGAATACCCTACTATGCCAGCTTAATATTACTGAATTATTTTAGGTTGCTTTTGTTTGTTTGTTTCAAGATGGGGTTTCACCATTTAGCCCTGGCTCTCCTGGAACTAGCTCTGTAAACCAGGATGTCCTCAAACTCATAAATACATCAGTCTGCCTCTACCTCCCCAGTACTGGGATTAAAGGCATGTACCACCACAGCCTGGCAGGTTTTTCTTTAAAACTTGTCAAAAGAAAGGCCAACAAGATGTCTTAGTGGGCAAAACTACTTGCCACACAAGCTTGGCAATCTGAGACCTGTTCCCACAACCTAGATAGGGAGTTAGGGATGCTGGTGTGTCTGTAATCCCACAGTCCTCCTGAGAGATGGGATGCAGAGACAGGAAGTTTATGTCCTCCTGCCTGGACTGTGGAGGGTGACAGAGACAAGAGACCCTGACTCAGAACAAGGTACAAAGAGAGATACAACTCTGGGAAAGTGTCCTCTAAGCTCTACATGCATGTCCTCACTCCTGTGCACCCAGGCTCACACAGAGAGACACATTAATAATAATAATAGACAGTAAACAAAAATTTTTCTAAAGAAAGATGTAATAGACTCGTCTTTAGTGGTGGTGAAGGAGAAATATTTTTTAATTCTTTATTAATTACACTTTATTTATTTTGTATCCTTCCTGTGGTTCCCTCCCTCCTCCCGTCCCAATCCCTCCCTTCCTCCCCCCTCTGCATGCATGCCCCTCCCCAAGTCCACTCTTAGGGGAGGTCTTCTTTTCCTTCCTTCTGATCCTATTCTATTAGGTCTCATCAGGAGTGACTGCATTGTCTTCTTCTGTGGCCTGGTAAGGCTGCTCCCCACTCAGGAGGAGATGATCAAAGAGCAGGCCAATCAGTTCATGTCAGAGACAGTCCCTGTTCCTATTACTATGGAACCCCACTTGGACACTGAACTGCCATGGGGTATTATCTGTGTAGGGGTCTTAGGTTATCTCCATGCATGGTCCTTGGTTGGAGTATATCTCAGGAAAGACCTCTGTGCTCAGATTTTTTGGTTATGTTGCTCTCCTTGTGGAGCTCCTGTCCTCTCCAGATCTTACTGTCTCCCACTTCCTTCATAAGATTCCCTGCACTCTGCCCAAAGGTTGGCAATAAGTCTCAGTATCTGCTTTGATAGTGTACAGGGCAGAGCCTTTCAGAGGTCTCTTTTTCTCCTTCTTCTGATGTTCATCCTCTTTGCTTTTCTGGATAGGGATTGCACTCATATAGACATATAATATAGGATAAACCTACTAAAATCTGTACACCTAAAGAAACTAATCAAGAGGGAGGACTTTTGCTATGCTCGATCCCTATTGAGAAATATTTTTACTGAATTAAGATTCTTCCAAAATATTGGCTGCAGAGGGATTTTTTTTTAAAGACTGGGGAAGGGGTGACCTCCCTCATCCTAGCATTTGCTAGAGTAGGAAGGCGCAAACACAAAACAAAGGGTGTAGTGTGCTGGTCTCCTAATATGGTAACAAGGCAAAGAGTGCAAGGAATTCTGCAGCACTCTAACGCTCACGCTGGTCTCCTGTATGGTCTCCATGACAGACATCCTAGCACTCAGGGACTAGGTTAACCTTGGAATCAGTATGGAAGAGAGAGCAACACTGAAGAGGCAGGGGGCATTTGAACTCTCCCTGGAAACCTGAGAAAGAGCTGCAGTTAGGGCTGCACCGTGTGGGTGATGTCACCGTCGCAGAGATGCTCTGAACCAGTACTCCAAGCTCACTACTCTTGAATGACTCAACAGTCTTGTGTGAAAAATCACCATCTTGGAGATTTGTGCTTGGCAAACCTGCTTTCTAGTACCAGTGTTTGACTTAAAACTTAAAATCGGAATGCCCTGCAGGTGAGAGTCATGTGAGAAAGTAAGGCTCAGAAGCTGTCCCATCATAACCCTCTGGGTGGGACCTCAGGCATCTGTGGAGTGTTTACCCTGACTCCCCACCATTCCACAGCTCGGCAAATAAAACTGAGGAAGGGGACATGAGATGCTGGAAGCCGGCAATGCCTGTAATACCAGCATTTGGAAGGCTGAGACAAGAGGATTGCTGTGAGTTCTGAGCCAGTCTGGGCCACACAGCTTGGCTTAAAAACCACCCCTGTCCCCAGAAAAAATAAACACAAATGCTGGAAACTCTGGTGCCAGGTCTAGGCCACAGCTGTACCTCACTGCAGGTGCCTTCTGCTGCACTGGCCAGGACCCATGCCCACCTGTGGGGACAGTGGGGACACTCAGAACTCCACCATCTACACACCAAGAACCTGAGACAATGCACAGTGCATGGTCCTCCAGACTGCACAGACCCCGAAGGGAACAGGTCCTGTCCAAGACTGTTTAGCCTGCTTGAGTCACCTACCAGAAAGCCACTGTGGCACAACCAGAAAAACCGGCTCTGAGAGGTGGAACCTTGCAGCCACTAGGCCTGAAGCAGGCAGCCAGCTTGGGACCATGGCCAGAGCCTGGGACCACCACAGAACTTGAGCACATTCCTGGCCAAATGTTGTTCCCATTACTAAAGGAAGCTAAATGACTCAGTGTTGGTGTCCTCTCCTTTCTCCTGCTTGCTCCAGAGGAAAGACAGATGCAGGGCTAAGAGGCAGGGCTGCGTAAGGTCCTCAGAAGCAGAGCACTTGCCTAGCACATGGGAAGTCCTGGGGTCAATTTTAAGGACCACACAGGAGTGTGCGCACACACAAACAATAAACACAACATTAGAAGAGGGGCTAAGGAGAAGGCCCAGTGGGTAAAGTACTTGGCACGTACACATGAGAAACATTTTAAATCTCATTGTGTTGCTACCTCCCAACAGTGGAAGCTAGCAAAGACCTGAACCTCGGGTGGATGCCATAGTGCATAAAAATTCAAATGTATACCCAGGGCTGGGCAGAGAAAGTTCCAGAACAGAGTAGCACTAGGATAATGTCACTGATCATGAAAGCCACTTACAACCTTGAAAACTTAGGCCCAGTGCCTCTAGAATTCTTAATTATCAAAATAATTAAAAAACCTGCATCTAATAATAATAATAATAATAATAATAATAATAATAACAACAACAATAGTGATAACAACAACAATAGTGATGATGATGATAATGATGAAGCCTGGTATTATAGTTTAGGCCTATAATCCCACACCCCAGAAGGCAGCACAGGGAGACCCTATCTCCAAAAAAAATGCTACAAACAAACTAAAAACTCTTTATTTTTAAACATGGGTGAAAATGTTAAAATTTAGAATAATTCATAAATGCACAATATTAACACATGTGCTTTGTGGACCATTGGTCTGTGTTTTCTGGCCACCAAAAAAAAAATCCCAAACATCCTGTGATATAGACTGAGCTGCTGAGACCCCCTCCTGAAGCCTGCAGATATCTGTTGGGTATAAACGTAACAGCAACCCCCGAAAAGAAAACATTTTCTGTATGATATCACCAATCCTCCCTGTTTAGCTGACAGTCTTTCCCACAACTGCTATCCTAGTGTTTCTTTTGCAGTCTACTTACTATAAAATCAGTAATAACCATTTGTAACATTAAAAAGCTTACTTATCACTTAAAACAAAAGACATTCACTAAAAATAGGTATTAAGGAAATAAAACAAACACTGCTGCAGGAAGTATCATAAAATATTGCCCAAGACCATTTGCCAATGTGTACAGAAAACCAGTATGTGTGCCTAGAAGTATACCTGTGCACATATGTGCAAACTCACATACAGACAGGCACACATGTGCACACTCATGCACACAGACATACATGTATCCATCCATGCATACATAAAGTGAGCACTTGTATATGGCAAGTGAGTGGTGTAGAATGAACTGGCTGCAAGATCAGCTAGTGTAGCCCCAAATCAACTATTCCATCAGCTTCCATGGAACCTGTCTCTTGGGATGTCCACTTCTCTTTCAAAGGTCCCTACTGAAACAGCCCTTAACTCACTTGTCTCTACCATCCATTATAGCAGACTGTAATACTGAAAATACAGAGAGGACTGTGGTGCATGTTTAGAGCTAGCTTTAACACTCTAGGACATCTTCTGTGGCAAAATCCCATTTTTCTTCTCAGTAACCATGAAGTGGATATGGCCTCCCCCTGGTCACACTGCTGATTGGTTACTGGATCCCTTGCTGGATCAATATCCCCCAAAGCCTAGTAAGATGCCTGTAGAGACATTTGTTTTGACTGCCAGAGATTCCAGCACATCCCAGTACTGTGCCCTAACACAAACCCCCTTTGTGCAATAGTCTAGCCCCAAAGAGAAACAGAAAGAGCAGGGGCCAGCACAGGCTAAAGAAAGATAGGCGGCAGGAGCCGTGGAATGGCGCAGACAACCTCAGTAAGCTGTGACAGTCTCAGGAGTGAGGAGAGAGTTGGAGAGGTCTCAGGCAACCAAGAGCACATGCTGTGTGCAGGCATGCTAGAGACACATTTTGCCTGAAGTTCTGTGTGAAGCATCTTGTAGTAGGGCCTGTTCCCTTCTCTGGAACATTCTCCAGGCTGCACTGCTGACTTGTCACTGAATGCCCATTTGGGTCAGCTTTCTTGGGCCTAAAGCCAGTTTCACCTACATTGTTTTATACATGAGTGGAATGAGACACTGAGCAATTCATTTTCTTCTGGAAAGCCTGCTTGCAAACTCCCAGCCAGTTTCCTCTCTCACCCAGCCTTCCCGCTGAGGACAATGAAGCATTGACAGCCTTGTTTACATTGACCTCCTCCTGAGATGAAAGACAAAGTCTTCTAACACTCTCCAGC
Organism: Meriones unguiculatus; assembly: GCF_030254825.1. Taxonomy (NCBI): domain Eukaryota; kingdom Metazoa; phylum Chordata; class Mammalia; order Rodentia; family Muridae; genus Meriones; species Meriones unguiculatus. Next base: position 14,713,703 of record NW_026843646.1, on the reverse strand, counting down.
CGGTACACAGGTACACAACTGAAGCAGAAAACAAGCTTAGGTTTTATCTGAAACATCCTTTAAGTGCAAAATGAGGCTGAAGAATAAGACACTGAGACCCAGAATGAGCTTTGGGGCCTTCAAAACAGACCTGTGAGCAAACAGGGCTATCTGTGGAAACACTTCCTTATCCAAACCAAGGTAGGGCAGGCATCTGTCCTTGATGCCTGTTTGTCAGAGACATTACTTACCCCTGCACGTCTCAGCTACACTTACACCCAAAGAAACAGAAGAGGGTCAGTCAACAAAGAAGTGTTTCAAAGTCATCGTGGTGAAGGTGATTGGAAGCCCTACTTCTGGAGCTCTGCTCCTTCACCTACTGAAGCTGTATGTCGCTCACTGTGAAGATACAAGCTTCCTGATGGTGGCATAGAGAAGCTGGGGGGCTTACAAGAATCCAAGTGTTAGATGCAAGTTCTAGACTGGAACATGTGGCCTGAAGAACTGAGGAGGGGCAACATGGCGGCTCATCACATTTTTTCAGAGCAGAAGCTCACACCCCACAACAAAAGGAGAAAGGCATGAATCCTCTAAAAGGGAATATAGCAGCGCCCCAGTGCTTGGGAGGAAGAGGCAGTTGAATCTTTGTGAATTCAAGGCTGGCCTGGTCTACAAAGAGAGTTCCAGGAGAACCAAGGCTGTTACACAAAGAAACTCAGTCTTTAAAAACCAAAATAGACAGACAGATACATACATGCATACAGATACATAGATAGATACAGAGATGATAGATAAACAAATAACTAAATAAATAAATAAAATAAGAAAGGGACCACGCTCATTTTCTTCTTTTTGACTCAAGTTTCTAGGAAAACACTACACAGGGTTTTGAACAAGAGTCTTCATTCATTAAGAGTCATGGTAGGTTTCACTAACCTTTGCCTCTTCATTCACATCCCAGGTAAAGGAAACAGCATTGTACGCGATCTCTTCAATGTTTCCAATGGTGTTGAAGCTCTCCTTGTAGTCAGCTATGACAGTGAAAGAGAAAAAGGGCTTAGCAGGGTGGTAGCCAAGAGGAGAGGCACAGGCCTCTAATCCCTGCACTTGGGAGGTAAAGACAAGAGGATCTAGAGTTCCGGGTCATCCTTGTAACAGAGACCAGCCTTGGCCAGTACATGAGACCCTGGCTCAAAACACTCACACGCCACACACATACATATGCACCCATGCACGCACACATGATTGTACACTAAAGTAAGAGTCCCTCGATGACACATTATTTGTCAATGGTAAAGTTTTGAATTTGCCTATTTTGCAATGTGACAAGCTACATATTTCTGCTTACAGAATTCTACGGCTGAAAAAAAATTTACTCACGTCTTTTTATTAAGAGTAAATCTATGTGAACCATGTCTTTATCTGATTTGATTATTAGGTCTTTTTTTCTGTTCACCTTCCTACTTCCCACTTTTTTGACAGCCATCCCCCGCCTCCCCCATACACACACAGGGACAATTTTTAGAAGCAAAATATTCTGCCAGTCAGGCGATGTCACTAAAGGAACTGCAGTAGAGTGAAGGCTTTCCATGAGCAGTGATGGTGATAGAGATCAAACACACACTAAGCACATACTACACTGAGGCACCCCCATGCCAAAGAAGGACATTTCTAAAACTTATCTTAGTACTCCAGAGCGTTGCATTAATCTCACTCGGCTGTCATCACCTGACCACTTTGGGCTCTGTCCTATGGTCACTCCTTACACAATATGTTATCTATTCCCTTATAGTATGCGTCTATTCCCTCATACAGTATGTAGTGATTCCCTTACAGAGTAGGTATCTATTTCCTTATGGTATGTAGCTATTCCCTGTCATCCCATTAGACTCCCCATGGAGTCAATAGAGATCAGCATGGGTGCTGTGTACTGTTATGGGCATGTTGGGCTACACAGAAAAACCCAATTTGCTTATCTCCAATGATGAAACTGGTACCTCAGCACTGCAGGAAGATTCCTTATTGCTGGGAGCAGAATGGTGCAGGAAAACCCACCTCATGCTCTCCAGACTCCCTGGGATAGGCTGGCTGGTCTAGCCTCAGGCTGAATTCTATTTCCCCCTCTTTCTCGGATCACCTCTGCTTTCTATGATCCCTGAGGAGTTCAAAGCAGTTTGCTGAATGCTGTGTCTTCATTTCATCTACCCTACATGCAAATATCTGCCCATATGCACCTAGCCAGCCTAGACTCTTCTTGTGGAGAGTGCTAACTTATTTCCTTTTCACTCACTCCAGTGGTCTTGCCTAGAGAAACCTCAAAGCAAGATAATGTTTCTTTTCTTTTTTGGCATTGTTTTGTTTCTCTGTGCCTTGAGACACAGTTCCACAAGTATAACCCAAGCTGGTTAAACTTGTCCTGAATGCTGAGATTACAGGTTTGAGCTGTCATATCCAACTCCAAACCTTTATATTTTAAACAAAGCACATAAACTTTTAGCATAAAAGTATGTATATTCAACATAGGAAAGTCAGAGACCATGAATAAATAAAAAAATTTAAGGACAACCACAGTCTACTAACCCACAATTAACTGCCTTTAAACTTTATCTATGTGCTCTTATCTCTCATCTAGCTCCTTTTCTCCAAACATGTAGATATTTTTATACCGTGATTAATAAACATCTTTTTCATTGCTATATTGTTTTGCTTGGCTCATCTCTGGTGTCTTCCATATGTAAAACCTTCTGTAAAATTATACGATTGTATCAGACCATGTGTCATGGCTTTATTCTTATTGGTCACTCAGCTGACAGCTGACAGTCTGCTGCCCTACCCCAGTGTTTCACTTCTTTGTACAGCTAAATTTCATTTAAATTTAATTATATTTTATTAAAGTAAATTTTCAGGGGCAGAAGTATAGCTTGCTGGTAGAGCAAGGGCTAGGAGAAGTTGGGTTCAACAGCTAGCATTAAAACAAAAGACATTTTAAAAAAGCATATTTCCAGAAATAAGTTTTTTGTTTCTTACTTTGTTTTGTTCTGTTGAAACAAGGTCTCACTGTGTATTCCTGGCTAGCCTGGAACTCACAGAGATTGCCTGCTGCTACCTCTCAAGTGCTGAGGTTAGGGATCTGAGCCACTAGACCCAGCTATAATTTTAAGGCTGATTAATATTGCCACACTGGTCCAGGGAGGAACAATTTACACTTAGGGCAATTATGTCTTTTCTTCTCAGATTGTCTTTTTTCCAAACTAATATTCAAAACATTATTTTAATCTGAAATTCCTTGATTGCTAAAGGCGTTGAATAGTCATTCTTGTTCTCTGGCTATTTGCATTTCTTCTTATTATTTTTATTTTTGTAAGTTCATTCATTTATTTTGGCTTTTCTAATTTTATTCTTGATCCACTTTTCTCTTAGGGTAGTCATGATTTTAAAATAAATACTCAAAGGTAAATGAGGGGGAAAATCAAAAGAAAAGAACATTACCCCTTACAGTTTCTAAAAAGGCTTTATGTTTGGGACGATCATGAATGCACACCTGTGCTTTCTGCAGGCTTCCTCTATGAGAGAGAGAAGAAAGCCAAATTTAAATTTGAATTCCATGATTCTTCACTAATCCCTTGCAAGATAATCTTATAGCTGTTTGAGTGAAGAGCAGGTAAGATCAGCTGTGAAGAAGAAATGTCACATCTAGAAGTTAAGACAAGAAAGGTGCTTAGATGGACACTGTGGAGTCCTACATCACAAGGCTTCATTTTTCCAGTTTTAATTTCCCCCAAAAAGGGCTGAAAAAAAGAAAAAGAATTTCATACCACTTGTCATATAGAAACACACCAGAGTCTTCTAATATGGCACTCAACCAATAAATATGGCAACCAAAATGCTCATTCTGTGCCAGGAAATGTCCTCAGTAGGCCCCTAGTCTTATAGCTCTTGCAATATAGAAAATAGAACACAACTAAATACATAAACATAAACAAACAAGATAATTATTCTAAATCTGCCTGATTTTTCAAAGAAGTCTTGAATGTTCTTTTCTCTGTTTCTTACCCAACAAAAACAGAAAAATAGGATGAAGGCAGTTCTTATTAATTATGATAATTTACACTCAAAAGGACAATCACTAAATGCTCAGCTAGTAAGTCATGTTGAAATAAGTGGAATCACGGGGAGGAGTAATTCTAATGAAACTGATCCCATTGATGCCATGGTGCCAGCCATAAAGCCACATCTCCAGTCTGAGGTTATCATGTCCTGAACTTCCAAGTCAGGCCAAGTAGTATGGAAATACACAGCCACAGACATCATCCAGGGTGTGTCAGGATGCCCCAGAGCAGTATGGTAATTCATGGATTCTCGGGGTTTAAAGACTATCTGAGAAGCACATTTTCAAATGTTGGAGGCCAGCATAGGGCTTTGGTGAGACATAGGCCAGTGCCAGATATTCTCAGTCATGAGCATGGAGTGAAGCCAATACTACATTTCTGCCAACTCTCATGTGGGGCTGGTGGGGTTCCTACATTTGAGAAGTCTTGACTCTGTTGTAAAATGGAATGGATCTTTTGGGTACTTCTGGTTTTCACCACCATGATCTTAGAAAGCACATTAGTTGGTGGTGCACGCCTATAATCCCAGCACTCAGGGAGACAGAAGCAGGTGGATCTCTAGGCGATCAAGCCCAGCCTGGTCTACAAAGAGTCCAGGACAGCCAACGATACACAGAAAAACCCTGTTTGGGAAAAAGTAAAAAGAAAAAAATATATATACATTAGTCTTTATTTATGAGGTCCATGTAATGGTCTATTCTTCCCCACCAAAAAAAAAAAACAAAAAACAAAAAAAAAACAAACTTTTTTTCTTGATGAACAGACACAAGGCTATACAATGGCGGAGGACTTATCTAACCAGGAACACTTAGACTCACTCCAAGAGGTCTATCCTTGTACCTAGAGTGGACTCAAAGATATTGTTTCTTTCTGATAAAACCACTCTCATCTCTTGGCAGTCAGACCCAAAGACTCCTGGAATGATAACTGTGGTCTAGTTAAGAACATACATGTTCATGCTGGACAGGCCTTGTGCCAATGATGAGGTCTGTTTTTGGAATAATTCCTGAGGTAGCAATCAGCATGTTTTCTCATAGGGAGAAGCCAAACTGTTTATAGAAGTCAAAAATTCTGATAACTAATTAACTATGATTTGAATTCAGTTCTGTCTGATACCAACAGCCGCATTTTTAACTGCAATTTCAAACATAAATCATCAGCAGATATTGAAGCACATACTTCAATGGCAACTGCTTTATGAGGTGCTGAGGGAATGTATGGTGAAGGAGGAAAGGAAACTGGGCATTTGGGGACTGTGGGAAGTTACTTACAAAGGAAGGCAGGAATAGGGTACTTTGGCAGGGAATGCTGAAATGTTTTCTTCAACAAGAAAATATTTTTAGAACTTGCTAGCATGAGAAGGCTGAGTGAGAAGGTCAAGCTAGCCCATCTAAGAAAACCAAAGGCACTGGTGCTGTGGAAAATGATGAGTATGCCCACATATTCGCTTTCTTTACTCATTTCTTGCAAGTTATATTTCTTTTTTTAATTTTTTTTATTTTTTTTTAATTTTTTTTATCAGTTACATTTTATTAACTCTGTATCCCAGCCGTGTCCCGATCCCTCATTCCCTTCCAGTCCCTCCCTCCCTCCCTCATCTCCACCATGCCCCTTTCCAAGTCCACTGATAGGGGGGACCTCCTCCCCTGATCCTGTTTTATCAGGTATCTTCAGGACTGGCTGCAAAGCCCTCCTCTGTGGCCTAACAGGACTGCTCCTCCCTTTGGGGGTGGGGAGACCAAAGAGCCAGTCATTGAGTTCCTGTTAGAAATATTCCCTGTTCCCCTCACTTTGGGAAACCAATTGGTTACTGAGCTACCACAGGCTACATCTGAGCGGAGGTTCTAGGTTATATCCATACATGGTCCTTGGTTGAATGTCAGTCTCAGAAAAGACCCTGTGCCCAGATATATTTGGTCCTTGTGGAGCTCCTATCCTTTCCCCATCAGACTAACTCCCCTTCTTTCTTATGATTCCCTGTACTCTGCCAAAAGTTTGGTCATGAGTCTTTGCTTTGAAAACACTGCTAGTTAGAGTCTTTCAGATGCGCTCAGTAGACTCCTGTCATACGTTCAATGCACATCCCATCTGTCTTTCTAAACGAGGATTGATCATCTTATCCCATGTCCGCTCAATTGATTATCTTTTTTAGGTGTATAGATTTCATTATGTTTATCATATCTTATAGGTCTATATATGTGAGTATATCCCATGTTTGTCTTTCTCCTTCTGGGATATTTCACTCAGAATGATCTTTTCTAGATCCTACCATTTGCCTGCAAATTTCATGATTTCCTCCTTTTTGATTGCTGAGTAGTATTCCATTGTATAAAAATACCACAATTTCTGTACTCATTCCACCGTTGATGGACATCTGGGTTGTTTCCAGGTTCTGGCTGTTACAAATAGAGCTGCTATAAACATGGTTGAGCAAGTGTCCTTTTTGTGTACTTGAACAAACTTTGGGTATATACCTAGCAGTGGTATAGCTGGGTCTGGAGGAAGCACTATTCCTATTTGTCTTAGAAAGCGCCAGATAGCTTTCCAGAGTGGTTGTACAAGTTTACATTCCCACCAGCAGTGGAGGAGGGTTCCCCTTTCTCCACAACCTCTCCAGCATGTGTTATCGCTTGAGTTTTTAATCTTGGCCATTCTGATGGGTGTAAGGTGATATCTCAGGGTCATTTTGATTTGCATTTCCCTGATGGCTAATGAGGATGAGCATTTCTTTAAGTGTTTTTCTGCCATTCGATATTCCTCTGTGGAGAATTCTCTGTTTAGCTCTGTTCCCCATTTTTTAATTGGATTACTTGGATTGCTGCTTTTCAGCTTCTTTAGTTCTTTGTATATACTGGATATTAGTCCTCTGTCAGATAAAGGGTTAGTGAAGATTCTTTCCCAATCTGTAGGCAGTCGTTTTGTTTTGATGACGGTATCCTTTGCTTTACAGAAACTTTTCAGTTTCATGAGGTCCCATTTATTGATTGTTGCTCTTAGAGCCTGTGCTGTTGGTGTTCTGTTCAGGAAGTTGTCTCCTGTGCCAATGAGTTCTAGGCTGTTCCCCACTTTTTTTTCCAATTGACTGAGGGTATCTGGTTTTATGTTGAGGTCCTTGATCCACTTTGACTTTAGTTTTGTGCAGGGTGATAAATATGGATCTATTTTCATTTTTCTGCATGTAGACATCTAGTTGGTCCAGCACCATTTGTTGAAGATGCTGTCTTTTTTCCATTGAATGGATTTGGCTTCTTTGTCAAATATCGAGTATTCATAGGTGTGTGGATTTATTTCTGGGTCTTCTATGTGGTTCCATTGATCCTCCTTTCTGTTTCTATGCCAATACCATGCAGTTTTTATTACTGTTGCCCTGTAGTACAGCTTGAGATCAGGAATGGAGATACCTCCAGATGATCTGTTGTTGTACAGGATCGTTTTGGAGATTCTGGGTTTTTTGTTTCTCCATATGAAGCTGAGAATCTTTTTTTCGAGGTCTGTAAAGAATTGAATTGGTATTTTGATGGGAATTGCATTGAATCTGTAGATTGCTTTTGGCAGTATGGCCATTTTCACAATGTTAATCCTACCAATCCATGAGCACGGGAGATCTTTCCATCTTCTGATATCTTCTTCGATTTCTTTCTTCAGAGACTTGAAGTTTTTCTCAAACAGGTCTTTCACTTGCTTGGTTAGAGTCACACCAAGGTACTTTATGTTATTAGTGGCTATTGTGAAGGGTGTTGTTTCCCTAATTTCTTTCTCAGCCTTTTTGTCTTTGGTATATAGGAGGGCTTTTGATTTTTTGAGTTGATTTTGTATCCTGCCACTTTGCTAAAGGTGTTTATCAGCTGAAGGAGTTCTCTGGTTGAATTTTTGGGGTCGCTCATGTATACTATCATATCATCTGCAAATAGTGACACTTTGACCTCTTCCTTTCTGATTTGTATCCCCTTGATCTCCTTTAGTTGTCTTATTGCTCTGGCTAGGACTTCAAGTACTATGTTGAAGAGATATGGAGACAATGGACAGCCTTGTCTTGTCCCTGATTTCAGTGGGATTGATTTAAGTTTCTCTCCATTGAGTTTGATGTTAGCTATAGGCTTGCTATATATTGCCTTTACTATGTTTAGGTATGTGCTTGTATCCCTGATCTCTCCAAGACTTTAAACATGAATGGGTGTTGGACTTTGTCAAATGCTTTTTCGGCATCTAAGGAGATGATCATGTGGTTTTTCTCCTTCAGTTTGTTTATGTAGTGGATTACATTGATGGATTTCCGTATGTTGAACCACCCTTGCATGCCTGGGATGAAGCCTACTTGATCATGGTGGATGATATCTTTGATGTGTTCTTGGATTCGGTTTGCAAGTATTTTATTGAGTATTTTTGCGTCAATGTTCATAAGAGAGATAGGCCTGAAGTTCTCTTTTTTTGTTGGGTCTTTGTGTGGTTTAGGTATTAAGGTGACTGTGGCTTCATAGAATGAGTTTGGTAGTGTTCCTTCTGTTTCTATTTTGTGGAATAGCTTGAGGAGAATTGGAGTTAGCACTTCTTTGAAAGTCTTGTAGAATTCTGCGCTGAAGGCATCTGGTCCAGGGCTTTCTTTGGAGGGGAGACTCTTAATGACTGCTTCGATTTCCTTGGGAGATATAGGGCTATTCAGTCTTTCTACCTGATCTTGACTTAGTTTTGGTAGATGGAATCTATCAAGAAAATTATCCATTTCATTTAGATTCTCAAATTTTGTGGCATATAGGCTTTTGTAGTATGACCTAATAATTGTTTGGATTTCCTCAATGTCTGTGGTTATGTCCCCCTTTTCATTTCTGATTTTGCTGATCTGGATAGTTTCTTTCTGCTTTTTAGTTAGTTTGGCTAAGGGTTTGTCTATCTTGTTGATTTTCTCAAAGAACCAGCTTTTTGTTTCATTGATTCTTTGGATAGTTTTATTTGTTTCTAGTTGATTGATTTCAGCCCTTAGTTTGATTATTTCCAGCCGTCTGCTCCTCTTGGGTGTATCTGCTTCTTTTTTTTCCAGGGTTTTCAGTTGGGCCATTAAATTTTTTGTATGTGATGTTACGAATTTCTTCTTGCAGGCACTTAGTGCTATAAATTTTCCTCTGAGCACTGCTTTCAATGTGTCCCATAAATTTGGGTATGTTGTGCCTTCCTTTTTATTGAATTCTAGGAAGTCTTTAATTTCTTTCTTTATTTCTTCCTTAATCCAGCTGTCATTGAGTAGTAAGTTGTTCAGTTTCCATGTGCATGTCGGCTTTTTGTTGTTTCTGTTGTTGTTGATGTCTAGCTTTAGTCCTTGGTGGTCAGATAGTATACAAGGGATTATTTCGATCCTTTTGTATCTGTTGAGGCTTGCTTTGTGACCCACTATATGGTCTATTTTGGAAAAGGTTCCATGCGGTGCTGAAAAGAAGGTGTACTCTTTTGAGTTTGGGTGAAACGATCTGTAGACGTCTATTAGGTCCATTTGATTTAGGGATTCTGTGAGTGCTTTTATTTCCCTATTTGGTGTCTGTCTAGTTGATCTGTCCCTTGGTGAGAGTGGAGTGTTGAAGTCTCCCACTATTAAGGTATTAGGATCAATGTATGATTTAAGCTTTAATAATGTTTCATTTATGAATGTCGGTGCTCTTGTATTTGGGGCATAGATATTCAAGATTGTGATGTCCTCTTGGTGGATTTTTCCTTTGATGAGAATATAGTGGCCCTCCTTATCTTTTTTGATTAACTTGGGTTGAAAGTCTATTTTAGTAGATATTAGGATGGCTACTCCAGCTTGTTTTCTGGAACCATTTGCTTGAAAAACAGTTTTCCAGCCCTTTACTCTGAGGTAGTGTTTGTCTTTGTTGCATAGGTGTGTTTCTTGGATGCAACAGAATGTTGGATCCTGTTTCCTTAACCATTCTGTTAGCCTGTGTCTTTTTATTGGTGAGTTGAGTCCATTGATATTGATAGATAATAGTGACCAATGCATGTTAGTTCCTTTTGTAATGGAGTCGATGATCTAACCCTGTTTCATTGCTTGTTTTCTTTTCATTTTTGTTGGGACATAATCTGTATGCCCTGTTTTCTTGGGTGAATTTGTTTTCATTGGATTGGAGTTTTCCTTCTAGTATCTTCTGTAGGGATGGTTTGCTGTGTAGATATTGTGTAAATTTAGTTTTGTCATGGAATATTTTGTTTTCTCCATCTATGTTGATTGAAAGCTTTGTAGGGTATAATAGTCTGGGTTGACATTTGTGATCTCTTAGAGTCTCCATGATACTTGCCCAGGCCCTTCTGGCTTTCATAGTTTCTGATGAGAAGTCCGGTGTGATTCTGATAGGTCTACTTTCATATGTTACTTGGCCTTTTTCCCTTGCTGCTTTTAATATCTTTTCTTTGTTCTCTAGATTTAGTGTTTTGACTATGATGTGACGTGGTGTGTTTCTTTTCTGGTCTAGTCTATTTGGAGTTCTGTAGGCCTCTTGTATATTTATGGACATCTCTTTCTTTAAGTTGGGAAAATTTTCTTCTATGATTTTCTTGAAAATATTTTCTGGTCCTTGGAGTCTGGAGTCTTCTTTTTCGTGAATTCCTATTATTCTTAGATTTTGTCTTTTCATAGCATCCTTGATTTCTTGGATATTTTGTGATTGGAACTTTTCTGATTTTACTTTTTCTTTGAGAGAAGTATCCATTTCTGCAAGTGTGTCTTCAGCTCCAGAGATTCTCTCTTCCATCTCTTGTATTCTGTTGGTGATGCTTACTTTTGTGGTTCCTGATCTTTTCTCCAAGTTCTCCAGCTCAAGGGTTTTCTCATTTTGTGTTTTCTTTATTGATTCTAATTCTGTTTTTATGCCTTGCACCATTTCTTTCATGTGTTTGAATTTGGATTCCTGACTCTCTACGATGGCCTCTATTTCTTTTTTCATTTCCTTCTTATATGCCACTAATTTTTCCTCTACTTGTGTATCTATTTGTTTGGCTATGTTTGCCTGTGTTTCTTTAAGGATATTGTCTATTTCTTCTTTCTTTGCCTCCAATTGATTGGTCATCTCTTTGAAAGACTTGTTCATTTCCTCCTTATGAGCCTCAAATAATTGGGCAAGCATGGCTTTAAAATCATTTTCCTGTGCTTCTGCTGAATTGGAGTATCCATCGATTTTGGGGTTTGCTGGTGAAGTCATGATGTCCTGATTTATGTTGGAAGTGTTCTTTCGCCTACCCCTGGCCATTGGCTTATCTGAAACCTTCCCTGTTTGTTTTTGGATTCTGAAGATCAGACTGGTGCTGTCTCTCTCTGGTGTCTGGAGAGTTCTTCAGGAAGCTGAGCACTCTCAGCGTGTGCTGAGGACTAGCTGTACCTGTGGGAGGAAAGTACGCAGGCGCAAACGGGGCAAATGCAAGCGTGTGTGCGCACGCGTGTGTGTGTCTGTGTGTGTAAGTGTGGGTGGATGAGTTTCTCGAGGGACTGAGTGATGGCTAATGTTGAACCCTTGAGTGTGTGGGAGGGGCTCTGCACTGTATATGTCGCAGGCACTAATGATGATCGCAGTGCAATTTCTGGCATTAATTGTCTTAACTCCTCAGTCAGGCCCACAGGGCAGGAACTTCAATGTCCCTAGTGCCCCTCTGTTTCCCAAAGTGGGTATGTGGGTGGGAGGGGGGGTTCGATGCCTGGCTTCTGATTTAGAAGGACCCAGGATCTGGGGAACTGCAGATTCTCAAGGGTGGTCTTACAGGCAGGTCTCTTGGCAGAGATCGTGGTATCCTGGGCTCTCTGCTCTCTGGTTTGGCCCTGCTTCTTTGATGTGTTCCGCCAGTTCTGTGCTGCTGTCACTGCCAGGTTCTGATGTCTTGCTGCAGCTGGAGATTTCAGGGTGGTCATTTCAGCAGGGATGGGGTAACCAGGCTCTCTGTTCTCTGGTTTGGCCCTGGTTAGTCTTAAACTGGAGGGCTGTGGTGCCCCACCAGTTCAGTGCTGCTCAGCCTCCACGTCCCGCTGTAACTCGAGACTGGGTTGCTAGTCCCAATGCTTTCTGAGAAGTTCTGGGATCTCTTCGTTGTGCTCTCCAAGCTTGGGAGGCCCAGTGCCTGGTGTGTCCAGGTTGTATGACGTTTCTGCCTGGTTTTGGTGAGTATATAGTGTATTCTCTGTCACTGTGGGATTGGGCGGGCCGTACCGTCAGTGATGGCAATCCTGCAGAGCTAGTATGGTGTCTAGCAGATTCGCGCCCTGGGAGGATGGTGCAGCCGCTGCACGAATCTGGGACTCCAGGGCACGTACTGCTGGCTTTTGTCTGCCGCTAAAGTGCTTGGGGCTCCGTCTCAGCAGCTGTATACCCAGGCAGTTAGGTCTGCGCTGAGAAAGATGAGTCTGCTGTGCCACTCTGCCGAGGAGGAAGGAGGTCTGGGGGAAGGGAGTGCCGCAAGAACAAAGGATTGTTTCTCTTCTTCCCCAAGCAAGTCTCCGGGTGACCAGAGGCCAAAGTTTTCACCTCCTGCGATGTTCCCTGGTGTTCAGAAAGTCTCGCTGTGGTTTTCCTGGGTTGGGGGTCCTTCCATTCTCCAAATCAGAAGATCAGGTATCCCACCACTCAGAAAATGTGTGTACTAGTCGCCATCTTGGCTACGGCGTTTCTGTTCTTTCGATGAAAACTTGTTTCTGTGACCTACAGTGGGAGATAACACTTTTCAGTTTTCCTGTAATCCTAATTGAGCGAGCAACACACATGTGATTCCGTTTAAAAGTAGTGCTTTGCTTTTCTGTTCTTTCGTTGGACACTTGTTCCTGTTAGGAACAAGTTAGGGTTAGGGTTAGGGTTAGGGTTACGGTTAAGATTAGGGTAGGGTTAGTGTTAGGGTTAGGGTTAGGGTTATATCACTTTTCAGTTTTCCTGTTATAATAATTGAACAGGCGACATGTATGTGAATTAATTTACAAAGTAGTGCTTTGCTTTTCTGTTCTTTCGTTCAAAACTTGTTCCTGTGCAGTACAGTGCGATATATCACATTTCAGTTTTCCTGTATTCCTAATTGAGCGAGGGACACACATGTGATTTAGTGTACAATGTAGTGCTTTGCGTTTATGTTCTTTCATTGGAAACTTTTTCCTGTTAGGATCAAGTTAGGGTTAGGGTTAGGGTTAGGGTTAGGGTAGGGTTAGGGTTAGGGTTAGGGTTAGGATTATATCACTTTTCAGTTTTCCTGTTATAATATTTAAAAAGGCGACACGTATGTTCATTAGTTTACAAAGTTGTGCTTTGCGTTTCTGTTCTTTTGTGGGAAACTTGTTTTGGGTAGGAACAATTTAGGGTTAGGGTAAGGGTTAGTGTTTGGTTAGGGATAGGGTAGGGTTAGGGTTAGGGTTAGGGTTAGGGTTTTGGGTTAGGGTTAGGGTTAGGGTAGAGTTAGGGTTAGGGTTATATCACTTTTCAGTTTTCTTGTTATAATAATTGAACAGGCGACACGTATGTGAATTAGTTTACAAAGTAGTGCTTTGCTTTTCTGTTCTTTCGTTGGAAACTTGTTCCTGTGCTGTACAGTGCGATATATCACTTTTCAGTTTTCCTTTATTCCTAATTGAGCGAGCAACACACATGTGATTTAGTTTACAAAGTAGTGCTTTATGTTTATGTTCTTTCGTTGGAAACTTTTTCCTGTTAGGAACAAGTTAGGGTTAGGGTTAGGGTTAGGGTTAGGGTTAGGGTTAGGGTTAGGGTTAGAGTAGGTTTAGGGTTAGGGTTAGGGTTAGGGTAATATCACTTTGCAGTTCACCTGTTATAATAATAGAACAGGCGACACGTATGTGAATTAGTTTACAAAGTTGTGTTTTGAGTTTCTGTTCTTTCGATGGAAACTTGTTCCTGTGCTGTACAGTGCGATATATCACTTTTCAGTTTTCCTTTATTCCTAATTGAGCGAGCACCACACATGTGATTTAGTTTACAAAGTAGTGCTTTATTTTTATGTTCTTTCATTGGAAACTTTTTCCTGTTAGGAACAAGTTAGGGTCAGAGTTAGGGTTAGGGTTAGGGTTAGGGTTAGGGTAATTTTAGGGTTAGGGTTAGGGTTAGGGTTAGGGTTAGGGTAATATCACTTTGCAGTTCACCTGTTATAATAATAGAACAGGCGACACGTATGTGAATTAGTTTACAAAGTTGTGTTTTGAGTTTCTGTTCTTTCGATGGAAACTTGTTTCTGTGCTGTACAGTACGATATATCACTTTTCAGTTTTCCTGTTATAATAATTGAACGGGCAACAAATATGTGAATTATTTTACAAAGTTATGCTTTGCCTTTCTGTTCTTTCGATGGAAACTTGTTTCGGTGCAGTACAGTGCGATATATCACTTTTCAGTTTTCCTGTATTCCTAATTGAGCGAGTGACACACACGTGATTTAGTTTACAAAGTAGTGCTTTGTGTTTATGTTCTTTCTTTGGAAAATTTTTCCTGTTAAGAACAAGTTAGCGCTCGAGGAGCAAGATGGCAGAGCCGGGAGGACTCTCATTCTGAGCAGCAGCACAGCAGGATCAGCACAGTGACCAGCAATCAGAACTCTCAGCCATAAAACACAGTCATTGTGTTTCCCAGGTGAGAGGATACCCCATGGTGGGGGATTCAATCAGCTTTTAACTCACCTGGCTAAACCGCGGAAGAGATCCCGGTTCCGCCAGATGCTTGGCTGCTGGCCGCCAGCGCCAGCCCCATCCCAGAGCCACAAGCCAGTGTCTCTGGTCACAGTCCCAGACTGAACCCTGGGCACCACACTATCAGAGACTGGAATTTTCAGTCGAGAGATAACCCCAGGGTACAGGAAACGATTGGGACCAGCCTTAGGTCACCCAGACATCCCCTGGAAAAGACTCGGGCGGGCGGGTTCCACGGGCACCCCAGGAGCCAGCCCGGAGCCAGAGCCGGGAACCCAGGTTCCAGCACAGAGCCCTGCCTGCCTGCGCGCCTGATTCGCTGCCGGAGATAGAAATGGCGGGTCTGATCTCAGAGCACTCAGCTCACCCCCAACCTGAAAAGGTCCCCGAAAAATTACCCAGCTTAGGGAGCCACTCAGGTTCCCAAAAGCCGCAAAGGCAGACACAGGCAGTTTTTGCACACCAGACAGCTGGCAGAGACTGAGCCGCCATCACACAGCTGTGCTCCAGGCACAGGCAATTTCTGCGGCCAGCCAGCTGGCGGACACTGAGCAGTGTGCACCAGCGCAAAAAAAGACACTAGGAGTCCGTGTCTCCAGAGAATCCACGGGGAAGGAAGGAAACTGTACTGATCTAAATCACCCAATCCTTCCCTAGAAAAAGTCTAGCAGTCTAGTGGGGCCGAGGCGCCAGCACTCAGCTGTGCTCCAGACATAAGCACAAACAGTTGAGGCGTGCCTGATGTCCAACTGGGTCACAGCAGCTGATCATTAAATTTGCAACAAGAAACCCAGAAACAGGGCAGCTGCCCTCAGGACTTCCCTGGGTAAGAGGAGAACCCTCTTGACTAACAAAGACCACAGTTACCACTCAGGTCTATATCCCTGAGGTGAGCAACTCCTGAAAAAGCACCAGCCATCCAGGGACTATACCCAAAAAGCTGAGAAGACATCCTTCAGGAAAAACCAGCTTTCTGCAAAGGGGATTCTCTCCACCACAGGATCCCCAGGAACCACCAGAAAATAACCCCAAACACCTAAGATAACACAATGGGTAGAAGCCAGCATAAAAGCTCAAGCAACAAAAGACAGAGCAATATGGCATCTCCAGAACCCAGTTACCCAGGGGCAAGTAGCCCTGGACACCCCACCATAACTGAAATCCAAGAAGATGACCTAACAAGTATGCTCATGAAAATGATAACAGAGGAAACAAATAAGATTCGTAAAGACATAGAGGAAGATAAACTCAAACAGAATATTGCCATCCGTAAAGAAATAGAGGAAGCTGCAGCCAAACAGTTTATGGCCTTTAGAAAGGAAATGCTTAAAACACTGAATGAAATGATAGAAACAGAGTTGAAGGAACTAAAAGAAAAACAGGAAAGTACAATCAGACAGGTGAAGGAAGTAAACAAAACAACTCAAGACCTGAAGATAGAATTGGAAAAATTAAAGAAAACACAAATGGAAGAAATAAGGAAAGGAAGAATCTAGGGAAGAAAACAGGAACTACAGAGGTAAGCATAACCAACAGACTACAAGAGATGGAAGAAAGAATCTCAGGTGTAGAAGATACAATGGAAGAAATCGATGTATCTGTCAAAGAAAATGTTAAATCCGAAAAAAATTCCTGACACAGACCGTCCAAGAAATGCAAGACAATATGAAAAGACAAAACCTAAGAATAATAGGTATAGAGGAAAAAGAAGACTCACTTCTCCAAGGCCCAGAAAATATTTTCAACAAAATCATTGAAGAAAATTTCCCCAAGCTAAAGGAGAGGCCAATTAGAATACATGAGGCCTACAGAACACCCAACAAATTTGACCAGAAAAGAAAATCCTCCCGCCACATAATAATCAAAACCATAAGTATACAGAACAAAGAAAAAATACTAAAAGCTGCAAGGGAAAAAGGCCAAGTAACATATAATGGCAAACCCATTAGAATCACACCTGACTTTTCAACAGAGACTATGAAAGCCAGAAGGGCCTGGACTGATATCATGCAGACCCTAAGAGAACACAGATGTCAGCCCAGGCTACTATACCCAGCAAAACTCTCAGTCCTCATAAATGGAGAAAACAAGATATTCAATGACAAAAACAAATTTCAACAATATCTACAAACAAATCCAGCATTACAGAAGACACTGGAAGGGAAAATACAACCCAAGAAAGCTAGCTACATTCAAGAAAACACAGGAAATAAATAACCTCACTTCAGTAAAACAAAAAGCAACCAAGCACACAACCTGATGACCACAGCCAACATCAAAATCAAGAGATCTAACAGCCACTGGTCATTAATCTCTCTCAACATCAATGGACTCAACTCTCCAATAAAAAGACACAGATTAACAGAATGGATACATAAACAAAACCCAGCAATCTGTTGCATACAAGAAACACACCTAAGACACAAAGATAGACATTACCTGAGGGTAAAGGGTTGGAAGACGACTTTCCAAGCAAACGGACCCAAGAAGCAAGCAGGAGTAGCCATTCTAATATCTGATAAAATAGACTTTCAACCAAAATTAATCAAAAGAGATGGGGAAGGACACTTCATACTCATCAAGGGAAAATTCCACCAGGAAGACATCACAATCCTGAACATCTATGCCCCAAATACAAGGGCACCCACATTTGTGAAAGAAACATTGATAAAATTTAAAGCACATATAGATCCACACACATTAATAGTGGGAGACTTCAACACCCCACTCTCAACAAAGGACAGGTCAACTAAACAGAAATTAAACAAAGAAACAATGTCTCTGACAGAGGTCATGAATCAAATGGACCTAACAGACATTTACAGAACTTTACACCCAAACACAAAAGAATTTACCTTCTTCTCAGCACCTCATGGAACCTTCTCCAAAATAGACCACATAGTGGGTCACAAAGCAAGCCTCAACAGATACAAGAAGATTGAAATAATCCCATGTATCTTGTCTGATCACCATGGAATAAAGCTGGACCTCAACAATAACAGAAATAACAAAAAGCCTACACACACATGGAAACTGAACAACTTGTTACTAAATGACAGCTGGGTCAGGGAAGAAATAAAGAAAGAAATTAAAGTCTTTCTAGAAATCAATGAAAATGAAGAAACAACATACCTGAACTTGTGGGATACAATGAAAGCAGTGCTAAGAGGAAAGTTCATAGCACTAAGTGCCTTCAAGAAGAAATTTGAGACAGCTCATTCAAGCACCCTAATGGCTCACTTAGAAACCCTAGAAAAAGAAGAAGCAGACACACCAAGAAGGAGTAGACGGCTGGAAATAATCAAACTCAGGGCTGAAATCAATCAATTGGAAACAAATAAAACAATTCAAAGAATCAATGAAACCAAGAGCTGGTTCTTTGAGAAAATCAACAAGATCGACAAACCCTTAGCCAGGCTAACTAAAAGGCAGAGAGACACAACCCAAATCAACAAAATCAGAAATGAAAAGGGGGATATAACTACAGACACTGAGGAAATCCAAACAATCATTAGGACTTACTTCAAAAGTCTATATGCCACAAAATTTGAAAATCTAAATGAAATGGACAATTTTCTTGATCGATTTGACTTACCAAAGCTGAACCAGGACCAGGTAAATCAACTAAATAGACCTATATCCCCCAAAGAAATAGAAGCGGTCATCAAAAGTCTCCCATCCAAAAAAAGCCCAGGACCAGATGGCTTCAGCGCAGAATTCTACCAGACCTTCAAAGAAGAGCTAACACCAATTCTCTTCAAACTATTCCACAAAATAGAAACAGAAGGAATATTACCAAATTCATTCTATGAAGCCACAGTCACCTTGGTACCTAAACCTCACAAAGACTCAACAAAGAAAGAGAATTTCCGGCCAATCTCCCTTATAAACATTGATGCAAAAATACTTAATAAAATACTTGCAAACTGAATCCAAGAAAACATCAAAGATATTATCCACTATGACCAAGTAGGCTTCATCCCAGGTATGCAGGGGTGGTTCAATATACGGAAATCCATCAATGTGATCCACCATATTAACAAACTGAAAGAAAAAAAACCACATGATAATCTTCCTAGATGCTGAAAAAGCCTTCGACAAAATCCAACATCCATTCATGTTCAAAGTATTGGAGAGATCAGGGATACAAGGCACATATCTAAACATAGTAAAGGCGATATACAGCAAGCCTATAGCCAACATCAAACTGAACGGAGAGAAACTTAAAGCAATCCCCCTGAAATCAGGGACAAGACAAGGCTGCCCACTCTCTCCATATCTCTTCAACATAGTGCTGGAAGTCCTTGCTAGAGCAATAAGACAGTTGAAGGAGATCAAGGGGATACAAATTGGAAAGGAAGAAGTCAAATTATCACTATTTGCAGATGATATGATAGTATACGTGAGTGACCCCAAAAACTCTACCAGGGAACTCCTACAGCTGATAAACACCTTCAGCAAAGTGGCAGGATACAAAATTAACTCAAAAAAATTAGTAGCCCTCCTATATACAAAGGACAAAAGGGCTGAGAAAGAAATTAAGGAAACAACACCCTTCACAATAGCCACAAATGACATAAGGTACCTTGGAGTAACCCTAACCAAGGAAGTCAAACACTTGTATGGAAAAAATTTCAAATCTCTGAAGAAAGAATTAGAAGAAGATATGAGAAGATGGAAAGATCTCCCATGCTCATGGCTTGGTAGGATTAACATAGTAAAAATGGCCATCTTACCAAAAGCAATCTACAGATTCAATGCAATGCCCATCAAATTACCAACACAATTCTTTACAGACCTGGAAAGAAAAATTCTCAACTTCATATGGAATAACAAGAAACCCAGAATTGCTAAAACAATCCTCTACAATAAAAGATCTTACGGAGGTATCTCCATCCCTGATCTTAAGTTGTACTATAGAGCAACAGTTTTAAAAACTGCATGGTACTGGCATAGAAACAGAATGGTGGATCAATGGAACCGAACAGAGGACCCAGAAATAAACCCACACACTTATGGACACCTGATCTTTGACAAAGACGCCAAAACCATACAATGAAAAAAGATAGCATCTTCAACAAATGGTGCTGGTCTAACTGGATGTCTACATGTAGAAAAATGAAAATAGATCCATACTTATCACCCTGCACAAAACTGAAGTCCAAGTGGATCAAAGACCTCAACATAAAACCAGACACATTAAATCGGCTTGAAAAAAAGTGGGAAATACCCTAGAACTCATTGGTACAGGGGAAAACTTCCTGAACAGAACACCAACAGCACAGGCTCTAAGAGCAACAACCAATAAATGGGACCTCATGAAACTGAAAAGCTTCTGTAAAGCAAAGGACACCGTCATCAAAACAAAGTGACCACCTACAGATTGGGAAAGAATCTTCACCAACCCTTTATCTGACAGAGGACTCATATCCAGTATATATAAAGAGCTAAAGAAGCTGAAAAGCAGCAAACCAAGTAATCCACTTAAAAAATGGGAAACAGAGCTAAACAGAGAATTCTCAGTAGAGGAATACCGAATGGCAGAGAAGCACTTAAAGAAATGCTCAACCTCACTAGCCATTAGGGAAATGCAAATCAAAACAACCCTGAGATTTCACCTTACACCCATGAGAATGGCCAAGATCAAAAACTCAAGTGACAACACATGCTGGAGAGGTCGTGGAGAAAGGGGAACCCTTCTCCACTGCTGGTGGGAATGTAAACTTGTACAACCACTCTGGAAATCAATCTGGCGCTTTCTCAGACAACTAGGAATAGTGCTTCCTCAAGATCCAGCCATACCACTACTGGGCATATATCCAAAAGAGGCTCAAGTACACAAAAAGGACATTTGCTCAACCATGTTTGTAGCAGCTTTATTTGTAATAGCCAGAAGCTGGAAACAACCCAGATGCCCCTCAACTGAAGAATGGATGCAGAAATTGTGGTACATCTACACAATGGAATATTACTCAGCAATGAAAAATAAGGAAATCATGAAATTTGCAGGTAAATGGTGGGATCTGGAAAGGATCATCCTGAGTGAGTTGTCCCAGAAGCAAAAAGACACATATGGTATATACTCACTCATATAGACATACAACATAGGACAAACCCACTAAAACCTGTGCATCTAAAGAAACTAAGCAAGAGAGAGGACCCTATCCTGTCAAATCCCCATCCAGAAAGGAAAAGAGGATGGACATCAGAAGAAGAAGAAAACAGGACACAACCTAGGAACCTACCACAGAGGGCCTCTGAAAGCCTCTGCGCTTCAGACTATCAAAGCAGATGCTGAGCCGGATGGGCAACTGTTGGGCAGGTGAATGGAATTTTAGGTAAGAACTGGGAAATAGTAAGAGCTGGAGAGGACAGGGTCTCCACAAGGAGCAACAGAACAAGAAAATTTGAACACAGGGAACTTCCCAGAGACTCATACTCCAACCAAGGACTATTCATGGAGAAAACCCAGAACCCCTGCACAGATGTAGCCCAGGGCAGTTCAGAGTCCAGTTGGGTTACATAGTAATGTGAAGAGGGACTGCCTCTGACATAATCTGATTGGCCTGCTCTTTGATCACCTCCCTCTGGGGGGGAGCAGCCTTACCAGGCCATAGTAGAGGACAATACAGCCACTTTTGATGTGAACTGACAGACTAAGATCAGAAAGGAGAGGAGAACCTCACCTATTAGTGGACTTGGGGAGTGGCATGCAAGCAGAGGGAGGATGGAGGGTGGGAGTGGGAGGGGAGAAGGGAGGGGCTTATGGGGGGATGCAGAATGAATAAAGTGTAATTGATGAAAATTTTTAAAAAAAAGGGAAAAAATAATTTAAGAACCTTAAATGACTTTCAAAAGTGGAGGAAAACATGGAGTTAGTCAATTGGCATGGAGCACGTCTCGCCCCTGGGGGCAATGGTCTCCTGAACCTACTCAGACCTCAGACACCACCACTGCTAGTTCTAGAACTGATGCAGGATGTTCCAACGAGGGGTTAAGGCTTCTCATAATATTTCCTATAAGCCCACACCTGTTTGTTTATATCCCCCATTTTTATTCATTATTAGCCAGATAGAGCCAAGTAATTGTGGTAATGATACTTGCTTTTTTGCCCAATGCTGGAATGCTAGTAAATTTAGGTATGCCCTGGTTACTCGCATGCCTCACTGGGTGCCTGTGCCCATTGATGCCCCTCATGCTATGACTCTCTTCAGACAGAAAAGGGATCTTGGAACTACAGCCACCATTGTTACTACCATCTCATTGGCGGCTGTTGGAGCTACCACCAGGGCATTAGCCATGAGTCATACTGGGCAGACTGCTCAGACCCTGAATAATCATTTAGCCAATGTAGCTCATGCCTTAGTTGTACATAAAGGAATTAATGCTAAACTAAAAGGAAGCTTGATGGTGGTCAATCAGAGGATTGACCTCTTGCAGGAGCAAATTGATACCCTATGGCAAATCGCTCAACCTGGCTGTCAATGAAAGTATGCTGGACTTTGTGTCACTAGCATACAACATGAGAATTTTTCCTGCGCTGCAAATCTGTCTAAACAATTGTCGAGCTATATTTTAGGTAATTGGACTGGAGAATTCGATACTACGATGGAGCAGCTGAGAGTGGCCATTGTCACAGTAAATTCTACCGGAGTGGACGCAGGACTAGCCACAGGATTATCAACATGGATTGCTGCAGCCATGAATCATCTGAAGGAATGGGCGGGCATGGGAGCGTTAGCAGGCCTTCTGGTGTTGGTCTTCTTGGTTTGCCTGTGGTATATATGCAAGATTAGAGTCTCACAACAGTGTGATGCAGCCATGATCATTCAGGCCTTTACAGCCATTGAAGCAGGACATTCTCCCCAAGCATGGTTGGATACCATAAAAAGCTAAAATGATACGCTCAGGATGCGAGGCTAAGCACTGCACTCAGGGTCAGCAGCTTTTGACCCAGAGAAGAGCATGTTTGATTGCATGCGGGTTGATGCCCCAGGTTCCGCCTCTGAGAAAAAGGTATCGGAAGGGTATGATGCTCTTTGGGTGGATGACACCTAAATGAACATCAGTACAAAGTCCCAATTTATTTCTAATATCAGAGATCAGACCTCTACTCTTGCCTGATGCGTCTAAAACAAAAAGGGGGAACTGTAGAGAGCTGCGGAATGCTATGCCTTAAAGATGGAGCTGGTTTCCGCCTTCCACCTTCCCGATGGTGAGTGCTCTCTGTCACGAACAATTCCACATTTGGCTAAGGCTGAGGATCTGGCTTGCTTCCATGTATGTGGACCTATCTGCATTGCCCACGTGGCACGCCTGGGTTGGCTAACCAGAGGCTATTTAAGCTGTGGGCTGGCTTTCCCCAGGGTCCGAGGATTGTTCAAGGTTCCTGAATAAACTGCATTGAAAAAAAAAAATGAACAAGTTAGAGTTAGGGTTAGGGTTAGGGTTAGGATAAGGGTTAGGGTTAGGGTAGGTTTAGGGTAGGGTTAGGGTTAGGGTTAGGGTTATGGATAGGGTTAGGGTTATATCAATTTTCAGTTTTCCTGTTATAATAATTGAACAGAAGACACATATGTGAATTAGTTTACAAAGTAGTGCTTTGCTCATCTGTTCTTTCGATGAAAACGGCTTTCTTTGCTGTACAGTTCGACATATATCACTTTTCAATTTTCCTGTATTCATAATTGAGCGAGCGACACACATGTATTTTAGTTTAAAAAGTAGTGCTTTGCTTTTCTGTTCTTTTCGTTGGAAACTTGTTCCTGTTAGGAATAAGTTAGGGTTAGGGTTAGCGTTAGGGTTAGGGTGAGGGTAGGGTTAGGGTTAGGGTTAAGGTTGTATCACTTTTCAGTTTTCCTGTTATAATAATTGAACAGGCGACACGTATGTGAATTAGTTTACAAAGTAGTGCTTTGCTTTTCTTTTCTTTCGTTGGAAACTTCTTCCTGTGCTGTACAGTGCGATATATCACTTTTCAGTTTTCTTGTTTTCCTAATTGAGCAAGGACACACATGTCATTCTGTTTACAAAGTAGTGCTTTGCTTTTCTGTTCTTTCATTGGAAACTTGTTCCTGTGCTGTACATTGCAATATATCACTTTTCAGTTTTCCTGTATTCCTAAATGAGGAAGCGACACACATGAGATTTAGTTTACAAAGTAGTGCTTTGCTTTTCTGTTCTTTCGTTGGAAACTTGTTCCTGTGCTGTACAGTGCGATATATCACTTTTCAGTTTTCCTGTATTCCTAATTGAGGGAGCGACACACATTTGATTTAGTTTACAATGTAGTGTTTTGCGTTTATGTTCTTTTGTTGGAAACTTGTTCCTGTTAGGTACAAGTTAGGGTTAGGGTTAGGGTTAGGGTTAGGGTTAGGGTTAGGGTTAGGGTTAGGGTTAGGGTTAGGGTTAGGGTTAGGATAAGGGTTAGGGTAGGTTAGGGTTAGCGTTAGGGTTAGGGTTAGGGTTAGGTTAATGTCACTTTTCAGTTTTCCTGTTATAATAATTGAACAGGCCACACGTATATGAATTAGTTTACAAAGTAGTGCTTTGCTTCTCTGTTCTTTCGATGAAAACTTTTTTCTTTGCCTTACAGTTCGATATATATCACTTTTCAGTATTCCTGTTTTCCTAAATGAGCGAGCAACACACATGTGATTTAGTTTACAAAGTAGTGCTTTGCGTTTATGTTCTTTTGTTGGAAACTTGTTTCTGTTAGGAACTAGTTAGGGTTAGGGTTAGGGCTAGGGTTAGGGTTAGGGTAGGGTTAGGGTTAGGGTTAGGGTTAGTGGTTTAGGGTTAGGGTTAGGGTTATTTCACTTTTCAGTTTTCCTGTTATAATAATTGAACAGGCGACACGTATGTGAATTTGTTTATAAAGTAGTGCTTTGCTTATCTGTTCTTTCGATGAAAACTTCTTTCTTTTCCATACAGTTCGATATATAGCACTTTTCAGTTTTCCTGTATTCCTAATTGAGCGAGTGACACACATGTGATTTAGTTTACAAAGTTGTGCTTTGCTTTTCTGTTCTTTCATTGGAAAATTGTTCCTGTGCTGTAGAGTATGATATATCACTTTTCAGTTTTCCTGTATTCCTGATTGAGCGAGCGACACACGTTATTTAGTTTACAAAGTAGTGCTTTGCTTTTGTGTTCTTTCATTAGAAACTTGTTCCTATGTTGTACAGTGCTATATATCACATTTCCGTTTTCCTGCTATAATAATTGAACAGGCGACACGTATGTGAATTAATTTCAAAGTTATCCTTTGCGTATCTGTTCTTTTGATGGAAACTTGTTTCTGTGCCATACAGTGGGAGATAACATTTTTGAGTTTTCCTGTATTCCTAATTGAGCGAGCGACACACATGTGATTCCGTTTACAGAGTAGTGCTTTGCTTTTCTGTTCTTTCATTGGAAACTTGTTCCTGTGCTGTAGAGTGCAATATATCACTTTTCAGTTTTCCTGTATTCCTAATTGAGTGAGCGCACACATGTGATTTAGTTTACAAAGTAGTGCTTTCCTTTTATGTTCTTTCGTTGGAAACTTGTTTGTGTACTGTAGAGTGCGATATATCACTTTTCAGTTTTCCTATATTCCTAATTGAGCGAGCGACACACATGTGATTTAGGGTTAGGGTTAGGGTAGTGTAGGGTTAGGGTTAGGGTTAGGGTTAGGGTTAGGGTAGGGTTAGGGTTACGGTTAGGGTTAGGGTCAGGGTTAGTGTGATAGGGTTAGGGTTAGGGTTAGGGTTATATCACTTTGCAGTTTACCTGTTATAATAATAGAACAGTTACACGTATGTGAATTAGTTTACAAAGTTGTGCTTTGCGTTTATGTTCTTTCGTTGGAAACTTTTTCCTGTTAGGAACAAGTTAGGGTTAGGTTTAGGGTTAGGGTTAGGGTTAGGGTTAGGGTTAGGGTTAGGATAGGGTTAGGGTTAGGGTTAGGGTTAGGATTAGGGTTAGGGTTAGGGTTATAGTACTTTGCAGTTCACCTGTTATAATAATAGAACAGGCGACACGTATGTGAATTATTTTACAAAGTTGTGTTTTGAGTTTCTGCTCTTTGGATGGAAACTTGTTTCTGTGCCGTACAGTGCGATATATCACTTTTCAGTTTTCCTGTATTCCTAATTGAGCGACACACATGTGATTCTGTTTACAAAGTAGTGCTTTGCTTTTCTGTTCTTTCATTGGAAACTTGTTCCTGTGCTGTACAGTGCGATACATCACTTTTCAGTTTTCCTGCATTCCTAATTGAGCGAGCGACACACGTCATTTAGTTTACACAGTAGTGATTTGCATTTCTGTTCTTTCGTTGGAAACTTGTTCCTGTGCTGTACAGTGCTATATATCACTTTTCAGTTTTCCTGTATTCCTATTTGAGCGCGCGACACACATGTGATTTAGTTTACAAAGTAGTGCTTTGCTTTTCTGTTCTTTCATTGGAAACTTGTTCCTGTTAGGAAAAAGTTAGGGTTAGGGTTAGGGCTAGGGTTAGGGTTAGTGTTATGGTAGGGTTATGGTTATGCTTAGGGTTAGGGTTAGGGTTAGTGGGTAAGGGTTAGGGTTAGGGTTATATCACTTTGCAGTTCTCCTGTTATAATAATAGAACAGGCGACATGTATGTGAATTAGTTTACAAAGTTATGCTTTGTGTTTCTGTTATTTCGATGAAAACTTGTTTCTTTGCCGTACAATTCGATATATCACTTTTCAGTTTTCCTGTATTCCTAATTGAGTAAGCGACACACATGTGATTTAGTTTACAAATTAGTGCTTAGCGTTTATGTTCTTTTGTTGGAAACTTTTTCTTGTTAGAAACAAGTTAGTGTTAGTGTTAGGGTTAGGGTAAGGGTTAGTGTTAGAGTTAAGGTTAGTGAGATAGGTTTAGGGTTAAGGTTAGGGTTATATCACTTTTCAGTTTTCCTGTTATAATAATTGAACAGGCGACACGTATGTGAATTAGTTTACAAAGTAGTGCTTTGCGTTTCTGATCTTTCGATGGAAATTTGTGTCTGTGTCGTACTGTCGGAGATAACACTTTTCAGTTTTCCTGTATTCCTAATTGAGCGAGCGACACAAATGTGATTCCGTTTACAAAGTAGTCCTATGATTTTCTGTTCTTTCATTGGAAACTTGTTCCTGTGCAGTACAGTGTGATATATCACTTTTCAGTTTCCCTGTATTCCTAATTGAGCGAGCGACACACATGTGATTTAGTTTAAAAAGTAGTGCTTTGCATTTATGTTCTTTCGTTGGAAACTTTTTCCTGTTAGGAACAAGTTAGGGTTAGGTTTAGGGTTAGGGCTAGGGTTAGGGTTAGGGTAGGGTTAGGGCTAGGGTTAGGGTTAGGGTAGGGTTAGGGTTAGGGTTAGGGTTAGGGTTAGGGTTAGGGTTAGGGTTAGGGTTAGGGTTAGTGGTTTAGGGTTAGGGTTAGAGTTATTTCACTTTTCAGTTTTCCTGTTATAATAATTGAACAGGCGACACGTATGTGAATTTGTTTATAAAGTAGTGCTTTGCTTATCTGTTCTTTCGATGAAAACTTCTTTCTTTGCCATACAGTTCGATATCTATTACTTTTCAGTTTTCCTGTATTCCTAATTGAGCGAGCGACACACATGTGATTTAGTTTACAAAGTTGTGCTTTGCTTTTCTGTTCTTTCATTGGAAACTTGTTCCTGTGCTGTAGAGTATGATATATAACTTTTCAGTTTTCCTGTATTCCTGATTGAGCGAGCGACACACGTTATTTAGTTTACAAAGTAGTGCTTTGCTTTTGTGTTCTTTCATTAGAAACTTGTTCCTATGTTGTACAGTGCTATATATCACATTTCCGTTTTCCTGCTATAATAATTGAACAGGCGACACGTATGTGAATTAATTTCAAAGTTATCCTTTGCGTATCTGTTCTTTTGATGGAAACTTGTTTCTGTGCCATACAGTGGGAGATAAAATTTTTGAGTTTTCCTGTATTCCTTATTGAGCGAGCGACACACATGAGATTCCGTTCACGGAGTAGTGCTTTGCTTTTCTGTTCTTTCATTGGAAACTTGTTCCTGTGCTGTAGAGTGCAATATATCACTTTTCAGTTTTCCTGTATTCCTAATTGAGTGAGCGCTCACATGTGATTTAGTTTACAAAGTAGTGCTTTCCTTTTATGTTCTTTCGTTGGAAACTTGTTCGTGTGCTGAAAAGTGCGATATATCACTTTTCAGTTTTCCTATATTCCTAATTGAGCGAGCGACACACATGTGATTTAGGGTTAGGGTTAGGGTAGTTTAGGGTTAGGGTTAGGGTTAGGGTTAGGGTTAGGGTTAGGGTTAGGGTTAGGGTAGGGTTAGGGTTAGGGTTAGGGTCAGGGTTAGTGTGATAGGGTTAGGGTTAGGGTTAGGGTTATATCACTTTGCAGTTCACCTGTTATAATAATAGAACAGGCTACACGTATGTGAATTATTTTACAAATTGTGTTTTGAGTTTCTGTTTTTTGGATGGAAACTTGTTTCTGTGCCGTACAGTGCGATATATCACTTTTCAGTTTTCCTGTTATAATAATTAAACGGGCCACAAATATGTGAATTTGTTAACAAAGTTATGCTATGCGATTCTCTTCTTTCGATGGAAATTTGTGTCTGTGCCGTACAGTGGAAGATAACACTTTTCAGTTTTCTTGTATTCCTAATTGAGCGAGCGACACACATATGATTCCGTTTACAAAGTAGTGCTTTGCTTTTCTGTTCTTTCGTTGGAAACTTGTTCCTGTGCTGTACAGTGCTATATATCACTTTTCAGTTTTCCTGTATTCCTATTTGAGCGCGCGACACACATGTGATTTAGTTTACAAAGTAGTGCTTTGCTTTTCTGTTCTTTCGTTGGAAACTTGTTCCTGTGCTGTACGGTGCGATATATCACTTTTCAGTTTTCCTGTATTCCTAATTGAGGAAGCGACACACATTTGATTTAGTTTACAATGTAGTGTTTTGCGTTTATGTTCTTTTGTTGGAAACTTGTTCCTGTTAGGTACAAGTTAGGGTTAGGGTTAGGGTTAGGGTTAGGGTTAGGATTAGGGTTAGGGTAGGTTAGGGTTAGCGTTAGGGTTAGGGTTAGGGTTAGGGTAATGTCACTTTTCAGTTTTCCTGTTATAATAATTGAACAGGCCACACGTATATGAATTAGTTTACAAAGTAGTGCTTTGCTCATCTGTTCTTTCGATGAAAACTTCTTTCTTTGCCATACAGTTCGATATCTATTACTTTTCAGTTTTCCTGTATTCCTAATTGAGCGAGCGACACACATGTGATTTAGTTTACAAAGTTGTGCTTTGCTTTTCTGTTCTTTCATTGGAAACTTGTTCCTGTGCTGTAGAGTATGATATATAACTTTTCAGTTTTCCTGTATTCCTGATTGAGCGAGCGACACACGTTATTTAGTTTACAAAGTAGTGCTTTGCTTTTGTGTTCTTTCATTAGAAACTTGTTCCTATGTTGTACAGTGCTATATATCACATTTCCGTTTTCCTGCTATAATAATTGAACAGGCGACACGTATGTGAATTAATTTCAAAGTTATCCTTTGCGTATCTGTTCTTTTGATGGAAATTTGTTTCTGTGCCATACAGTGGGAGATAACATTTTTGAGTTTTCCTGTATTCCTAATTGAGCGAGCGACACACATGTGATTCCGTTTACAGAGTAGTGCTTTGCTTTTCTGTTCTTTCATTGGAAACTTGTTCCTGTGCTGTAGAGTGCAATATATCACTTTTCAGTTTTCCTGTATTCCTAATTGAGTGAGCGCACACATGTGATTTAGTTTACAAAGTAGTGCTTTCCTTTTATGTTCTTTCGTTGGAAACTTGTTTGTGTACTGTAGAGTGCGATATATCACTTTTCAGTTTTCCTATATTCCTAATTGAGCGAGTGACACACATGTGATTTAGGGTTAGGGTTAGGGTAGTGTAGGGTTAGGGTTAGGGTTAGGGTTAGGGTAGGGTTAGGGTTACGGTTAGGGTTAGGGTCAGGGTTAGTGTGATAGGGTTAGGGTTAGGGTTAGGGTTATATCACTTTGCAGTTTACCTGTTATAATAATAGAACAGGCTACACCTATGTGAATTAGTTTACAAAGTTGTGCTTTGCGTTTATGGACTTTCGTTGGAAACTTTTTCCTGTTAGGAACAAGTTAGGGTTAGGGTTTAGGTTAGGGTTAGGGTTAGGGTTAGGGTTAGGGTTAGGATAGGGTTAGGGTTAGGGTTAGGATTAGGGTTAGGGTTAGGGTTATAGTACTTTGCAGTTCACCTGTTATAATAATAGAACAGGCGACACGTATGTGAATTATTTTACAAAGTTGTGTTTTGAGTTTCTGCTCTTTGGATGGAAACTTGTTTCTGTGCCGTACAGTGCGATATATCACTTTTCAGTTTTCCTGTATTCCTAATTGAGCGACACACATGTGATTCTGTTTACAAAGTAGTGCTTTGCTTTTCTGTTCTTTCATTGGAAACTTGTTCCTGTGCTGTACAGTGCGATACATCACTTTTCAGTTTTCCTGCATTCCTAATTGAGCGAGCGACACACGTCATTTAGTTTACACAGTAGTGATTTGCATTTCTGTTCTTTCGTTGGAAACTTGTTCCTGTGCTGTACAGTGCTATATATCACTTTTCAGTTTTCCTGTATTCCTATTTGAGCGCGCGACACACATGTGATTTAGTTTACAAAGTAGTGCTTTGCTTTTCTGTTCTTTCATTGGAAACTTGTTCCTGTTAGGAAAACGTTAGGGTTAGGGTTATGGCTAGGGTTAGGGTTAGTGTTATGGTAGGGTTATGGTTATGCTTAGGGTTAGGGTTAGGGTTAGTGCGTAAGGGTTAGGGTTAGGGTTAGGGTTATATCACTTTGCAGTTCTCCTGTTATAATAATAGAACAGGCGACATGTATGTGAATTAGTTTACAAAGTTATGCTTTGTGTTTCTGTTATTTCGATGAAAACTTGTTTCTTTGCCGTACAATTCGATATATCACTTTTCAGTTTTCCTGTATTCCTAATTGAGTAAGCGACACACATGTGATTTAGTTTACAAATTAGTGCTTAGTGTTTATGTTCTTTTGTTGGAAACTTTTTCTTGTTAGAAACAAGTTAGTGTTAGTGTTAGGGTTAGGGTAAGGGTTAGTGTTAGAGTTAAGGTTAGTGAGATAGGTTTAGGGTTAAGGTTAGGGTTATATCACTTTTCAGTTTTCCTGTTATAATAATTGAACAGGCGACACGTATGTGAATTAGTTTACAAAGTAGTGCTTTGCGTTTCTGATCTTTCGATGGAAATTTGTGTCTGTGTCGTACTGTCGGAGATAACACTTTTCAGTTTTCCTGTATTCCTAATTGAGCGAGCGACACAAATGTGATTCCGTTTACAAAGTAGTCCTATGATTTTCTGTTCTTTCATTGGAAACTTGTTCCTGTGTAGTACAGTGTGATATATCACTTTTCAGTTTCCCTGTATTCCTAATTGAGCGAGCGACACACATGTGATTTAGTTTAAAAAGTAGTGCTTTGCATTTATGTTCTTTCGTTGGAAACATTTTCCTGTTAGGAACAAGTTAGGGTTAGGTTTAGGGTTAGGGCTAGGGTTAGGGTTAGGGTAGGGTTAGGGCTAGGGTTAGGGTTAGGGTAGGGTTAGGGCTAGGGTTAGGGTTAGGGTTAGGGTTATGGTTAGGGTTAGGGTTAGTGGTTTAGGGTTAGGGTTAGGGTTATTTCACTTTTCAGTTTTCCTGTTATAATAATTGAACAGGCGACACGTATGTGAATTTGTTTATAAAGTAGTGCTTTGCTTATCTGTTCTTTCGATGAAAACTTCTTTCTTTTCCATACAGTTCGATATATAGCACTTTTCAGTTTTCCTGTATTCCTAATTGAGCGAGCGACACACATGTGATTTAGTTTACAAAGTTGTGCTTTGCTTTTCTGTTCTTTCATTGGAAACTTGTTCCTGTGCTGTAGAGTATGATATATAACTTTTCAGTTTTCCTGTATTCCTGATTGAGCGAGCGACACACGTTATTTAGTTTACAAAGTAGTGCTTTGCTTTTGTGTTCTTTCATTAGAAACTTGTTCCTATGTTGTACAGTGCTATATATCACATTTCCGTTTTCCTGCTATAATAATTGAACAGGCGACACGTATGTGAATTAATTTCAAAGTTATCCTTTGCGTATCTGTTCTTTTGATTGAAACTTGTTTCTGTGCCATACAGTGGGAGATAACATTTTTGAGTTTTCCTGTATTCCTTATTGAGCGAGCGACACACATGAGATTCCGTTCACGGAGTAGTGCTTTGCTTTTCTGTTCTTTCATTGGAAACTTGTTCCTGTGCTGTAGAGTGCAATATATCACTTTTCAGTTTTCCTGTATTCCTAATTGAGTGAGCGCACACATGTGATTTAGTTTACAAAGTAGTGCTTTCCTTTTATGTTCTTTCGTTGGAAACTTGTTCGTGTGCTGAAAAGTGCGATATATCACTTTTCAGTTTTCCTATATTCCTAATTGAGCGAGCGACACACATGTGATTTAGGGTTAGGGTTAGGGTAGTTTAGGGTTAGGGTTAGGGTTAGGGTTAGGGTTAGGGTTAGGGTTAGGGTAGGGTTAGGGTTACGGTTAGGGTCAGGGTTAGTGTGATAGGGTTAGGGTTAGGGTTAGGGTTATATCACTTTGCAGTTCACCTGTTATAATAATAGAACAGGCTACACGTATGTGAATTATTTTACAAAGTTGTGTTTTGAGTTTCTGTTTTTTGGATGGAAACTTGTTTCTGTGCCATACAGTGCAATATATCACTTTTCAGTTTCCCTGTTATAATAATTAAACGGGCCACAAATATGTGAATTAATTAACAAAGTTATGCTATGCGTTTCTGTTCTTTTGATGGAAACTTGTTTTTGTGCCTTACAGTGCGATATATCACTGTTCAGTTTTCCTGTATTCCTAATTGAGCGACACACATGTGATTCTGTTTACACAGTAGTGCTTTGCTTTTCTGTTCTTTTCGTTGGAAACTTGTTCCTGTTAGGAATAAGTTAGGGTTAGGGTTAGCGTTAGGGTTAGGGTTAGGGTAGGGTTAGGGTTAGGGTTAAGGTTGTATCACTTTTCAGTTTTCCTGTTATAATAATTGAACAGGCGACACGTATGTGAATTAGTTTACAAAGTAGTGCTTTGCTTTTCTTTTCTTTCGTTGGAAACTTCTTCCTGTGCTGTACAGTGCGATATATCACTTTTCAGTTTTCTTGTTTTCCTAATTGAGCAAGGACACACATGTCATTCTGTTTACAAAGTAGTGCTTTGCTTTTCTGTTCTTTCATTGGAAACTTGTTCCTGTGCTGTACATTGCAATATATCACTTTTCAGTTTTCCTGTATTCCTAAATGAGGAAGCGACACACATGAGATTTAGTTTACAAAGTAGTGCTTTGCTTTTCTGTTCTTTCGTTGGAAACTTGTTCCTGTGCTGTACAGTGCGATATATCACTTTTCAGTTTTCCTGTATTCCTAATTGAGGGAGCGACACACATTTGATTTAGTTTACAATGTAGTGTTTTGCGTTTATGTTCTTTTGTTGGAAACTTGTTCCTGTTAGGTACAAGTTAGGGTTAGGGTTAGGGTTAGGGTTAGGGTTAGGATTAGGGTTAGGGTAGGTTAGGGTTAGCTTTAGGGTTAGGGTTAGGGTTAGGGTAATGTCACTTTTCAGTTTTCCTGTTATAATAATTGAACAGGCCACACGTATATGAATTAGTTTACAAAGTAGTGCTTTGCTTATCTGTTCTTTCAATGAAAACTTTTTTCTTTGCCTTACAGTTCGATATATGTCACTTTTCAGTATTCCTGTATTCCTAAATGAGCGAGCAACACACATGTGATTTAGTTTACAAAGTAGTGCTTTGCGTTTATGTTCTTTTGTTGGAAACTTGTTTCTGTTAGGAACTAGTTAGGGTTAGGGTTAGGGCTAGGGTTAGGGTTAGGGTAGGGTTAGGGTTAGGGTTAGGGTTAGGGTTAGGGTTAGGGTTAGGGTTAGTTGTTTAGGGTTAGGGTTAGGGTTATTTCACTTTTCAGTTTTCCTGTTATAATAATTGAACAGGCGACACGTATGTGAATTTGTTTATAAAGTAGTGCTTTGCTTATCTGTTCTTTCGATGAAAACTTCTTTCTTTTCCATACAGTTCGATATATAGCACTTTTCAGTTTTCCTGTATTCCTAATTGAGCGAGCGACACACATGTGATTTAGTTTACAAAGTTGTGTTTTGCTTTTCTGTTCTTTCATTGGAAAATTGTTCCTGTGCTGTAGAGTATGATATATCACTTTTCAGTTTTCCTGTATTCCTGATTGAGCGAGCGACACACGTTATTTAGTTTACAAAGTAGTGCTTTGCTTTTGTGTTCTTTCATTAGAAACTTGTTCCTATGTTGTACAGTGCTATATATCACATTTCCGTTTTCCTGTTATAATAATTGAACAGGCAACACGTATGTGAATTAATTTCAAAGTTATCCTTTGCGTATCTGTTCTTTTGATGGAAACTTGTTTCTGTGCCATACAGTGGGAGATAACATTTTTGAGTTTTCCTGTATTCCTAATTGAGCGAGCGACACACATGTGATTCCGTTTACAGAGTAGTGCTTTGCTTTTCTGTTCTTTCATTGGAAACTTGTTCCTGTGCTGTAGAGTGCAATATATCACTTTTCAGTTTTCCTGTATTCCTAATTGAGTGAGAGCACACATGTGATTTAGTTTACAAAGTAGTGCTTTCCTTTTATGTTCTTTCGTTGGAAACTTGTTTGTGTACTGTAGAGTGCGATATATCACTTTTCAGTTTTCCTATATTCCTAATTGAGCGAGCGACACACATGTGATTTAGGGTTAGGGTTAGGGTAGTGTAGGGTTAGGGTTAGGGTTAGGGTTAGGGTTAGGGTTAGGGTAGGGTTAGGGTTACGGTTAGGGTTAGGGTCAGGGTTAGTGTGATAGGGTTAGGGTTAGGGTTAGGGTTATATCACTTTGCAGTTTACCTGTTATAATAATAGAACAGGCTACACCTATGTGAATTAGTTTACAAAGTTGTGCTTTGCGTTTATGTACTTTCGTTGGAAACTTTTTCCTGTTAGGAACAAGTTAGGGTTAGGTTTAGGGTTAGGGTTAGGGTTAGGGTTAGGGTTAGAGTTAGGATAGGGTTAGGGTTAGGGTTAGGGTTAGGATTAGGGTTAGGGTTAGGGTTATAGTACTTTGCAGTTCACCTGTTATAATAATAGAACAGGCGACACGTATGTGAATTATTTTACAAAGTTGTGTTTTGAGTTTCTGCTCTTTGGATGGAAACTTGTTTCTGTGCCGTACAGTGCGATATATCACTTTTCAGTTTTCCTGTATTCCTAATTGAGCGACACACATGTGATTCTGTTTACAAAGTAGTGCTTTGCTTTTCTGTTCTTTCATTGGAAACTTGTTCCTGTGCTGTACAGTGCGATACATCACTTTTCAGTTTTCCTGCATTCCTAATTGAGCGAGCGACACACGTCATTTAGTTTACACAGTAGTGATTTGCATTTCTGTTCTTTCGTTGGAAACTTGTTCCTGTGCTGTACAGTGCTATATATCACTTTTCAGTTTTCCTGTATTCCTATTTGAGCGCGCGACACACATGTGATTTAGTTTACAAAGTAGTGCTTTGCTTTTCTGTTCTTTCATTGGAAACTTGTTCCTGTTAGGAAAAAGTTAAGGTTAGGGTTAGGGCTAGGGTTAGGGTTAGTGTTATGGTAGGGTTATGGTTATGCTTATGGTTAGGGTTAGGGTTAGTGGGTAAGGGTTTGGGTTATATCACTTTGCAGTTCTCCTGTTATAATAATAGAACAGGCGACATGTATGTGAATTAGTTTACAAAGTTATGCTTTGTGTTTCTGTTATTTCGATGAAAACTTGTTTCTTTGCCGTACAATTCGATATATCACTTTTCAGTTTTCCTGTATTCCTAATTGAGTAAGCGACACACATGTGATTTAGTTTCCAAATTAGTGCTTAGCGTTTATGTTCTTTTGCTGGAAACTTTTTCTTGTTAGAAACAAGTTAGTGTTAGTGTTAGGGTTAGGGTTAGGGTTAGTGTTAGAGTTAGGGTTAGTGAGATAGGTTTAGGGTTAAGGTTAGGGTTATATCACTTTTCAGTTTTCCTGTTATAATAATTGAACAGGCGACACGTATGTGAATTAGTTTACAAAGTAGTGCTTTGCGTTTCTGATCTTTCGATGTAAATTTGTGTCTGTGTCGTACTGTCGGAGATAACACTTTTCAGTTTTCCTGTATTCCTAATTGAGCGAGCGACACACATGTGATTCCGTTTACAAAGTAGTCCTATGCTTTTCTGTTCTTTCATTGGAAACTTGTTCCTGTGCAGTACAGTGTGATATATCACTTTTCAGTTTTCCTGTATTCCTATTTGAGTGCGCGACACACATGTGATTTAGTTTACAAAGTAGTGCTTTGCTTTTCTGTTCTTTCATTGGAAACTTGTTCCTCTTAGGAAAAAGTTAGGGTTAGGGTTAGGGCTAGGGTTACGGTTAGTGTTATGGTAGGGTTATGGTTATGCTTATGGTTAGGGTTAGGGTTAGTGGTTTAGGGTTAGGGTTAGGGTTATATCACTTTGCAGTTCTCCTGTTATAATAATAGAACAGGCGACATGTATTTGAATTAGTTTACAAAGTTGTGCTTTGTGTTTCTGTTATTTCGATGAAAACTTGTTTTTTTGCCGTACAATTCGATATATATCACTTTTCAGTTTTCCTGTATTCCTAATTGAGTAAGCAACACACATGTGATTTAGTTTACAAAGTAGTGCTTGCTTTTCTGTTCTTTCATTGGAAACTTCTTCCTGTGCAGTACAGTGCGATATATCACTTTTCAGTTTCCTGTATTCCTAATTGCGCGAACGACAAACATGTGATTTAGTTTACAAAGTAGTGCTTTGCCTTTATGTTCTTTCGTTGGAAATTTTTCCTGTTAGGAACAAGTTAGGGTTGGGGTTAGGTTTAGGGTTAGGGTAGGGGTAGGGTTAGTGTTAGGGTTAGGGTTAGGGTTAGGTTTATATCACTTTGCAGTTTACCTGTTATAATAATAGAACAGGCGACACGTATGTGAATTAGTTTACAAAGTTGTGTTTTGAATTTCTGTTCTCTCGATGGAAACTTGTTTCTGTGCCTTACAGTGCGATATATTACTTTTCAGTTTTCCTGTATTCCTAATTGACCGATGGAAATTTCGAT
The DNA here is from genome assembly GCF_030254825.1 of Meriones unguiculatus. Classification (NCBI taxonomy): domain Eukaryota; kingdom Metazoa; phylum Chordata; class Mammalia; order Rodentia; family Muridae; genus Meriones; species Meriones unguiculatus. Next base: position 14,676,683 of record NW_026843646.1, on the reverse strand, counting down.
GGAAATTTGTGTCTGTGCAGTACAGTGGGAGATAACACATTACAGTTTTCCTGTATTCCTAATTGAGCGAGTGACACACATGTGATTCCTTTTAAAAGTATTGCTTTGCTTTTCTGTTCTTTCATTGGAAACTTGTTTCTGTCCCGTACAGTGCGATATATCACATTTCAGTTTTCCTGTATTCCTAATTGAGTGAGCGACACACATGTGATTTAGTTCACAAAGTAGTGCTTTGTGTTTATGTTCTTTCATTGGAAACTTTTTCCTGTTAGGAACAAGTTAGGGTTAGGGTTAGGGTTAGGGTAGGGTTAGGGTTAGGGTTAGGTTTAGGGTTAAGGTTAGAGTTATATCACTTTCCAGTTTACCTGTTATAATAATAGAACAGGCGACACGTATGTGAATTAGTTTACAAAGTTGTATTTTGAGTTTCTGTTCTTTCGATGGAAATTTGTATCTGTGCCGTACAGTGGGAGATAACACTTTTTAGTTTTCCTGTATTCCTAATTGAGCGAGCGACACACATGTGATTCCGTTTACAAAGTAGTGATTTGCTTTTCTGTTCTTTCGTTGGAAACTTGTTCCTGTGCTGTACAGTGAGATATATCACTTTTCAGTTTTCCTTTATTCCTAATCGTGCGTGCGACACACATGTGATTTAGTTTACAAAGTAGTGCTTTGCGTTTATGTTCTTTTGTTGGAAACTTGTGCCTATTAGGAACAAGTTAGGGTTAGGGTTATGGTTAGGGTTAGGGTTAGGGTTAGGGTTAGGGTAGGGTTAGGGTTAGGGTTAGGTTTAGGGTTATGATTAGGGTTAGGGTTATTTCACTTTTTAGTTTTCCTGTTATAATAATTGAACAGGCGACACATATGTGAATTATTTACAAAGTAGTGCTTTGCTTATCTGTTCTTTCCATGAAAACTTCTTTCTTTGCCGTACAGTTCGATATATATCACTTTTCAGTTTTCCTGTATTCCTAATTGAGCGAGCGACACACAAGTGATTCTGTTTACAAAGTAGTGCTTTGCTTTTCTGTTCTTGCTTTGGAAACTTTTTCCTGTTAGGAACAAGTAATGGTTAGGGTTAGGGTTAGGTTTAGGCTTAGGGTTAGAGTCGGGTTAGTGTTAGGTTTAGGGTTAGGGTTAGGGTTAGGGTTATATCACTTTTCCGTTTTCCTGTTATAATAATTGAACGGGCAACAAATATGTGAATTAGTTTACAAAGTTATGCTTTGCGTTTCTGTTCTTTCAATGGAAACTTGTTTCTGTGCTGTACAGTGCGATATATCACTTTTCAGTTTTCCTGTATTCCTAATTGAGCGAGCGACACACATGTGATTTAGTTTAGAAAATATTGATTTGCGTTTCTCTTCTTCTGTTGGAAACTTGTTTCTGTCCTGTACAGTGTGATATATCACTTTTCAGTTTTCCTGTATTCCTAATGGAGCGACCGACACACATGTGATTTAGTTTACAAATTAGTGATTTTCTTTTTTGTTCTTTCACTTGAAACTTTTTCCTGTGCTGTACAATATGATATATCACTTTTCAGTTTTCCTGTTATAATAATTGAACAGGTGACACGTATGTGAATTAGTTTACAAAGTTGTGCTTTGCGTTTCTGTTCTTTCGATGGAAACTTGTTCCTGTGCTGTACAGTGCGTTATATCACTTTTCAGTTTTCCTGTTAGAATAATTGAACAGGGGACACGTATGTGAATTAGTTTACAAAGTTGTGCTTTGCTTTTTTGTTGTTTCTCTGGAAACTTGTTTCTGTGCCATACAGTGCGAGATAATACTTTTCGGTTTTACTGTATTCCTAATTGTGTGAGCGACACACATGTGATTTAGTGTACAAAGTTGTGCTTTGGATTTCTGTTCTTCGGTTGGAAACTTGTTTCTGTGCTGTACAGTGTGATATATCACTTTTCATTTTTCCTGTTGTAATAATTGAACGGGCAACACGTATGTGATTCAGGTTACAAAGTTGTGCTTTGCTTTTCTGTTCTTTCGATGGAAACATTTCTGTGCTGTACATTGCCAGATAACACTTTTCGGTTTTCCTGTATTCTTAAATGAGCCAGTGACACACATGTGATTCAGTTTACAAAGTAGTGCTTTTCATTTACGTTCTTTCGTTGGAATCTTGTTCCTGTTAGGAACAAGTTAGGGTTAGGGTTAGGGTTAGGGTTAGGTTAGGGCTCGGTAAGGGATAGGGTTAGTGTTAGGGTTAGTGTTAGGGTTAGGGTTAGTGTTAGGTTAGGGCTGGGAAAGGGATAGGGTTAGGATTAGGGTTAGGGTTAGGGTTAGTTTAGGGCTCGTTAAGGGATAGGGTTAGGGTTAGGGTTAGGGTTAGGTTAGGGCTGGGTAAGGGATAGGGTTAGGGTTAGGGTTAGGGTTAGGGTTAGGGGTTAGGGTAAGGGTTAGGGTTAGGGACTTGGGGTTAGTGTTAGGGTTAGGGTTATATCACTTTTCAGTTTTACTGTTATAATAATTGAACAGGCGACACATATGTGAATTAGTTTACAAAGTTGTGCTTTGCTTTTCTGTTCTTTCAATGGAAACTTGTTTCTGTGCCGTACAGTGTGAGATAACACTTTTCAGATTTCCTGTATTCCTAATTGAGCGGGCAATACACAGGTGATTAAGTTTAAAAGTAGTGCTTTGCTTTTCTGTTCTTTCGTTGGAAACTTGTTCTTGTGCTGTACAGTGTGATATATCAATTTTCAGTTTTCCTGTATTCCTAATGGAGCGACCGACACACATGTGATTTAGTTTACAAATTAGTGATTTTCTTTTTTGTTCTTTCATTTGAAACTTGTTCCTGTGTTGTACAATATGATATATCACTTTTCAGTTTTCCTGTTATAATAATTGAACAGGCGACACGTATGTGAATTAGTTTACAAAGTTGTGTTTTGCGTTTCTGTTCTTTCGATGGAAACTTGTTCCTGTGCTGTACAGTGCGTTATATCACTTTTCAGTTTTCCTGTTAGAATAATTGAACAGGGGACACGTATGTGAATTAGTTTACAAAGTTGTGCTTTGCTTTTTTGTTCTTTCTTTGGAAACTTGTTTCTGTGCCATACAGTGCGAGATAACACTTTTCGGTTTTCCGAATTCCTAATTGTGCGAGCGACACACATGTGATTTAGTGTACAAAGTAGTGCTTTGGATTTCTGTTCTTCGGTTGGAAACTTGTTTCTGTGCTGTACAGTGTGATATATCACTTTTCAGTTTTCCTGTTGTAATAATTGAACGGGCAACACGTATGTGATTCAGTTTACAAAGTTGTGCTTTGCTTTTCTGTTCTTTCGATGGAAACTTGTTTCTGTGCTGTACATTGCCAGAAAACACTTTTCGGTTTTCCTGTATTCTTAATTGAGCGAGTGACACACATGTGATTCAGTTTACAAAGTAGTGCTTTTCATTTACGTTCTTTCGTTGGAAACTTGTTCCTGTTAGGAACACGTTCGGGTTAGGGTTAGGGCTAGGGTTAGGTTAGGGCTCGGTAAGGGATAGGGTTAGGGTTAGGGTTAGGGTTAGTGTTAGGTTTAGGGTTAGGGTTATGTTAGGGCTGGGTACGGGATAGGGTTAGGCTTAGGGTTAGGGTTAGGTTTAGGGTTAGGGGTTAGGGTTAGGGTTAGGGTTAGGGACTTGAAGTTAGGGTTAGGGTTAGGGTTATATCACTTTTCAATTTTACTGTTATATTAATTGAACAGGTGACACATATGTGAATTAGTTTACAAAGTTGTGCTTTGCTTTTCTGTTCTTTCAATGGAAACTTGTTTCTGTGCCTTACAGTGCGAGATAACACTTTTCAGTTTTCCTGTATTCCTAATTGAGCGAGAGATACACAGGTGATTCCGTTTAAAAGTAGTGCATTGCTTTTCTGTTCTTTCGTTGGAAACTTGTTCTTGTGCTGTACAGGGAGATATATCACTTTTCAGTTTTCCTGTATTCCTAATGGAGCGACCGACACACGTGTGATTTAGTTTACAAATTAGTGATTTTCTTTTTTGTTCTTTCATTTGAAACTTGTTCCTCTGCTGTACAATATGATATATCACTTTTCAGTTTTCCTGTTATAATAATTGAACAGGCGACACGTATGTGAATTCGTTTACAAAGTTGTGCTTTGCGTTTCTGTTCTTTCGATGGAAACTTGTTCCTGTGCTGTGCAGTGCGTTATATCACTTTTCAGTTTTCCTGTTATAAAAATTGAACAGGGGACACGTATGTGAATTAATTTACAAAGTTGTGCTTTGCAGTTCTGTTCTTTCTATGGAAACTTGTTTCTGTGCCATACAGTGCGAGATAAAACTTTTCGGTTTTCCTGTATTCCTAATTGTGCGAGCGACACAAATGTGATTTAGTGTACAAAGTAGTGCTTTGGATTTCTGTTCTTCGGTTGGAAACTTGTTTCTGTGCTGTGCAGTGTGATATATCAATTTTCAGTTTTCCTGTTGTAATAATTGAATGGGCGATACCTATGTGATTTAGTTTACAAAGTTGTGCTTTGCTTTTCTGTTCTTTCGATGGAAACTTGTTTCTGTGCCGTACAGTGCAAGATAACACTTTTCGGTTTTCCTGTATTCTTAATTGAGCGAGTGACACACATGTGATTCAGTTTACAAAGTAGTGCTTTTCATTTACGTTCTTTCGTTGGAAACTTGTTCCTGTTAGGAATAAGTTAGGGTTAGGGTCAGGGTTAGGGTTAGGGTTAGGGTTAGGTTAGGGCTCGGTAAGGGATAGGGTTAGGGTTAGGGTTAGGGTTAGGTTAGGGCTCGGTAAGGGATAGGGTTAGGGTTAGGGTTAGGGTTAGGGTTAGGTTAGGGCTGGGTAAGGGATAGGGTTAGGGTTAGGGTTAGGGTTAGGGTTGGGGGTTAGGGTTAGGGTTAGGTTAGGGCTGGGTAAGGGATAGTGTTAGGGTTAGGGTTAGGGTTAGGGTTAGGGTTGGGGGTTAGGGTTAGGGTTAGGGTTAGGGACTTATGGTTAGGTTTAGGGTTAGGGTTATATCACTTTTCAGGTTTCCTGTTATAATAATTGAACAGGCAACACATATTTGAATTAGTTTACAAAGTTGTGCTCTGCGTTTCTGTTCTTTCAATGGAAACTTGTTTCTGTGCCGTACAGTGCGAGATAACACTTTTCAGTTTTCCTGTATTCCTAATTGAGCGAGCGACACACAGGTGATTCCGTTTAAGAGTAGTGCTTTGCTTTTCTGTTCTTTCGTTGGAAACTTGTTCTTGTGCTGTACAGTGAGATATATCACTTTTCAGTTTTCCTGTATTCCTAATGGAGCGAGTGACACACATGTGATTTAGTTTACAAATTAGTGATTTTCTTTTTTGTTCTTTCATTTGAAACTTGTTCCTGTGCTGTACAATATGATATATCACTTTTCAGTTTTCCTGTTATAATAATTGAACAGGCAAAACATATCTGAATCAGTTTACAAAGTTGTGCTGTGAGTTTCTGTTCTTTCGATGGAAACTTGTTCCTGTGCTGTACAGTGCGTTATATAACTTTTCAGTTTTCCTCTTATAATAATTGAACAGGCGACACATATGTGAATTAGTTTACAAAGTTGTGCTTTGCGTTTCTGTTCTTTCTATGGAAACTTGTTCCTGTTAGGAACAAGTTAGGTTTAGGGTTAGGGTTATGGTTAGGGTTAGGGTTAGGTTAGGGCTGGGTAAGGGATAAGGTTAGGGTTAGGGTTAGGGTTAGGGTTAGGTTAGGGCTGGGTAAGGGATAGGGTTAAGGTTAGGTTAGGGTTAGGGGTTAGGGTTAGGGTTAATTTAGGGGTCGGTAAGGGATAGGGTTAGGGTTAGGGTTAGGGTTAGGTTAGGGCTCGGTAAGGGATAGGGTTAGGGTTAGGGTTAGGGTTAATTTAGGGGTCGGTAAGGGATAGGGTTAGGGTTAGGGTTAGGGTTAGGTTGGGGCTCAGTAAGGGATAGGGTTAGGGTTAGGGTTAGGGTTAGTGTTAGTGTTAGGGTTAGGGTTAGGTTAGGGCTGGGTAAGGGATAGAGTTAGGGTTAGGGTTAGGGTTAGGGTTAGGGTTAGGGGTTAGGGTTAGGGTTAGGGTTAGGGTTAGGGACTTGGGGTTAGGGTTAGGGTTAGGGTTATATCACCTTTCAGTTTTACTGTTATAATAATTGAACAGGCGACACATATGTGAGTTAGTTTACACGTTGTGCTTTGCTTTTCTGTTCTTTCAATGGAAACTTGTTTCTGTGCCATACAGTGTGATATATCACTTTTCAGTTTTCCTGTTGTAATAATTTAACGGGCGACATGTATGTGATTTAGTTTAAAAAGTTCTACTTTGCTTTTCTTTTCTTTCGATGGAAACTTGTTTCTGTGCTGTACATTGACAGATCACACTTTTCGGTTTTCCTGTATTCTTAATTGAGCGAGTGACACACATGTGATTCAGTTTACAAAGTAGTGCTTTTCATTTACGTTCTTTTGTTGGAAACTTGTTCCTGGGGTTACGGTTAGGTTAGGGCTCGGTAAGGGATAGGGTTAGGGTTAGGGTTAGGGTTAGTGTTAGGGTTAGGGTTAGGGTTAGGTTAGGGCTGGGTAAGGGATAGGGTTAGGGTTAGGGTTAGGGTTAGGGTTAGGGTTAGGTGTTAGGGTTAGGGTTAGGGTTAGGGACTTGGGGTTAGGGTTAGGGTTAGGGTTATATCACTTTTCAGTTTTACTGTTATAATAATTGAACAGGCGACACATATGTGAATTAGTTTACAAAGTTGTGCTTTGCTTTTCTGTTCTTTCAATGGAAACTTGTTTCTGTGCCGTACAGTGCGAGATAACACTTTTCAGTTTTCCTGTATTCCTAATTGAGCGAGCGACACACAGGTGATTCCGTTTAAAGGTACTGCTTTGCTTTTCTGTTCTTTCATTTGAAACTTCTTGCTGTGCTGTACAGTGTGATATATCAGTTTTCAGTTTTCCTGTTGTAATAATTGAACAGGCGACACGTATGTGAATTAGTTTATAAAGTTGTGCTTTGCGTTTCTGTTCTTCCGAAGGAAACTTGTTCCTGTGCTGTACAGTGCGTTATATCACTTTTCAGTTTTCCTGTTAGAATAATTGAACAGGGGACACGTATGTGAATTAGTTTACAAAGTTGTGCTTTGCATTTCTGTTCTTTCTTTGGAAACTTTTTTCTGTGCCATACAGTGCGATATAACACTTTTCGGGTTTTCCTGTATTCCTAATTGTGCGAGCGACACACATGTGATTTAGTGTACAAAGTAGTGCTTTGGATTTCTGTTCTTCGGTTGGAAACTTGTTTCTGTGCTGTACAGTGTGATATATCACTTTTCAGTTTTACTGTTGTAATAATTGAACGGGCGACACGTATGTGATTTAGTTTACAAAGTTGTGCTTTCTTTTTCTGTTCTTCCGATGGAAACTTGTTTCTGTGGTGTACATTGCCAGATAACACTTTTCGGTTTTCCTGTATTCTTAATAGAGCGAGTGACACACATATGATTCAGTTTACAAAGTAGTGCTTTTCATTTACGTTCTTTCGTTGGAAACTTGTTCCTGTTAGGAACAAGTTAGGGTTAGGGTTAGGGTTAGGGTTAGGGTTAGGGTTAGGTTAGGGTTCGGTAAGGGATAGGGTTAGGGTTAGGGTTAGGGTTAGTGTTAGGGTTAGGGTTAGGGTTAGGTTAGGGCTGGGTAAGAGATAGGGTTAGGGTTAGGGTTAGGGTTAGCGGTTAGGGTTAGGGTTAGGGTTAGGGTTAGGTTAGGGCTCGGGAAGGGATAGGGTTAGTGTTAGAGTTAGGGTTAGTGTTAGGGTTAGGGTTAGGGTTAGGTTAGGGCTGGGTTAGGGATAGGGTTAAGGGTTAGGGTTAGGGTTAGGGTTAGGGGTTAGGTTTAGGGTTAGGGTTAGGGACTTGGGGTTAGGGTTAGGGTTAGGGTTATATCACCTTTCAGTTTTACTGTTATAATAATTGAACAGGCGACACACATGTGAGTTAGTTTACACGTTGTGCTTTGCTTTTCTGTTCTTTCAATGGAAACTTGTTTCTGTGCCATACAGTGTGAGATAACACTTTTCAGTTTTCCTGTATTCCTAATTGAGCGAGCGATACACAGATGATTCCGTTTAAAAGTAGTGCTTTGCTTTTCTGTTCTTTCGTTGGAAACTTGTTCTTGTGCTGTACAGTGAGATATATCACTTTTCAGTTTTCCTGTATTCCTAATGGAGCGAACGACACACATGTGATTTAGTTTACAAATTAGTGATTTTCTTTTTTGTTCTTTCATTTGAAACTTGTTCCTGTGCTGTACAATATGATATATCACTTTGCAGTTTTCCTGTTATAATAACTGAACAGGCGACACGTATGTGATTTAGTTTAAAAAGTTGTGCTTTGCTTTTCTTTTCTTTCGAAGGAAACTTGTTTCTCTGCTGTACATTGCCAGATCACACTTTTCGGTTTTCCTGTACTCTTAATTGAGCGAGTGACACACATGTGATTCAGTTTACAAAGTAGTGCTTTTCATTTACATTCTTTTGTTGGAAACTTGTTCCTGTTAGGAACAAGTTAGGGTTAGGGTTAGGGTTACGTTTAGGTTAGGGCTCGGTAAGGGATAGGGTTAGGGTTAGGGTTAGGGTTAGTGTTAGGGTTAGGGTTAGGGTTAGGTTAGGGCTGGGTAAGGGATAAGGTTAGGGTTAGGGTTAGGGTTAGGGGTTAGGGTTAGGGTGAGGGTTAGGGACTTGGGGTTACTGTTAGGGTTAGGGTTATATCACTTTTCAGTTTTACTGTTATATTAATTGAACAGGCGACACATATGTGAATTAGTTTACAAAGTTGTGCTTTGCTTTTCTGTTCTTTCAATGGAAACTTGTTTCTGTGCTGTACAGTGCGAGATAACACTTTCCAGTTTTCCTGTATTCCTAATTGAGCGAGCGACACACAGGTGATTCCGTTTAAAGGTACTGCTTTGCTTTTCTGTTCTTTCATTTGAAACTTATTCCTGTGCTGTACAGTGTGATATATCAGTTTTCAGTTTTCTTGTTGTAATAATTGAACAGGCGACACGTATGTGAATTAGTTTAAAAAGTTGTGCTTTGCGTTTCTGTTCTTTCGATGGAAACTTGTTCCTGTGCTGTACAGTGCGTTATATCACTTTTCAGTTTTCCTGTTAGAATAATTGAACAGGGGACACGTATGTGAATTAGTTTACAAAGTTGTGCTTTGCATTTCTGTTCTTTCTTTGGAAACTTGTTTCTGTGCCATACAGTGCGAGATAACACTTTTCGGGTTTTCCTGTATTCCTAATTGTGCGAGCGACACACATGTGATTTAGTGTACAAAGTAGTGCTTTGGATTTCTGTTATTCGGTTGGAAACTTGTTTCTGTGCTGTACAGTGTGATATATCACTTTTCAGTTTTCCTGTTTTAATAATTGAACAGGCGACACGTATGTGATTTATTTTACAAAGTTGTGCTTTCCTTTTCTGTTCTTCCGATGGAAACTTGTTTCTGTGCTGTACATTGCCAGATAACACTTTTCGGTTTTCCTGTATTCTTAATAGAGCGAATGACACACATATGATTCAGTTTACAAAGTAGTGCTTTTCATTTACGTTCTTTCGATGGAAACTTTTTCCTGTTAGGAACAAGTTAGGGTTAGGGTTAGGGTTAGGGTTAGGGTTAGGTTAGGGTTCGGTAAGGGATAGAGTTAGGGTTAGGGTTAGGGTTAGTGTTAGGGTTAGGGTTAGGGTTAGGTTAGGGCTGGGTAAGGGATAGGGTTAGGGTTAGGGTTAGGGTTAGCGGTTAGGGTTAGGGTTAGGGTTACGGTTAGGTTAGGGCTCGGTAAGGGATAGGGTTAGTGTTAGGGTTAGGGACTTGGGGTTAGGGTTAGGGTTAGGGTTATATCACCTTTCAGTTTTCCTGTTATAATAATTGAACAGGCGACACATATGTGAGTTAGTTTACAAGTTGTGCTTTGCTTTTCTGTTCTTTCAATGGAAACTTGTTTCTGTGCCGTACAGTGTGAGATAACACTTTTCAGTTTTCCTGTATTCCTAAATGAGCGAGCGATACACAGGTGATTCCGTTTAAAAGTAGTGCTTTGCTTTACTGTTCTTTCGTTGGAAACTTGTTCTTGTGCTGTACAGTGAGATATATCACTTTTCTGTTTTCCTGTATTCCTAATGGAGCGAACGAAACACATGTGATTTAGTTTACAAATTAGTGATTTTCTTTTTTGTTCTTTCATTTGAAACTTGTTCCTGTGCTGTACAATATGATATATCACTTTGCAGTTTTCCTGTTATAATAACTGAACAGGCGACACGTATGTGAATTAGTTTACAAAGTTGTGCTTTGCGTTTCTGTTCTTTCGATGGAAACTTGTTCCTGTGCTGTACAGTGCGTTATATCACTTTTCAGTTTTCCTGTTCGAATAATTGAACAGGGGACACGTATGTGAATTAGTTTACAAAGTTGTGCTTTGCATTTCTGTTCTTTCTTTGGAAACTTGTTTCTGTGCCATACAGTGCGAAATAACACTTTTCGGTTTTCCTATATTCCTAATTGTGCGAGCTACACACATGTGATTTAGTGTACAAAGTAGTGCTTTGGATTTCTGTTCTTCGGTTGGAAACTTGTTTATGTGCTGTACAGTGTGATATATCACTTTTCAGTTTTCCTGTTGTAATAATTGAACGGGCGACATGTATGTGATTTAGTTTACAAAGTTGTGCTTTGCTTTTCTGTTCTTTCGATGGAAACTTGTTTCTGTGCTGTACATTGCCAGATAACACTTTTCGGTTTTCCTGTATTCTTAAATGAGCCAGTGACACACATGTTATTCAGTTTACAAAGTAGTGCTTTTCATTTATGTTCTTTCATTGGAAACTTGTTCCTGTTAGGAACAAGTTAGGGTTAGGGTTAGGGTTAGGGTTAGGGTTAGGTTAGGGCTCGGTAAGGGATAGTGTTAGGGTTAGGGTTAGGGTTAGGGTTAGGGTTAGGGTTAGGGTTAGGTTAGGTTTGGGTAAGGGATAGGGTTAGGGTTAGGGTTAGGGTTATATCACTTTGCAGTTTTCCTGTTACAATAATTGAACAGGCGACACATATGTGAATTAGTTTACAAAGTTGTGCTTTGTGTTTCTGTTCTTTCAATGGAAACTTGTTTCTGTGCCGTACAGTGTGAGATAACACTTTTCAGTTTTCCTGTATTCCTAATTGAGCGAGCGACACACAGGTGATTCCGTTTAAAAGTAGTGCTTTGCTTTTCTGTTCTTTCGTTGGAAACTTGTTCTTGTGCTGTACAGTGAGATATATCACTTTTCAGTTTTCCTGTATTCCTAATGGAGCGAGTGACACACATGTGATTTAGTTTACAAATTAGTGATTTTCTTTTTTTGTTCTTTCATTTGAAACTTGTTCCTGTGCTGTACAATATGATATATCACTTTTCAGTTTGCCTGTTATAATTATTGAACAGGCGAAACATATGTGAATCAGTTTACAAAGTTGTGCTGTGAGTTTCTGTTCTTTCGATGGAAACTTGTTCCTGTGCTGTACAGTGCGTTATATAACTTTTCAGTTTTCCTCTTATAATAATTGAACAGGCGACACATATGTGAATTAGTTTAGAAAGTTGTGCTTTGCGTTTCTGTTCTTTCGATGGAAACTTGTTCCTGTTAGGAACAAGTTAGGGTTAGGTTTAGGGTTAGGGTTAGGATTAGGTTTAGGGTTAGGGTTAATTTAGGGCTCGGTAAGGGATAGGGTTAGGGTTAGGGTTAGGGTTAGGGTTAGGTTAGGGCTGGGTAAGGGATAGGGTTAGGGTTAGGGTTAGGGTTAGGGTTAGGTTAGGGCTGGGTAAGGGATAGGGTTAAGGTTAGGTTAGGTTTATTGGTTAGGGTTAGGGTTAGGGTTAGGGTTAGGTTAGGGCTCGGTAAGGGATAGGGTTAGGGTTAGGGTTAGGGTTAGGGTTAGTGTTAGTGTTAGGGTTAGGGTTAGGTTAGGGCTGGGTAAGGGATAGGGTTAGGGTTATGGTTAGGGTTAGGGGTTAGGGTTAGGGTTAGGGTTAGGGTTAGTGTTAGGGACTTGGGGTTAGGGTTAGAGTTAGCGTTATATCACTTTTCAGTTTTACTGTTACAATAATTGAACAGGCGACACATATGTGAATTAGTTTACAAAGTTGTGCTTTGCTTTTCTGTTCTTTCAATGGAAACTTGTTTCTGTGCCGTACAGTGCGAGATAACACTTTTCAGTTTTCCTGTATTCCTAATTGAGCGAGCGATACACAGGTGATTCCGTTTAAAAGTAGTGCTTTGCTTTTCTGTTCTTTCGTTGGAAACTTGTTCTTGTGCTGTACAGTGAGATATATCACTTTTCAGTTTTCCTGTATTCCTAATGGAGCGACCGACACACGTGTGATTTAGTTTACAAATTAGTGATTTTCTTTTTTGGTCTTTCATTTGAAACTTGTTCCTGTGCTGTACAATATGATATATCACTTTTCAGTTTTCCTGTTATAATAATTGAACAGGCGACACGTATGTGAATTAGTTTACAAAGTTCTGCTTTGCGTTTCTGTTCTTTCGATGGAAACTTGTTCCTGTGCTGTACAGTGCGTTATATCACTTTTCAGTTTTCCTGTTCGAATAATTGAACAGGGGACACGTATGTGAATTAGTTTACAAAGTTGTGCTTTGCATTTCTGTTCTTTCTTTGGAAACTTGTTTCTGTGCCATACAGTGTGAGATAACACCTTTCGGTTTTCCTTTATTCCTAATTGTGCGAGCGACACACATGTGATTTAGTGTACAAAGTAGTGCTTTGGATTTCTGTTCTTCGGTTGGAAACTTGTTTCTGTGCTGTACAGTGTGATATATCACTTTTCAGTTTTCCTGTTTTAATAATTGAACAGGCGACACGTATGTGATTTAGTTTACAAAGTTGTGCTTTCCTTTTCTGTTCTTCCGATGGAAACTTGTTTCTGTGCTGTACATTGCCAGATAACACTTTTCGGTTTTCCTGTATTCTTAATAGAGCGAATGACACACATATGATTCAGTTTACAAAGTAGTGCTTTTCATTTACGTTCTTTCGATGGAAACTTGTTCCTGTTAGGAACAAGTTAGGGTTAGGGTTAGGGTTAGGGTTAGGGTTAGGTTAGGGTTCGGTAAGGGATAGGGTTAGGGTTAGGGTTAGCGTTAGTGTTAGGGTTAGGGTTAGGGTTAGGTTAGGGCTGGGTAAGGGATAGGGTTAGGGTTAGGGTTAGGGTTAGCGGTTAGGGTTAGGGTTAGGGTTAGGGTTAGGTTAGGGCTTGGTAAGGGATAGGGTTAGTGTTAGGGTTAGGGACTTGGGGTTAGGGTTAGGGTTAGGGTTATATCACCTTTCAGTTTTCCTGTTATAATAATTGAACAGGCGACACATATGTGAGTTAGTTTACAAGTTGTGCTTTGCTTTTCTGTTCTTTCAATGGAAACTTGTTTCTGTGCCGTACAGTGTGAGATAACACTTTTCACTTTTCCTGTATTCCTAATTGAGCGAGCGATACACAGGTGATTCCGTTTAAAAGTAGTGCTTTGCTTTACTGTTCTTTCGTTGGAAACTTGTTCTTGTGCTGTACAGTGAGATATATCACTTTTCTGTTTTCCTGTATTCCTAATGGAACGAACGACACACATGTGATTTAGTTTACAAATTAGTGATTTTCTTTTTTGTTCTTTCATTTGAAACTTGTTCCTGTGCTGTACAATATGATATATCACTTTGCAGTTTTCCTGTTATAATAACTGAACAGGCGACACGTATGTGAATTAGTTTACAAAGTTGTGCTTTGCGTTTCTGTTCTTTCGATGGAAACTTGTTCCTGTGCTGTACAGTGCGTTATATCACTTTTCAGTTTTCCTGTTCGAATAATTGAACAGGGGACACGTATGTGAATTAGTTTACAAAGTTGTGCTTTGCATTTCTGTTCTTTCTTTGGAAACTTGTTTCTGTGCCATACAGTGTGAAATAACACTTTTCGGTTTTCCTATATTCCTAATTGTGCGAGCTACACACATGTGATTTAGTGTACAAAGTAGTGCTTTGGATTTCTGTTCTTCGGTTGGAAACTTGTTTATGTGCTGTACAGTGTGATATATCACTTTTCAGTTTTCCTGTTGTAATAATTGAACGGGCGACATGTATGTGATTTAGTTTACAAAGTTGTGCTTTGCTTTTCTGTTCTTTCGATGGAAACTTGTTTCTGTGCTGTACATTGCCAGATAACACTTTTCGGTTTTCCTGTATTCTTAAATGAGCCAGTGACACACATGGTATTCACTTTACAAAGTAGTGCTTTTCATTTATGTTCTTTCATTGGAAACTTGTTCCTGTTAGGAACAAGTTAGGGTTAGGGTTAGGGTTAGGGTTAGGGTTAGGTTAGGGCTCGGTAAGGGATAGTGTTAGGGTTAGGGTTAGGGTTAGGGTTAGGGTTAGGGTTAGGGTTAGGTTAGGTTTCGGTAAGGGATAGGGTTAGGGTTAGGGTTAGGGTTAGGGGTTAGGGTTAGGGTTAGGGTTAGGGTTATATCACTTTGCAGTTTTCCTGTTACAATAATTGAACAGGCGACACATTTGTGAATTAGTTTACAAAGTTGTGCTTTGTGATTCTGTTCTTTCAATGGAAACTTGTTTCTGTGCCGTACAGTGTGAGATAACACTTTTCAGTTTTCCTGTATTCCTAATTGAGCGAGCGACACACAGGTGATTCCGTTTAAAAGTAGTGCTTTGCTTTTCTGTTCTTTCGTTGGAAACTTGTTCTTGTGCTGTACAGTGAGATATATCACTTTTCAGTTTTCCTGTATTCCTAATGGAGCGAGTGACACACATGTGATTTAGTTTACAAATTAGTGATTTTCTTTTTTTGTTCTTTCATTTGAAACTTGTTCCTGTGCTGTACAATATGATATATCACTTTTCAGTTTGCCTGTTATAATTATTGAACAGGCGAAACATATGTGAATCAGTTTACAAAGTTGTGCTGTGAGTTTCTGTTCTTTCGATGGAAACTTGTTCCTGTGCTGTACAGTGCGTTATATAACTTTTCAGTTTTCCTCTTATAATAATTGAACAGGCGACACATATGTGAATTAGTTTAGAAAGTTGTGCTTTGCGTTTCTGTTCTTTCGATGGAAACTTGTTCCTGTTAGGAACAAGTTAGGGTTAGGTTTAGGGTTAGGGTTAGGTTTAGGTTTAGGGTTAGGGTTAATTTAGGGCTCGGTAAGGGATAGGGTTAGGGTTAGGGTTAGGGTTAGGGTTAGGTTAGGGCTGGGTAAGGGATAGGGTTAGGGTTAGGGTTAGGGTTAGGGTTAGGTTAGGGCTGGGTAAGGGATAGGGTTAAGGTTAGGTTAGGTTTATTGGTTAGGGTTAGGGTTAGGGTTAGGGTTAGGTTAGGGCTCGGTAAGGGATAGGGTTAGGGTTAGGGTTAGGTTTAGTGTTAGTGTTAGGGTTAGGGTTAGGTTAGGGCTGGGTAAGGGATAGGGTTAGGGTTATGGTTAGGGTTAGGGGTTAGGGTTAGGGTTAGGGTTAGGGTTAGTGTTAGGGACTTGGGGTTAGGGTTAGAGTTAGCGTTATATCACTTTTCAGTTTTACTGTTACAATAATTGAACAGGCGACACATATGTGAATTAGTTTACAAAGTTGTGCTTTGCTTTTCTGTTCTTTCAATGGAAACTTGTTTCTGTGCCGTACAGTGCGAGATAACACTTTTCAGTTTTCCTGTATTCCTAATTGAGCGAGCGATACACAGGTGATTCCGTTTAAAAGTAGTGCTTTGCTTTTCTGTTCTTTCGTTGGAAACTTGTTCTTGTGCTGTACAGTGAGATATATCACTTTTCAGTTTTCCTGTATTCCTAATGGAGCGACCGACACACGTGTGATTTAGTTTACAAATTAGTGATTTTCTTTTTTGGTCTTTCATTTGAAACTTGTTCCTGTGCTGTACAATATGATATATCACTTTTCAGTTTTCCTGTTATAATAATTGAACAGGCGACACGTATGTGAATTAGTTTACAAAGTTCTGCTTTGCGTTTCTGTTCTTTCGATGGAAACTTGTTCCTGTGCTGTACAGTGCGTTATATCACTTTTCAGTTTTCCTGTTCGAATAATTGAACAGGGGACACGTATGTGAATTAGTTTACAAAGTTGTGCTTTGCATTTCTGTTCTTTCTTTGGAAACTTGTTTCTGTGCCATACAGTGTGAGATAACACCTTTCGGTTTTCCTTTATTCCTAATTGTGCGAGCGACACACATGTGATTTAGTGTACAAAGTAGTGCTTTGGATTTCTGTTCTTCGGTTGGAAACTTGTTTCTGTGCTGTACAGTGTGATATATCACTTTTCAGTTTTCCTGTTTTAATAATTGAACAGGCGACACGTATGTGATTTATTTTACAAAGTTGTGCTTTGCTTTTCTGTTCTTTCGATGGAAACTTGTTTCTGTGCCGTACAGTGCAAGATAACACTTTTCAGTTTTCCTGTATTCTTAATTGAGCGAGTGACACACATGTGATTCAGTTTACAAAGTAGTGCTTTTCATTTACGTTCTTTCGTTGGAAACTTGTTCCTGTTAGGAATAAGCTAGGGTTAGGGTCAGGGTTAGGGTTAGGGTTAGGGTTAGGGTTAGGTTAGGGCTCGGTAAGGGATAGGGTTAGGGTTAGGGTTAGGGTTAGGGTTAGTTAGGGCTGGGTAAGGGATAGGGTTAGGGTTAGGGTTAGGGTTAGGGGTTAGGTTTAGGGTTAGGGTTAGGGTTAGGGTTAGGGACTTAGGGTTAGGGTTAGGTTTAGGGTTATATCACTTTTCAGGTTTCCTGTTATAATAATTGAACAGGCGAAACATATGTGAATCAGTTTAAAAAGTTGTGCTTTGCGTTTCTGTTCTTTCGATTGAAACTTGTTCCTGTTAGGAACAAGTTAGGGTTAGGGGTAGGATTAGGGTTAGGGTTAGGGTTACTTTAGGGCTCTGTAAGAGATAGGGTTAGGGTTAGGGTTAGGGTTGGTTAGGGCTGGGTAAGGGATAGGGTTAGGGTTAGGGTTAGGTGTTAGTGTAAGGGTTAGGGTTAGGGTTAGGGACTAAGGGTTAGGGTTAGGGTTATATCACTTTTCAGGTTTCCTGTTATAATAATTGAACAGGCGACACATATGTGAATTAGTTTACAAAGTTGTGCTTTGCGTTTCTGTTCTTTCAATGGAAACTTGTTTCTGTGCCGTACAGTGCGAGATAACACTTTTCAGTTTTCCTGTATTCCTAATTGAGCAAGGGACACACAGGTGATTCCGTTTAAAGGTAGTGCTTTGCTTTTCTGTTCTTTCATTTGAAACTTATTCCTGTGCTGTACAGTGTGATATATCAGTTTTCAGTTTTCTTGTTGTAATAACTGAACAGGCGACACGTATGTGAATTAGTTTACAAAGTTGTGCTTTGCGTTTCTGTTCTTTCGATGGAAACTTGTTCCTGTGCTGTACAGTGCGTTATATCACTTTTCAGTTTTCCTGTTAGAATAATTCAACAGGGGACACGTATGTGAATTAGTTTACAAAGTTGTGCTTTGCATTTCTGTTCTTTCTTTGGAAACTTGTTTCTGTGCCATACAGTGCGAGATAACACATTTCGGGTTTTCCTGTATTCCTAATTGTGCGAGCGACACACATGTGATTTAGTGTACAAATAGTGCTTTGGATTTCTGTTCTTCGGTTGGAAACTTGTTTCTGTGCTGTACAGTGTGATATATCACTTTTCAGTTTTCCTGTTGTAATAATTGAACGGGCGACACGTATGTGATTTCGTTTACAAAGTTGTGCTTTGCTTTTCTGTTCTTTCGATGAAAACTTGTTTCTGTGCTGTACATTTCCAGATAACACTTTTCGGTTTTCCTGTATTCTTAATTGAGCGAGTGACACACATGTGATTCAGTTTACAAAGTAGTGCTTTTCATTTACGTTCTTTCGTTGGAAACTTGTTCCTGTTAGGAACAAGTTAGGGTTAGGGTTAGGGTTAGGGTTAGGGTTAGGGATAGGTTAGGGCTCGGTAAGGGATAGGGTTAGGGGCTAGGGTTAGGGTTAGGGTTAGGGACTTGGGGTTAGGGTTAGGGTTAGGGTTATATCACTTTTCAGTTTTACTGTTATAATAATTGAACAGGCGACATATATGTGAATTAGTTTACAAAGTTGTGCTTTGCGTTTCTGTTCTTTCAATGGAAACTTGTTTCTGTGCCATACAGTGCGAGATATCACTTTTCAGTTTTCCTATATTCCTAATTGAGCGAGCGACACACAGGTGATTCTGTTTAAAAGTAGAGCTTTGCTTTTCTGTTCTTTCGTTGGAAACTTGTTCTTGTGCTGTACAGTGAGATATATCACTTTTCAGTTTTCCTGTATTCCTAATGGAGCGAGTGACACACATGTGATTTAGTTTAAAATTAGTGATTTTCTTTTTTGTTCTTTCATTCGAAACTTGTTCCTGAGCTGTACAATATGATATATCACTTTTCAGTTTTCCTGTTATAATAATTGAACAGGCGACACGCATGTGAATTAGTTTACAAAGTTGTGCTTTGTGTTTCTGTTCTTTCGATGGAAACATGTTCCTGTGCTGTACAGTGCGTTATATAACTTTTCAGTTTTCCTGTTATAATAATTGAACAGGCGACACATATGTGAATTAGTTTCCAATGTTTTGCTTTGCGTTTCTGTTCTTTCGATGGAAACTTGTTCCTGTTAGGAACAAGTTAGGGTTAGGGTTAGGGTTAGTGTTAGGGTTAGGTTAGGGCTGGGTTAGGGTTAGGGTTAGGGTTAGGGGTTAGGGTTAGGGTTAGGGTTAGGGTTATATCACTTTTCAGTTTTCCTGTTATAATAATTGAGCAGGCGACACATATGTGAAACAGTTTACAAAGTTGTGCTCTGCGTTTCTGTTCTTTCAATGGAAACTTGTTTCTGTGCCGTACAGTGCGAGATAACACTTTTCAGTTTTCCTGTATTCCTAATTGAGCGAGCGACACACAGGTGATTCCGTTTAAAGGTAGTGCTTTGCTTTTCTGTTCTTTCATTTGAAACTTGTTCTTGTGCTGTACAGTGTGATATATCAGTTTTCAGTTTTCCTGTTGTAATAATTGAACAGGTGACACGTATGTGAATTAGTTTACAAAGTTGTGCTTTGCGTTTCTGTTCTTTCGATGGAAACTTGTTCCTGTGCTGTACAGTGCGTTATATCACTTTTCAGTTTTCCTGTTAGAATAATTGAACAGGGGACACGTATGTGATTTAGTTTACGAAGTTGTGCTTTGCATTTCTGTTCTTTCTTTGGAAAATGGTTTCTGTGTCATACAGTGCGAGATAACACTTTTAGGTTTTCCTGTATTCCTAATTGTGCGAGCGACACACATGTGATTTAGTGTACAAAGTAGTGCTTTGGATTTCTGTTCTTCGGTTGGAAACTTGTTTCTGTGCTGTACAGTGTGATATATCACTTTTCAGTTTTCCTGTTGTAATAATTTAACGGGCGACATGTATGTGATTTAGTTTAAAAAGTTCTACTTTGCTTTTCTTTTCTTTCGATGGAAACTTGTTTCTGTGCTGTACATTGACAGATCACACTTTTCGGTTTTCCTGTATTCTTAATTGAGCGAGTGACACACATGTGATTCAGTTTACAAAGTAGTGCTTTTCATTTACGTTCTTTTGTTGGAAACTTGTTCCTGGGGTTACGGTTAGGTTAGGGCTCGGTAAGGGATAGGGTTAGGGTTAGGGTTAGGGTTAGTGTTAGGGTTAGGGTTAGGGTTAGGTTAGGGCTGGGTAAGGGATAGGGTTAGGGTTAGGGTTAGGGTTAGGGTTAGGGTTAGGTGTTAGGGTTAGGGTTAGGGTTAGGGACTTGGGGTTAGGGTTAGGGTTAGGGTTATATCACTTTTCAGTTTTACTGTTATAATAATTGAACAGGCGACACATATGTGAATTAGTTTACAAAGTTGTGCTTTGCTTTTCTGTTCTTTCAATGGAAACTTGTTTCTGTGCCGTACAGTGCGAGATAACACTTTTCAGTTTTCCTGTATTCCTAATTGAGCGAGCGACACACAGGTGATTCCGTTTAAAGGTACTGCTTTGCTTTTCTGTTCTTTCATTTGAAACTTCTTGCTGTGCTGTACAGTGTGATATATCAGTTTTCAGTTTTCCTGTTGTAATAATTGAACAGGCGACACGTATGTGAATTAGTTTATAAAGTTGTGCTTTGCGTTTCTGTTCTTCCGAAGGAAACTTGTTCCTGTGCTGTACAGTGCGTTATATCACTTTTCAGTTTTCCTGTTAGAATAATTGAACAGGGGACACGTATGTGAATTAGTTTACAAAGTTGTGCTTTGCATTTCTGTTCTTTCTTTGGAAACTTTTTTCTGTGCCATACAGTGCGATATAACACTTTTCGGGTTTTCCTGTATTCCTAATTGTGCGAGCGACACACATGTGATTTAGTGTACAAAGTAGTGCTTTGGATTTCTGTTCTTCGGTTGGAAACTTGTTTCTGTGCTGTACAGTGTGATATATCACTTTTCAGTTTTACTGTTGTAATAATTGAACGGGCGACACGTATGTGATTTAGTTTACAAAGTTGTGCTTTCTTTTTCTGTTCTTCCGATGGAAACTTGTTTCTGTGGTGTACATTGCCAGATAACACTTTTCGGTTTTCCTGTATTCTTAATAGAGCGAGTGACACACATATGATTCAGTTTACAAAGTAGTGCTTTTCATTTACGTTCTTTCGTTGGAAACTTGTTCCTGTTAGGAACAAGTTAGGGTTAGGGTTAGGGTTAGGGTTAGGTTAGGGTTCGGTAAGGGATAGCGTTAGGGTTAGGGTTAGGGTTAGTGTTAGGGTTAGGGTTAGGGTTAGGTTAGGGCTGGGTAAGGGATAGGGTTAGGGTTAGGGTTAGGGTTAGCGGTTAGGGTTAGGGTTAGGTTAGGGCTCGGGAAGGGATAGGGTTAGTGTTAGAGTTAGGGTTAGTGTTAGGGTTAGGGTTAGGGTTAGGTTAGGGCTGGGTAAGGGATAGGGTTAGGGTTAGGGTGAGGGTTAGGGTTAGGGGTTAGGTTTAGGGTTAGGGTTAGGGACTTGGGGTTAGGGTTAGGGTTAGGGTTATATCACCTTTCAGTTTTACTGTTATAATAATTGAACAGGCGACACATATGTGAGTTAGTTTACACGTTGTGCTTTGCTTTTCTGTTCTTTCAATGGAAACTTGTTTCTGTGCCATACAGTGTGAGATAACACTTTTCAGTTTTCCTGTATTCCTAATTGAGCGAGCGATACACAGATGATTCCGTTTAAAAGTAGTGCTTTGCTTTTCTGTTCTTTCGTTGGAAACTTGTTCTTGTGCTGTACAGTGAGATATATCACTTTTCAGTTTTCCTGTATTCCTAACTGAGCGAACGACACACATGTGATTTAGTTTACAAATTAGTGATTTTCTTTTTTGTTCTTTCATTTGAAACTTGTTCCTGTGCTGTACAATATGATATATCACTTTGCAGTTTTCCTGTTATAATAACTGAACAGGCGACACGTATGTGATTTAGTTTAAAAAGTTGTGCTTTGCTTTTCTTTTCTTTCGAAGGAAACTTGTTTCTGTGCTGTACATTGCCAGATCACACTTTTCGGTTTTCCTGTATTCTTAATTGAGCGAGTGACACACATGTGATTCAGTTTACAAAGTAGTGCTTTTCATTTACATTCTTTTGTTGGAAACTTGTTCCTGTTAGGAACAAGTTAGGGTTAGGGTTAGGGTTACGTTTAGGTTAGGGCTCGGTAAGGGATAGGGTTAGGGTTAGGGTTAGGGTTAGTGTTAGGGTTAGGGTTAGGGTTAGGTTAGGGCTGGGTAAGGGATAGGGTTAGGGTTAGGGTTAGGGTTAGGGGTTAGGGTTAGGGTGAGGGTTAGGGACTTGGGGTTACTGTTAGGGTTAGGGTTATATCACTTTTCAGTTTTACTGTTATATTAATTGAACAGGCGACACATATGTGAATTAGTTTACAAAGTTGTGCTTTGCTTTTCTGTTCTTTCAATGGAAACTTGTTTCTGTGCTGTACAGTGCGAGATAACACTTTCCAGTTTTCCTGTATTCCTAATTGAGCGAGCGACACACAGGTGATTCCGTTTAAAGGTACTGCTTTGCTTTTCTGTTCTTTCATTTGAAACTTATTCCTGTGCTGTACAGTGTGATATATCAGTTTTCAGTTTTCTTGTTGTAATAATTGAACAGGCGACACGTATGTGAATTAGTTTAAAAAGTTGTGCTTTGCGTTTCTGTTCTTTCGATGGAAACTTGTTCCTGTGCTGTACAGTGCGTTATATCACTTTTCAGTTTTCCTGTTAGAATAATTGAACAGGGGACACGTATGTGAATTAGTTTACAAAGTTGTGCTTTGCATTTCTGTTCTTTCTTTGGAAACTTGTTTCTGTGCCATACAGTGCGAGATAACACTTTTCGGGTTTTCCTGTATTCCTAATTGTGCGAGCGACACACATGTGATTTAGTGTACAAAGTAGTGCTTTGGATTTCTGTTATTCGGTTGGAAACTTGTTTCTGTGCTGTACAGTGTGATATATCACTTTTCAGTTTTCCTGTTTTAATAATTGAACAGGCGACACGTATGTGATTTATTTTACAAAGTTGTGCTTTCCTTTTCTGTTCTTCCGATGGAAACTTGTTTCTGTGCTGTACATTGCCAGATAACACTTTTCGGTTTTCCTGTATTCTTAATAGAGCGAATGACACACATATGATTCAGTTTACAAAGTAGTGCTTTTCATTTACGTTCTTTCGATGGAAACTTGTTCCTGTTAGGAACAAGTTAGGGTTAGGGTTAGGGTTAGGGTTAGGGTTAGGTTAGGGTTCGGTAAGGGATAGGGTTAGGGTTAGGGTTAGGGTTAGTGTTAGGGTTAGGGTTAGGGTTAGGTTAGGGCTGGGTAAGGGATAGGGTTAGGGTTAGGGTTAGGGTTAGCGGTTAGGGTTAGGGTTAGGGTTACGGTTAGGTTAGGGCTCGGTAAGGGATAGGGTTAGTGTTAGGGTTAGGGACTTGGGGTTAGGGTTAGGGTTAGGGTTATATCACCTTTCAGTTTTCCTGTTATAATAATTGAACAGGCGACACATATGTGAGTTAGTTTACAAGTTGTGCTTTGCTTTTCTGTTCTTTCAATGGAAACTTGTTTCTGTGCCGTACAGTGTGAGATAACACTTTTCAGTTTTCCTGTATTCCTAATTGAGCGAGCGATACACAGGTGATTCCGTTTAAAAGTAGTGCTTTGCTTTACTGTTCTTTCGTTGGAAACTTGTTCTTGTGCTGTACAGTGAGATATATCACTTTTCTGTTTTCCTGTATTCCTAATGGAGCGAACGACACACATGTGATTTAGTTTACAAATTAGTGATTTTCTTTTTTGTTCTTTCATTTGAAACTTGTTCCTGTGCTGTACAATATGATATATCACTTTGCAGTTTTCCTGTTATAATAACTGAACAGGCGACACGTATGTGAATTAGTTTACAAAGTTGTGCTTTGCGTTTCTGTTCTTTCGATGGAAACTTGTTCCTGTGCTGTACAGTGCGTTATATCACTTTTCAGTTTTCCTGTTCGAATAATTGAACAGGGGACACGTATGTGAATTAGTTTACAAAGTTGTGCTTTGCATTTCTGTTCTTTCTTTGGAAACTTGTTTCTGTGCCATACAGTGCGAAATAACACTTTTCGGTTTTCCTATATTCCTAATTGTGCGAGCTACACACATGTGATTTAGTGTACAAAGTAGTGCTTTGGATTTCTGTTCTTCGGTTGGAAACTTGTTTATGTGCTGTACAGTGTGATATATCACTTTTCAGTTTTCCTGTTGTAATAATTGAACGGGCGACATGTATGTGATTTAGTTTACAAAGTTGTGCTTTGCTTTTCTGTTCTTTCGATGGAAACTTGTTTCTGTGCTGTACATTGCCAGATAACACTTTTCGGTTTTCCTGTATTCTTAAATGAGCCAGTGACACACATGGTATTCAGTTTACAAAGTAGTGCTTTTCATTTATGTTCTTTCATTGGAAACTTGTTCCTGTTAGGAACAAGTTAGGGTTAGGGTTAGGGTTAGGGTTAGGGTTAGGTTAGGGCTCGGTAAGGGATAGTGTTAGGGTTAGGGTTAGGGTTAGGTTTAGGGTTAGGGTTAGGTTAGGTTTGGGTAAGGGATAGGGTTAGGGTTAGGGTTAGGGTTAGGGGTTAGGGTTAGGGTTAGGGTTAGGGTTATATCACTTTGCAGTTTTCCTGTTACAATAATTGAACAGGCGACACATATGTGAATTAGTTTACAAAGTTGTGCTTTGTGTTTCTGTTCTTTCAATGGAAACTTGTTTCTGTGCCGTACAGTGTGAGATAACACTTTTCAGTTTTCCTGTATTCCTAATTGAGCGAGCGACACACAGGTGATTCCGTTTAAAAGTAGTGCTTTGCTTTTCTGTTCTTTCGTTGGAAACTTGTTCTTGTGCTGTACAGTGAGATATATCACTTTTCAGTTTTCCTGTATTCCTAATGGAGCGAGTGACACACATGTGATTTAGTTTACAAATTAGTGATTTTCTTTTTTTGTTCTTTCATTTGAAACTTGTTCCTGTGCTGTACAATATGATATATCACTTTTCAGTTTTCCTGTTATAATTATTGAACAGGCGAAACATATGTGAATCAGTTTACAAAGTTGTGCTGTGAGTTTCTGTTCTTTCGATGGAAACTTGTTCCTGTGCTGTACAGTGCGTTTTATAACTTTTCAGTTTTCCTGTTATAATAATTGAACAGGCGACACATATGTGAATTAGTTTAGAAAGTTGTGCTTTGCGTTTCTGTTCTTTCGATGGAAACTTGTTCCTGTTAGGAACAAGTTAGGGTTAGGTTTAGGGTTAGGGTTAGGATTAGGTTTAGGGTTAGGGTTAATTTAGGGCTCGGTAAGGGATAGGGTTAGGGTTAGGGTTAGGGTTAGGTTAGGGCTGGGTAAGGGATAGGGTTAGGGTTAGGGTTAGGGTTAGGGTTAGGTTAGGGCTGGGTAAGGGATAGGGTTAAGGTTAGGTTAGGGTTAGGGGTTAGGGTTAGGGTTAGGGTTAGGGTTAGGTTAGGGCTCGGTAAGGGATAGGGTTAGGGTTAGGGTTAGGGTTAGTGTTAGTGTTAGGGTTAGGGTTAGGTTAGGGCTGGGTAAGGGATAGGGTTAGGGTTAGGGTTAGGGTTATGGTTAGGGTTAGGGGTTAGGGTTAGGGTTAGGGTTAGTGTTAGGGACTTGGGGTTAGGGTTAGAGTTAGCGTTATATCACTTTTCAGTTTTACTGTTACAATAATTGAACAGGCGACACATATGTGAATTAGTTTACAAAGTTGTGCTTTGCTTTTCTGTTCTTTCAATGGAAACTTGTTTCTGTGCCGTACAGTGCGAGATAACACTTTTCAGTTTTCCTGTATTCCTAATTGAGCGAGCGATACACAGGTGATTCCGTTTAAAAGTAGTGCTTTGCTTTTCTGTTCTTTCGTTGGAAACTTGTTCTTGTGCTGTACAGTGAGATATATCACTTTTCAGTTTTCCTGTATTCCTAATGGAGCGACCGACACACGTGTGATTTAGTTTACAAATTAGTGATTTTCTTTTTTGGTCTTTCATTTGAAACTTGTTCCTGTGCTGTACAATATGATATATCACTTTTCAGTTTTCCTGTTATAATAATTGAACAGGCGACACGTATGTGAATTAGTTTACAAAGTTCTGCTTTGCGTTTCTGTTCTTTCGATGGAAACTTGTTCCTGTGCTGTACAGTGCGTTATATCACTTTTCAGTTTTCCTGTTCGAATAATTGAACAGGGGACACGTATGTGAATTAGTTTACAAAGTTGTGCTTTGCATTTCTGTTCTTTCTTTGGAAACTTGTTTCTGTGCCATACAGTGTGAGATAACACCTTTCGGTTTTCCTGTATTCCTAATTGTGCGAGCGACACACATGTGATTTAGTGTACAAAGTAGTGCTTTGGATTTCTGTTCTTCGGTTGGAAACTTGTTTCTGTGCTGTACAGTGTGATATATCACTTTTCAGTTTTCCTGTTTTAATAATTGAACAGGCGACACGTATGTGATTTAGTTTACAAAGTTGTGCTTTCCTTTTCTGTTCTTCCGATGGAAACTTGTTTCTGTGCTGTACATTGCCAGATAACACTTTTCGGTTTTCCTGTATTCTTAATAGAGCGAATGACACACATATGATTCAGTTTACAAAGTAGTGCTTTTCATTTACGTTCTTTCGATGGAAACTTGTTCCTGTTAGGAACAAGTTAGCGTTAGGGTTAGGGTTAGGGTTAGGGTTAGGTTAGGGTTCGGTAAGGGATAGGGTTAGGGTTAGGGTTAGGGTTAGTGTTAGGGTTAGGGTTAGGGTTAGGTTAGGGCTGGGTAAGGGATAGGGTTAGGGTTAGGGTTAGGGTTAGCGGTTAGGGTTAGGGTTAGGGTTAGGGTTAGGTTAGGGCTTGGTAAGGGATAGGGTTAGTGTTAGGGTTAGGGACTTGGGGTTAGGGTTAGGGTTAGGGTTATATCACCTTTCAGTTTTCCTGTTATAATAATTGAACAGGCGACACATATGTGAGTTAGTTTACAAGTTGTGCTTTGCTTTTCTGTTCTTTCAATGGAAACTTGTTTCTGTGCCGTACAGTGTGAGATAACACTTTTCACTTTTCCTGTATTCCTAATTGAGCGAGCGATACACAGGTGATTCCGTTTAAAAGTAGTGCTTTGCTTTACTGTTCTTTCGTTGGAAACTTGTTCTTGTGCTGTACAGTGAGATATATCACTTTTCTGTTTTCCTGTATTCCTAATGGAACGAACGACACACATGTGATTTAGTTTACAAATTAGTGATTTTCTTTTTTGTTCTTTCATTTGAAACTTGTTCCTGTGCTGTACAATATGATATATCACTTTGCAGTTTTCCTGTTATAATAACTGAACAGGCGACACGTATGTGAATTAGTTTACAAAGTTGTGCTTTGCGTTTCTGTTCTTTCGATGGAAACTTGTTCCTGTGCTGTACAGTGCGTTATATCACTTTTCAGTTTTCCTGTTCGAATAATTGAACAGGGGACACGTATGTGAATTAGTTTACAAAGTTGTGCTTTGCATTTTTGTTCTTTCTTTGGAAACTTGTTTCTGTGCCATACAGTGTGAAATAACACTTTTCGGTTTTCCTATATTCCTAATTGTGCGAGCTACACACATGTGATTTAGTGTACAAAGTAGTGCTTTGGATTTCTGTTCTTCGGTTGGAAACTTGTTTATGTGCTGTACAGTGTGATATATCACTTTTCAGTTTTCCTGTTGTAATAATTGAACGGGCGACATGTATGTGATTTAGTTTACAAAGTTGTGCTTTGCTTTTCTGTTCTTTCGATGGAAACTTGTTTCTGTGCTGTACATTGCCAGATAACACTTTTCGGTTTTCCTGTATTCTTAAATGAGCCAGTGACACACATGGTATTCAGTTTACAAAGTAGTGCTTTTCATTTATGTTCTTTCATTGGAAACTTGTTCCTGTTAGGAACAAGTTAGGGTTAGGGTTAGGGTTAGGGTTAGGGTTAGGTTAGGGCTCGGTAAGGGTAGTGTTAGGGTTAGGGTTAGGGTTAGGGTTAGGGTTAGGGTTAGGGTTAGGTTAGGTTTGGGTAAGGGATAGGGTTAGGGTTAGGGTTAGGGTTAGGGGTTAGGGTTAGGGTTAGGGTTAGGGTTATATCACTTTGCAGTTTTCCTGTTACAATAATTGAACAGGCGACACATATGTGAATTAGTTTACAAAGTTGTGCTTTGTGTTTCTGTTCTTTCAATGGAAACTTGTTTCTGTGCCGTACAGTGTGAGATAACACTTTTCAGTTTTCCTGTATTCCTAATTGAGCGAGCGACACACAGGTGATTCCGTTTAAAAGTAGTGCTTTGCTTTTCTGTTCTTTCGTTGGAAACTTGTTCTTGTGCTGTACAGTGAGATATATCACTTTTCAGTTTTCCTGTATTCCTAATGGAGCGAGTGACACACATGTGATTTAGTTTACAAATTAGTGATTTTCTTTTTTTGTTCTTTCATTTGAAACTTGTTCCTGTGCTGTACAATATGATATATCACTTTTCAGTTTGCCTGTTATAATTATTGAACAGGCGAAACATATGTGAATCAGTTTACAAAGTTGTGCTGTGAGTTTCTGTTCTTTCGATGGAAACTTGTTCCTGTGCTGTACAGTGCGTTATATAACTTTTCAGTTTTCCTCTTATAATAATTGAACAGGCGACACATATGTGAATTAGTTTATAAAGTTGTGCTTTGCGTTTCTGTTCTTTCGATGGAAACTTGTTCCTGTTAGGAACAAGTTAGGGTTAGGTTTAGGGTTAGGGTTAGGATTAGGTTTAGGGTTAGGGTTAATTTAGGGCTCGGTAAGGGATAGGGTTAGGGTTAGGGTTAGGGTTAGGGTTAGGTTAGGGCTGGGTAAGGGATAGGGTTAGGGTTAGGGTTAGGGTTAGGGTTAGGTTAGGGCTGGGTAAGGGATAGGGTTAAGGTTAGGTTAGGTTTATTGGTTAGGGTTAGGGTTAGGGTTAGGGTTAGGTTAGGGCTCGGTAAGGGATAGGGTTAGGGTTAGGCTTAGGGTTAGTGTTAGTGTTAGGGTTAGGGTTAGGTTAGGGCTGGGTAAGGGATAGGGTTAGGGTTATGGTTAGGGTTAGGGGTTAGGGTTAGGGTTAGGGTTAGGGTTAGTGTTAGGGACTTGGGGTTAGGGTTAGAGTTAGCGTTATATCACTTTTCAGTTTTACTGTTACAATAATTGAACAGGCGACACATATGTGAATTAGTTTACAAAGTTGTGCTTTGCTTTTCTGTTCTTTCAATGGAAACTTGTTTCTGTGCCGTACAGTGCGAGATAACACTTTTCAGTTTTCCTGTATTCCTAATTGAGCGAGCGATACACAGGTGATTCCGTTTAAAAGTAGTGCTTTGCTTTTCTGTTCTTTCGTTGGAAACTTGTTCTTGTACTGTACAGTGAGATATATCACTTTTCAGTTTTCCTGTATTCCTAATGGAGCGACCGACACACGTGTGATTTAGTTTACAAATTAGTGATTTTCTTTTTTGGTCTTTCATTTGAAACTTGTTCCTGTGCTGTACAATATGATATATCACTTTTCAGTTTTCCTGTTATAATAATTGAACAGGCGACACGTATGTGAATTAGTTTACAAAGTTCTGCTTTGCGTTTCTGTTCTTTCGATGGAAACTTGTTCCTGTGCTGTACAGTGCGTTATATCACTTTTCAGTTTTCCTGTTCGAATAATTGAACAGGGGACACGTATGTGAATTAGTTTACAAAGTTGTGCTTTGCATTTCTGTTCTTTCTTTGGAAACTTGTTTCTGTGCCATACAGTGTGAGATAACACCTTTCGGTTTTCCTGTATTCCTAATTGTGCGAGCGACACACATGTGATTTAGTGTACAAAGTAGTGTTTGGATTTCTGTTCTTCGGTTGGAAACTTGTTCCTGTGCTGTACAGTGCGTTATATAACTTTTCAGTATTCCTGTTATAATAATTGAACAGGCGAAACATATGTGAATCAGTTTAAAAAGTTGTGCTTTGCGTTTCTGTTCTTTCGATTGAAACTTGTTCCTGTTAGGAACAAGTTAGGGTTAGGGTTAGGGTTAGGGGTAGGATTAGGGTTAGGGTTAGGGTTACTTTAGGGCTCTGTAAGGGATAGGGTTAGGGTTAGGGTTAGGGTTGGTTAGGGCTGGGTAAGGGATAGGGTTAGGGTTAGGGTTAGGTGTTAGTGTAAGGGTTAGGGTTAGGGTTAGGGACTAAGGGTTAGGGTTAGAGTTATATCACTTTTCAGGTTTCCTGTTATAATAATTGAACAGGCGACACATATGTGAATTAGTTTACAAAGTTGTGCTTTGCGTTTCTGTTCTTTCAATGGAAACTTGTTTCTGTGCCGAACAGTGCGAAATAACACTTTTCAGTTTTCCTGTATTCCTAATTGAGCAAGTTTCACACAGGTGATTCCGTTTAAAGGTAGTGCTTTGCTTTTCTGTTCTTTCATTTGAAACTTATTCCTGTGCTGTACAGTGTGATATATCAGTTTTCAGTTTTCCTGTTGTAATAACTGAACAGGCGACACGTATGTGAATTAGTTTACAAAGTTGTGCTTTGCGTTTCTGTTCTTTCGATGGAAACTTGTTCCTGTGCTGTACAGTGCGTTATATCACATTTCAGTTTTCCTGTTAGAATAATTCAACTGGGGACACGTATGTGAATTAGTTTACAAAGTTGTGCTTTGCATTTCTGTTCTTTCTTTGGAAACTTGTTTCTGTGCTGTACATTTCCAGATAACACTTTTCGGTTTTCATGTATTCTTAATTGAGCGAGTGACACACATGTGATTCAGTTTACAAAGTAGTGCTTTTCATTTACTTTCTTTCGTTGGAAACTTGTTCCTGTTAGGAACAAGTTAGGGTTTGGGTTAGGGTTAGGGTTAGGTTAGGGCTCGGTAAGGGATAGGGTTAGGGTTAGGGTTAGGGTTAGTGTTAGGGTTACGGTTAGGGTTAGGTTAGGGCTGGGTAAGGGATAGGGTTAGGGTTAGGGTTAGGGTTAGGGGTTAGGGTTAGGGTTAGGGTTAGGGTTAGTGTTAGGGACTTGGGGTTAGGGTTAGAGTTAGCGTTATATCACTTTTCAGTTTTACTGTTACAATAATTGAACAGGCGACACATATGTGAATTAGTTTACAAAGTTGTGCTTTGCTTTTCTGTTCTTTCAATGGAAACTTGTTTCTGTGCCGTACAGTGCGAGATAACACTTTTCAGTTTTCCTGTATTCCTAATTGAGCGAGCGACACACAGGTGATTCTGTTTAAAAGTAGAGCTTTGCTTTTCTGTTCTTTCGTTGGAAACTTGTTCTTGTGCTGTACAGTGAGATATATCACTTTTCAGTTTTCCTGTATTCCTAATGGAGCGAGTGACACACATGTGATTTAGTTTAAAATTAGTGATTTTCTTTTTTGTTCTTTCATTCGAAACTTGTTCCTGAGCTGTACAATATGATATATCACTTTTCAGTTTTCCTGTTATAATAATTGAACAGGCAACACGTATGTGAATTAGTTTACAAAGTTGTGCTTTGTGTTTCTGTTCTTTCGATGGAAACATGTTCCTGTGCTGTACAGTGCGTTATATAACTTTTCAGTTTTCCTGTTATAATAATTGAACAGGCGACACATATGTAAATTAGTTTACAAAGTTTTGCTTTGCGTTTCTGTTCTTTTGATGGAAACTTGTTCCTGTTAGGAACAAGTTAGGGTTAGGGTTAGGGTTAGGAGTTAGGGTTAGGGTTAGGGTTAGGGACTTAGTGTTAGGGTTAGGGTTAGGGTTATATCACTTTTCAGTTTTCCTGTTATAATAATTGAACAGGCGACACATATGTGAATTAGTTTACAAAGTTGTGCTCTGCGTTTCTGTTCTTTCAATGGAAACTTGTTTCTGTGCCGTACAGTGCGAGATAACACTTTTCAGTTTTCCTGTATTCCTAATTGTGCGAGCGACACACAGGTGATTCCGTTTAAAGGTAGTGCTTTGCTTTTCTGTTCTTTCATTTGAAACTTGTTTCTGTGCTGTACAGTGTGATATATCAGTTTTCAGTTTTCCTGTTGTAATAATTGAACAGGTGACACGTATGTGAATTAGTTTCCAAAGTTGTGCTTTGCGTTTCTGTTCTTTCGATGGAAACTTGTTCCTGTGCTGTACAGTGCATTATATCACTTTTCAGTTTTCCTTTTAGAATAATTGAACAGGGGACACGTATGTGATTTAGTTTACAAAGTTGTGCTTTGCATTTCTGTTCTTTCTTTGGAAAATGGTTTCTGTGTCATACAGTGCGAGATAACACTTTTCGGTTTTCCTGTATTCCTAATTGTGCGAGCGACACAAAGTAGTGCTTTGGATTTCTGTTCTTCGGTTGGAAACTTGTTTCTGTGCTGTACAGTGTGATATATCACTTTTCAGATTTCCTGTTGTAATAATTGAACGGGCGACAGGTATGTGATTTAGTTTAAAAAGTTGTGCTTTGCTTTTCTTTTCTTTCGATGGAAACTTGTTTCTGTGCTGTACATTGCCAGATCACACTTTTCGTTTTTCCTGTATTCTTATTGAACGAGTGACACACATGTGATTCAGTTTACAAAGTAGTGCTTTTCATTTACGTTCTTTTGTTGGAAACTTGTTCCTGTTAGGAACAAGTTAGGGTTATGGTTAGGGTTACGGTTAGGTTAGGGCTCGGTAAGGGATAGGGTTTGGGTTAGGGTTAGTGTTAGGGTTAGGGTTAGGTTAGGGCTGGTTAAGGGATAGGGTTAGGGTTAGGGTTAGGGTTAGGTGTTAGGGTTAAGGTTAGGGTTAGGGTTAGGGACTTAAAGTTAGGGTTAGGGTTAGGGTTATATCAATTTTCAGTTTTCCTGTTATAATAATTGAACAGGCGACACATATGTGAATTAGTTTACAACGTCGTGCTTTGTGTTTCTGTTCTTTCTTTCGAAACTTGTTTCTGTGCCATACAGTGCGAGATAAAACTTTTCGGTTTTCCTGTATTCCTAATTGTGCGAGCGACACAAATGTGATTTAGTGTACAAAGTAGTGCTTTGGATTTCTCTTCTTCGGTTGGAAACTTGTTTCTGTGCTGTACAGTGTGATATATCAGTTTTCAGTTTTCCTGTTGTAATAATTGAACGGGCGACACGTATGTGATGTAGTTTACAAAGTTGTGCTTTGCTTTTCTGTTCTTTCGATGGAAAATTGTTTCTGTGCTTTACATTGCCAGATAACACTTTTCGGTTTTCCTGTATTCTTAAATGAGCGAGTGACACACATGTGATTCAGTTTACAAAGTAGTGCTTTTCATTTACGTTCTTTCGTTGGAAACTTGTTCCTGTTATGAACAAGTTAGGGTTAGTGTTAGGTTAGGGCTAGGTTAGGGCTGGGTAAGGGATAGGGTTAGGGTTAGGGTTAGGGTTAGGGTTAGGGTTAGGGGTTAGGGTTAGGGTTAGGGTTAGGGTTAGGGTTAGGGTTAGGGGCTTAGGGTTAGGGTAAGGGTTAGGGTTATATCACTTTTCAGTTTTCCTGTTATAATAATTGAACAGGCGACACATATGTGAATTAGTTTACAAAGTTGTGCTTTGCGTTTCTGTTCTTTCAATGAAAACTTGTTTCTGTGCCGTACAGTGCGAGATAACACTTTTCAGTTTTCCTGTATTCCTAATTGAGCGAGCGACAAACAGGTGATTCCGTTTAAAAGTAGAGCTTTGCTTTTCTGTTCTTTCGTTGGAAACTTGTTCTTGTGCTGTACAGTGAGATATATCACTTTTCAGTTTTCCTGTATTTCTAATGGAGCAACCGACACACATGTGATTTAGTTTACAAATTAGTGATTTTCTTTTTTGTTCTTTCATTTGAAACTTGTTCCTGTGCTGTATAATATGATATATCACTTTTCAGTTTTCCTGTTATAATAATTGAACAGGCGACACGTATGTGAATTAGTTTACAAAGTTCTGCTTTGCGTTTCTGTTCTTTCGATGGAAACTTGTTCCTGTGCTGTACAGTGCGTTATATCACTTTTCAGTTTTCCTGTTCGAATAATTGAACAGGGGACACGTATGTGAATTAGTTTACAAAGTTGTGCTTTGCATTTCTGTTCTTTCTTTGGAAACTTGTTTCTGTGCCATACAGTGTGAGATAAAACTTTTCGGTTTTCCTGTATTCCTAATTGTGCGAGCGACACAAATGTGATTTAGTGTACAAAGTAGTGCTTTGGATTTCTGTTCTTCGGTTGGAAACTTGTTTCTGTGCTGTACAGTGTGATATATCACTTTTCAGTTTTCCTGTTGTAATAACTGAACAGGCGACACGTATGTGAATTAGTTTACAAAGTTGTGCTTTGCTTTTCTGTTCTTTCGATGGAAACTTGTTTCTGTGCTGTACAGTGCCACATAACACTTTTCGGTTTTCCTGTATTCTTAATTGAGTGAGTGACACACATGTACAAAGTAGTGCTTTTCATTTACGTTCTTTCATTGGAAACTTGTTCCTGTTAGGAACAAGTTAGGGTTAGGTTTAGGGTTAGGGTTAGGGTTAGGGTTAGGTTAGGGCTCAGTAAATGATAGGGTTAGGGTTAGGGTTAGGGTAAGGGTTAGGTTAGGGCTTGGTAAGGGATAGGGTTACGGTTAGGGTTAGGGTTAGGGTAAGGGTTAGGTGTTAGGGTTAGGGTTAGGGTTAGGGTTAGGGACTTAGGGTTAGGGTTAGGGTTAGGGTTATATCACTTTTCAGTTTTCCTGTTATAATAATTGAACAGGCGACATGTATGTGAATAATTTTCAGTTTTCCTGTTATAATAATTGAACAGGCGACACGTATGTGAACAAGTTTCTTTCGATGGAAAATTGTTCCTGTGCTGTACAGTGTGTTATATCACTTTTTAGTTTTCCTGTTAGAATAATTGAACAGGGGACACGTATGTGAATTAGTTTACAAAGTTGTGCTTTGCGTTTCTGTTCTTTCAATGGAAACTTATTTCTGTGCCATACCATGCGAGATAACACTTTTCAGTTTTCCTCTATTCCTAATTGAGCGAGCGACATACAGGTGATTCCGTTTAAAAGTAGTGCTTTGCTTTTCTGTTTTTTCATTTGAAACTTGTTCCTGTGCTGTACAGTGTGATATATCAGTTTTCAGTTTTCCTGTTGTAATAATTGAACAGGCGACACGTATGTGAATTAGTTTACAAAGTTGTGCTTTGCGTTTCTGTTTTTTCGATGGAAACTTGTTCCTGTGCCGTACAGTGCGTTATATCACTTTTCAGTTTTCCTGTTCGAATAATTGAACAGGGGACACGTATGTGAATTAGTTTGCAAAGTTATGCTTTGCATTTCTGTTCTTTCTTTGGAAACTTGTTTCTGTGCCATACAGTGCGAGATAACACTTTTTGGGTTTTCCTGTATTCCTAACTGTGCGAGCGACACACATGTGATTTAGTGTACAAAGTAGTGCTTTGGATTTCTGTTCTTCGGTTGGAAACTTGTTTCTATGCTGTACAGTGTGATATATCACTTTTCAGTTTTCCTGTTGTAATAATTGAACGGGCGACACGTATGTGATTTAGTTTACAAAGTTGTGCTTTGCTTTTCTGTCCTTTCGATCGAAACTTGTTTCTGTGCTGTACATTGCCAGTTAACACTTTTCGGTTTTCCTGTATTCTTAAATGAGCGAGTGACACAAATGTGATTCAGTTTACAAAGTAGTGCTTTTCATTTACGTTCTTTCGTTGGAAACTTGTTCCTGTTAGGAACAAGTTAGGGTTAGGGTTAGGGTTAGAGTTAGGGTTACGTGAGGGCTCGGTAAGGGATAGGGTTAGGGTTAGGGTTAGGGTTAGGGTTAGGGTTAGGGTTACGGTTAGTGATAGGGTTAGGGTTAGGGTTAGGTTAGGGCTGGGTAAGGGATAGGGTTAGGGTTAGGGTTAGGGTTAGGGTTAGGGGTTAGGGTTAGGGGTAGGGTTAGGGTTAGGGTTAGGGACTTAGGGTTAGGGTTAGGTTTATATCACTTTTCAGGTTTCCTGTTATAATAATTGAACAGGCGACACATATGTGAATTAGTTTACAAAGTTGTGCTTTGCTTTTCTGTTCTTTCGTTGGAAACTTGTTCTTGTGCTGTACAGTGAGATATATCACTTTTCAGTTTTCCTGTATTCCTAATGGAGCGAGTGACACACATGTGATTTAGTTTCAAATTAGTGATTTTCTTTTTTGTTCTTTCATTTGAAACTTGTTCCTGTGCTGTACAATATGATATATCAATTTTCAGTTTTCCTGTTATAATAATTGAACAGGCGACACGTATGTAAATTCTTTTACAAAGTTGTGCTTTGAGTTTCTGTTCTTTCGATGGAAACTTGTTCCTGTGCTGTGCAGTGCGTTATATAACTTTTCAGTTTTCCTGTTATAATAATTGAACAGGCGACACATATGTGAATTAGTTTACAAAGGTGTGCTTTGCGTTTCTGTTCTTTCGATGGAAACTTGTTCCAGTGCTGTGCAGTGCGTTATATCACTTTTCAGTTTTCCTGTTATAATAATTGAACAGGGGACACGTATGTGAATTAGTTTACAAAGTTGTGCTTTACATTTCTGTTCTTTCTTTGGAAACTTGTTTCTGTGCCATACAGTGCGCTTTAAAACTTTTCGGTTTTCCTGTATTCCTAATTGTGCGAGCGACACAAATGTGATTTAGTGTACAAAGTAGTGCTTTGGATTTCTGTTCTTCGGTTGGAAACTTCTTTCTGTGCTGTACAGTGTGATATATCAGTTTTCAGTTTTCCTGTTGTAATAATTGAATGGGCGATACGGATGTGATTTAGTTTACAAAGTTGTGCTTTGCTTTTCTGTTCTTTCGATGGAAACTTGTTTCTGTGCCGTACAATGCAAGATAACACTTTTCGGTTTTCCTGTATTCTTAATTGAGCGAGTGACACACATGTGATTCAGTTTACAAAGTAGTGCTTTTCATTTACGTTCTTTCGTTGGAAACTTGTTCCTGTTAGGAATAAGTTAGGGTTAGGGTTAGGGTTAGGGTTAGGGTTAGGGTTAGGGTTAGGGTTAGGGTTAGGTTAGGGCTCAGTAAGGGATAGGGTTAGGGTTAGGGTTAGGGTTAGTGTTAGGGTTAGGGTTAGGGTTAGGTTAGGGCTGGGTAAGGGATAGGGTTAGGGTTAGGGTTAGGGTTAGGGTTAGGGACTTAGGGTTAGGGTTAGGGTTAGGGTTATATCACTTTTCATGTTTCCTGTTATAATAATTGAACAGGCAACACATATGTGAATTAGTTTACAAAGTTGTGCTTTGCGTTTCTGTTCTTTCAATGGAAACTTGTTTCTGTGCCATACAGTGCGAGATAACACTTTTCAGTTTTCCTGTATTCCCAATTGAGCGAGCGACACACAGGTGATTCCGTTTAAAAGTAGTGCTTTGCTTTTCTGTTCTTTCGTTGGAAACTTGTTCTTGTGCTGTACACTGAGATATATCACTTTTCAGTTTTTCTGTATTCCTAATGAAGCGAGTGAAACCCATGTGATTTAGTTTACAAATTAGTGATTTTCTTTTTTGTTCTTTCATTTGAAACTTGTTCCTGTGCTGTACAATATGATATATCACTTTTCAGTTTTCCTGTTATAATAATTGAACAGGCGACACGTATGTGAATTCGTTTACAAAGTTGTGCTTTGCGTTTCTGTTCTTTCGATGGAAACTTGTTCCTGTGCTGTGCAGTGCGTTATATCACTTTTCAGTTTTCCTGTTATAATAATTGAACAGGGGACACGTATGTGAATTAGTTTACAAAGTTGTGCTTTGCGGTTCTGTTCTTTCTATGGAAACTTGTTTCTGTGCCATACAGTGCGAGATAAAACTTTTCGGTTTTCCTGTATTCCTAATTGTGCGAGCTATACAAATGTGATTTAGTGTACAAAGTAGTGCTTTGGATTTCTGTTCTTCGGTTGGAAACTTGTTTCTGTGCTGTACAGTGTGATATATCAGTTTTCAGTTTTCCTGTTGTAATAATTGAATGGGCGATACGTATGTGATTTAGTTTACAAAGTTGTGCTTTGCTTTTCTGTTCTTTCGATGGAAACTTGTTTCTGTGCCGTACAGTGCAAGATAACACTTTTCGGTTTTCCTGTATTCTTAATTGAGAGAGTGACACACATGTGATTCAGTTTACAAAGTAGTGCTTTTCATTTACGTTCTTTCGTTGGAAACTTGTTCCTGTTAGGAATAAGTTAGGGTTAGGGTCAGGGTTAGGGTTAGGGTTAGGTTAGGGCTGGGTAAGGGATAGGGTTAGGGTTAGGGTAAGGGTTAGGTTTAGGGTTAGGGGTTAGGGTTAGGGTTAGGGTTAGGGACTTAGGGTTAGGGTTATGGTTAGGGTTATATCACTTTCAGGTTTCCTGTTATAATAATTGAACAGGCGACACATATGTGAATTAGTTTACAAAGTTGTGCTTTGCGTTTCTGTTCTTTCAATGGAAACTTGTTTCTGTGCTTTACAGTGCGAGATAACACTTTTCACTTTTCCTGTATTCCTAATTGAGCGAGCGACACACAGGTGAGTCCGTTTAAAATTAGTGCTTTGCTTTTCTGTTCTTTCGTTGGAAACTTGTTCTTGTGCTGTACAGTGAGATATATCACTTTTCAGTTTTCCTGTATTCCTAATGGAGCGAGTGACACACATGTGATTTAGTTTACAAATTAGTGATTTTCTTTTTTGTTCTTTCATTTGAAACTTGTTCCTGTGCTGTACAATATGATATATCACTTTTCAGTTTTCCTGTTATAATAATTGAACAGGCGACACGTATGTGAATTCGTTTACAAAGTTGTGCTTTCAGTTTCTGTTCTTTCGATGGAAACTTTTTCCTGTGCTGTGCAGTGCGTTATATCACTTTTCAGTTTTCCTGTTATAATAATTGAACAGGCGACATATATGTGTATTAGTTTACAAAGTTGTGCTTTGCGTTTCTGTTCTTTCGATCGAAACTTGTTCCTGTGCTGTGCAGTGTGTTATATAACTTTTCAGTTTTCCTGTTATAATAATTGAACAGGGGACACGTATGTGAATTAGTTTACAAAGTTGTGCTTTGCAGTTCTGTTCTTTCTATAGAAACTTGTTTCTGTGCCATACAGTGCGAGATAAAAGTTTTCGGTTTTCCTGTATTCCTAATTGTGCGAGCGACACAAATGTGATTTAGTGTACAAAGTAGTGCTTTGGATTTCTGTTCTTCGGTTGGAAACTTGTTTCTGTGCTGTACAGTGTGATATATCAGTTTTCAGTTTTCCTGTTGTAATAATTGAATGGGCGATACGTATGTGATTTAGTTTACAAAGTTGTGCTTTGCTTTTCTGTTCTTTCGATGGAAACTTGTTTCTGTGCCGTACAGTGCAAGATAACACTTTTTGGTTTTCCTGTATTCTTAATTGAGCGAGTGACACACATGTGATTCAGTTTACAAAGTAGTGCTTTTCATTTACGTTCTTTCGTTGGAAACTTGTTCCTGTTAGGAATACGTTAGGGTTAGGGTCAGGGTTAGGGTTAGGGTTAGATTAGGGCTCGGTAAGGGATAGGGTTAGTGTTAGGGTTAGGGTTAGGGTTAGGTTAGCGCTGGGTAAGGGATAGGGTTAGGGTTAGGGTTAGGGTTAGGGTTAGGGTTAGGGACTTAGGGTTAGGGTTAGGGTTAGGGTTATATCACTTTTCAGGTTTCCTGTTATAATAATTGAACAGGCGACACATATGTGAATTAGTTTACAAAGTTGTGCTTTGAGTTTCTGTTCTTTCGATGGAAACTTGTTCCTGTGCTGTACAGTGCGTTATATAACTTTTCAGTTTTCCTGTTATAATAATTGAACAGGCGACACATATGTGAATTATCTTACAAAGTTGTGCTTTGCGTTTCTGTTCTTGCGATGGAAACTTGTTCCTGTGCTGTGCAGTGCGTTATATCACTTTTCAGTTTTCCTGTTATAATAATTGAACAGGGGACACGTATGTGAATTAGTTTACAAAGTTGTGCTTTGCATTTCTGTTCTTTCTTTGGAAACTTGTTTCTGTGCCATACAGTGCGAGATAAAACTTCTCGGTTTTCCTGTATTCCTAATTGTGCGAGCGACACAAATGTGATTTAGTGTACAAAGTAGTGCTTTGGATTTCTGTTCTTCGGTTGGAAACTTGTTTCTGTGCTGTACAGTGTGATATATCAGTTTTCAGTTTTCCTGTTGTAATAATTGAATGGGCGATACGTATGTGATTTAGTTTACAAAGTTGTGCTTTGCTTTTCTGTTCTTTCGATGGAAACTTGTTTCTCTGCCGTACAGTGCAAGATAACACTTTTCGGTTTTCCTGTATTCTTAATTGAGCGAGTGACACACATGTGATTCAGTTTACAAAGTAGTGCTTTTCATTTACGTTCTTTCGTTGGAAACTTGTTCCTGTTAGGAATAAGCTAGGGTTAGGGTCAGGGTTAGGGTTAGGGTTAGGGTTAGGGTTAGGGTTAGGATTAGGTTAGGGCTCGGTAAGGGATATGGTTAGGGTTAGGGTTAGGGTTAGGGTTAGGGTTAGGGTTAGGTTAGGGCTGGGTAAGGAATAGGGTTAGGGTTAGGGTAAGGGTTAGGATTAGGGTTAGGGTTAGGGGTTAGGGTTAGGGTTAGGGTTAGGGTTAGGGTTAGGGTTAGGGTTATATCACTTTTCAGGTTTCCTGTTATAATAATTGAACAGGCGACACATGTGAATTAGTTTACAAAGTTGTGCTTTGCGTTTCTGTTCTTTCAATGGAAACTTGTTTCTGTGCCGTACAGTGCGAGATAACACATTTCAGTTTTTCTGTATTCCTAATTGAGCGAGCGACACACTGGTGACACACAAACTTGTTCCTGTGCTGTACAATATGATATATCACTTTTCAGTTTTCCTGTTATAATAATTGAACAGGCGACACGTATGTGAATTCGTTTACAAAGTTGTGCTTTGAGTTTCTGTTCTTTCGATGGAAACTTCTTCCTGTGCTGTGCAGTGCGTTATATAACTTTTCAGTTTTCCTGTTATAATAATTGAACAGGGGACACGTATGTGAATTAGTTTACAAAGTTGTGCTTTGCAGTTCTGTTCTTTCTATGGAAACTTGTTTCTGTGCCATACATTGCGAGATAAAACTTCTCGGTTTTCCTGTATTCCTAATTGTGCGAGCGACACAAATGTGATTTAGTGTACAAAGTAGTGCTTTGGATTTCTGTTCTTCGGTTGGAAACTTGTTTCTGTGCTGTACAGTGTGATATATCAGTTTTCAGTTTTCCTGTTGTAATAATTGAATGGGCGATACGTATGTGATTTAGTTTACAAAGTTGTGCTTTGCTTTTCTGTTCTTTCGATGGAAACTTGTTTCTGTGCCGTACAGTGCAAGATAACACTTTTCGGTTTTCATGTATTCTTAATTGAGAGAGTGACACACATGTGATTCAGTTTACAAAGTAGTGCTTTTCATTTACGTTCTTTCGTTGGAAACTTGTTCCTGTTAGGAAAAAGTTAGGGTTAGGGTCAGGGTTAGGGTTAGGTTTAGGTTAGGGCTGGGTAAGGGATAGGGTTAGGGTTAGGGTTAGGGTTAGGGTTAGGGTTAGGGGTTAGGGTTAGGGTTAGGGTTAGGGTTAGGGACTTAGGGTTAGGGTTAGGGTTAGGGTTATATCACTTTTCAGGTTTCCTGTTATAATAATTGAACAGGCGACACATATGTGAATTAGTTTACAAAGTTGTGCTTTGCGTTTCTGTTCTTTCAATGGAAACTTATTTCTGTGCCGTACAGTGCGAGATAACACTTTTCAGTTTTCCTGTATTCCTAATTGAGCGAGCGACACACAGGTGATTCCGTTTAAAATTAGTGCTTTGCTTTTCTGTTCTTTCGTTGGAAACTTGTTCTTGTGCTGTACAGTGAGATATATCACTTTTCAGTTTTCCTGTATTCCTAATGGAGCGAGTGACACACATGTGATTTAGTTTACAAATTAGTGATTTTCTTTTTTGTTCTTTCATTTGAAACTTGTTCCTGTGCTGTACAATATGATATATCACTTTTCAGTTTTCCTGTTATAATAATTGAACAGGCGACACGTATGTGAATTCGTTTACAAAGTTGTGCTTTCAGTTTCTGTTCTTTCGATGGAAACTTTTTCCTGTGCTGTGCAGTGCGTTATATCACTTTTCAGTTTTCCTGTTATAATAATTGAACAGGCGACATATATGTGTATTAGTTTACAAAGTTGTGCTTTGCGTTTCTGTTCTTTCGATCGAAACTTGTTCCTGTGCTGTGCAGTGTGTTATATAACTTTTCAGTTTTCCTGTTATAATAATTGAACAGGGGACACGTATGTGAATTAGTTTACAAAGTTGTGCTTTGCAGTTCTGTTCTTTCTATAGAAACTTGTTTCTGTGCCATACAGTGCGAGATAAAAGTTTTCGGTTTTCCTGTATTCCTAATTGTGCGAGCGACACAAATGTGATTTAGTGTACAAAGTAGTGCTTTGGATTTCTGTTCTTCGGTTGGAAACTTGTTTCTGTGCTGTACAGTGTGATATATCAGTTTTCAGTTTTCCTGTTGTAATAATTGAATGGGCGATACGTATGTGATTTAGTTTACAAAGTTGTGCTTTGCTTTTCTGTTCTTTCGATGGAAACTTGTTTCTGTGCCGTACAGTGCAAGATAACACTTTTTGGTTTTCCTGTATTCTTAATTGAGCGAGTGACACACATGTGATTCAGTTTACAAAGTAGTGCTTTTCATTTACGTTCTTTCGTTGGAAACTTGTTCCTGTTAGGAATACGTTAGGGTTAGGGTCAGGGTTAGGGTTAGGGTTAGATTAGGGCTCGGTAAGGGATAGGGTTAGTGTTAGGGTTAGGGTTAGGGTTAGGTTAGCGCTGGGTAAGGGATAGGGTTAGGGTTAGGGTTAGGGTTAGGGTTAGGGTTAGGGACTTAGGGTTAGGGTTAGGGTTAGGGTTATATCACTTTTCAGGTTTCCTGTTATAATAATTGAACAGGCGACACATATGTGAATTAGTTTACAAAGTTGTGCTTTGAGTTTCTGTTCTTTCGATGGAAACTTGTTCCTGTGCTGTACAGTGCGTTATATAACTTTTCAGTTTTCCTGTTATAATAATTGAACAGGCGACACATATGTGAATTATCTTACAAAGTTGTGCTTTGCGTTTCTGTTCTTGCGATGGAAACTTGTTCCTGTGCTGTGCAGTGCGTTATATCACTTTTCAGTTTTCCTGTTATAATAATTGAACAGGGGACACGTATGTGAATTAGTTTACAAAGTTGTGCTTTGCATTTCTGTTCTTTCTTTGGAAACTTGTTTCTGTGCCATACAGTGCGAGATAAAACTTCTCGGTTTTCCTGTATTCCTAATTGTGCGAGCGACACAAATGTGATTTAGTGTACAAAGTAGTGCTTTGGATTTCTGTTCTTCGGTTGGAAACTTGTTTCTGTGCTGTACAGTGTGATATATCAGTTTTCAGTTTTCCTGTTGTAATAATTGAATGGGCGATACGTATGTGATTTAGTTTACAAAGTTGTGCTTTGCTTTTCTGTTCTTTCGATGGAAACTTGTTTCTCTGCCGTACAGTGCAAGATAACACTTTTCGGTTTTCCTGTATTCTTAATTGAGCGAGTGACACACATGTGATTCAGTTTACAAAGTAGTGCTTTTCATTTACGTTCTTTCGTTGGAAACTTGTTCCTGTTAGGAAT
This sequence comes from Meriones unguiculatus, assembly GCF_030254825.1. Taxonomy (NCBI): domain Eukaryota; kingdom Metazoa; phylum Chordata; class Mammalia; order Rodentia; family Muridae; genus Meriones; species Meriones unguiculatus. The sequence goes on along the minus strand of NW_026843646.1, from coordinate 14,633,296 downwards.
AAGCTAGGGTTAGGGTCAGGGTTAGGGTTAGGGTTAGGGTTTGGGTTAGGGTTAGGATTAGGTTAGGGCTCGGTAAGGGATATGGTTAGGGTTAGGGTTAGGGTTAGGGTTAGGGTTAGGGTTAGGGTTAGGTTAGGGCTGGGTAAGGAATAGGGTTAGGGTTAGGGTAAGGGTTAGGATTAGGGTTAGGGTTAGGGGTTAGGGTTAGGGTTAGGGTTAGGGTTAGGGTTAGGGTTAGGGTTATATCACTTTTCAGGTTTCCTGTTATAATAATTGAACAGGCGACACATGTGAATTAGTTTACAAAGTTGTGCTTTGCGTTTCTGTTCTTTCAATGGAAACTTGTTTCTGTGCCGTACAGTGCGAGATAACACATTTCAGTTTTTCTGTATTCCTAATTGAGCGAGCGACACACTGGTGACACACAAACTTGTTCCTGTGCTGTACAATATGATATATCACTTTTCAGTTTTCCTGTTATAATAATTGAACAGGCGACACGTATGTGAATTCGTTTACAAAGTTGTGCTTTGAGTTTCTGTTCTTTCGATGGAAACTTCTTCCTGTGCTGTGCAGTGCGTTATATAACTTTTCAGTTTTCCTGTTATAATAATTGAACAGGGGACACGTATGTGAATTAGTTTACAAAGTTGTGCTTTGCAGTTCTGTTCTTTCTATGGAAACTTGTTTCTGTGCCATACATTGCGAGATAAAACTTCTCGGTTTTCCTGTATTCCTAATTGTGCGAGCGACACAAATGTGATTTAGTGTACAAAGTAGTGCTTTGGATTTCTGTTCTTCGGTTGGAAACTTGTTTCTGTGCTGTACAGTGTGATATATCAGTTTTCAGTTTTCCTGTTGTAATAATTGAATGGGCGATACGTATGTGATTTAGTTTACAAAGTTGTGCTTTGCTTTTCTGTTCTTTCGATGGAAACTTGTTTCTGTGCCGTACAGTGCAAGATAACACTTTTCGGTTTTCATGTATTCTTAATTGAGAGAGTGACACACATGTGATTCAGTTTACAAAGTAGTGCTTTTCATTTACGTTCTTTCGTTGGAAACTTGTTCCTGTTAGGAAAAAGTTAGGGTTAGGGTCAGGGTTAGGGTTAGGTTTAGGTTAGGGCTGGGTAAGGGATAGGGTTAGGGTTAGGGTTAGGGTTAGGGTTAGGGTTAGGGGTTAGGGTTAGGGTTAGGGTTAGGGTTAGGGACTTAGGGTTAGGGTTAGGGTTAGGGTTATATCACTTTTCAGGTTTCCTGTTATAATAATTGAACAGGCGACACATATGTGAATTAGTTTACAAAGTTGTGCTTTGCGTTTCTGTTCTTTCAATGGAAACTTATTTCTGTGCCGTACAGTGCGAGATAACACTTTTCAGTTTTCCTGTATTCCTAATTGAGCGAGCGACACACAGGTGATTCCGTTTAAAAGTAGTGCTTTGCTTTTCTGTTTTTTCGTTGGAAACTTGTTCTTGTGCTGTACAGTGAGATATATCACTTTTCAGTTTTCCTGTATTCCTAATGGAGCGAGTGACACACATGTGATTTAGTTTACAAATTAGTGATTTACTTTTTTGTTCTTTCATTTGAAACTTGTTCCTGTGCTGTACAATATGATATATCACTTTTCAGTTTTCCTGTTATAATAATTGAACAGGCGACACGTATGTGAATTCCTTTACAAAGTTGTGCTTTGCGTTTCTGTTCTTTCGATGGAAACTTGTTCCTGTGCTGTGCAGTGCGTTATATCACTTTTCAGTTTTCCTGTTATAATAATTGAACAGGGGACACGTATGTGAATTAGTTTACAAAGTAGTGCTTTGGATTTCTGTTCTTCGGTTGGAAACTTGTTTCTGTGCTGTACAGTGTGATATATCAGTTTTCAGTTTTCCTGTTGTAATAATTGAATGGGCGATACGTATGTGATTTAGTTTACAAAGTTGTGCTTTGCTTTTCTGTTCTTTCGATGGAAACTTGTTTCTGTGCCGTACAGTGCAAGATAACACTTTTCGGTTTTCCTGTATTCTTAATTGAGCGAGTGACACACATGTGATTCAGTTTACAAAGTAGTGCTTTTCATTTACGTTCTTTCGTTGGAAACTTGTTCCTGTTAGGAATAAGTTAGGGTTAGGGTTAGGGTTAGGGTTAGGGTTAGGGTTAGGTTAGGGCTCGGTAAGGGATATGGTTAGGGTTAGGGTTAGGGTTAGGGTTAGGGTTAGGTTAGGGCTGGGTAAGGAATAGGGTTAGGGTTAGGGTAAGGGTTAGGATTAGGGTTAGGGTTAGGGGTTAGGGTTAGGGTTAGGGTTAGGGTTATATCACTTTTCAGGTTTCCTGTTATAATAATTGAACAGGCGACACATGTGAATTAGTTTACAAAGTTGTGCTTTGCGTTTCTGTTCTTTCAATGGAAACTTGTTTCTGTGCCGTACAGTGCGAGATAACACATTTCAGTTTTCCTGTATTCCTAATTGAGCGAGCGACACACTGGTGACACACAAACTTGTTCCTGTGTTGTACAATATGATATATCACTTTTCAGTTTTCCGTTTAAAAGTAGTGCTTTGCTTTTCTGTTCTTTCGTTGGAAACTTGTTCTTGTGCTGTACAGTGAGATATATCACTTTTCAGTTTTCCTGTATTCCTAATGGAGCGAGTGACACACATGTGATTTAGTTTACAAATTAGTGAATTTCTTTTTTCATTTGAAACTTGTTCCTGTGCTGTACAATATGATATATCACTTTTCAGTTTTCCTGTTATAATAATTGAACAGGCGACACGTATGTGAATTTGTTTACAAAGTTGTGCTTTGAGTTTCTGTTCTTTCGATGGAAACTTGTTCCTGTGCTCTGCAGTGCGTTATATCACTTTTCAGTTTTCCTGTTATAATAATTGAACAGGCGACACATATGTGAATTAGTTTACAAAGTTGTGCTTTGCGTTTCTGTTCTTTCCATGGAAACTTGTTCCTGTGCTGTGCAGTGCGTTATATCACTTTTCAGTTTTCCTGTTATAATAATTGAACAGGGGACACGTATGTGAATTAGTTTACAAAGTTGTGTTTTGCATTTCTGTTCTTTCTTTGGAAACTTGTTTCTGTGCCATACAGTGCGCTTTAAAACTTTTCGGTTTTCCTGTATTCCTAATTGTGCGAGCGACACAAATGTGATTTAGTGTACAAAGTAGTGCTTTGGATTTCTGTTCTTCGGTTGGAAACTTGTTTCTGTGCTGTACAGTGTGATAGATCAGTTTTCAGTTTTCCTGTTGTAATAATTGAACGGGCGATACGTATGTGATTTAGTTTACAAAGTTGTGCTTTGCTTTTCTGTTCTTTCGTTGGAAACTTGTTTCTGTGCCGTACAGTGCAAGATAACACTTTTCGGTTTTCCTGTATTCTTAATTGAGCGAGTGACTCACATGTGATTCAGTTTACAAAGTAGTGCTTTTCATTTACGTTCTTTCGTTGGAAACTTGTTCCTGTTAGGAATAAGTTAGGGTTAGGGTCAGGGTTAGGGTTAGGGTTAGGTTAGGGCTCGGTAAGGGATAGGGTTAGGGTTAGGGTTAGGGCTAGGTTAGGGCTCGGTAAGGGATAGGGTTAGGGTTAAGGTTAGGGTTAGGTTAGGGCTGGGTAAGGGATAGGGTTAGGGTTAGGGTTAGGGTTAGGGTTAGGGTTAGGTTAGGGCTGGGTAAGGGATAGGGTTAGGGTTAGGGTTAGGGTTAGGGTTGGGGGTTAGTGTTAGGGTTAGGGTTAGGGACTTATGGTTAGGGTTAGGGTTAGGGTTATATCACTTTTCAGGTTTCCTGTTATAATAATTGAACAGGCAACACATATGTGAATTAGTTTACAAAGTTGTGCTTTGAGTTTCTGTTCTTTCAATGGAAATTTGTTTCTGTGCCGTACAGTGCGAGATAACACTTTTCAGTTTTCCTGTATTCCTAATTGAGCGAGCGACACACAGGTGATTCCGTTTAAGAGTAGTGCTTTGCTTTTCTGTTCTTTCGTTGGAAACTTGTTCTTGTGCTGTACAGTGAGATATATCACTTTTCAGTTTTCCTGTATTCCTAATGGAGCGAGTGACACACATGTGATTTAGTTTACAAATTAGTGATTTTCTTTTTTGTTCTTTCATTTGAAACTTGTTCCTGTGCTGTACAATATGATATATCACTTTTCAGTTTTCCTGTTATAATAATTGAACAGGGGACACGTATGTGAATTAGTTTACAAAGTTGTGATTTTCTTTTTTGTTCTTTCATTTGAAACTTGTTCTTGTGCTGTACAGTGAGATATATCACTTTTCGGTTTTCCTGTATTCTTAATTGAGCGAGTGACACACATGTGATTCAGTTTACAAAGTAGTGCTTTTCATTTACGTTCTTTCGTTGGAAACTTGTTCCTGTTAGGAATAAGTTAGGGTTAGGGTCAGGGTTAGGGTTAGGGTTAGGGTTAGGTTAGGGCTCGGTAAGGGATAGGGTTAGGGTTATGGTTAGGGTTAGGGTTAGGGTTAGGGTTAGGTTAGGGCTGGGTAAGGGATAGGGTTAGGGTTAAGGTTAGGGTTAGGTTAGGTCAGGGTAAGGGATAGGGTTAGGGTTAGGGTTAGGGTTAGGGTTAGGGTTAGGGTTAGGGTTAGGGGTTAGGGTTAGGGTTAGGGTTAGGGTTAGGGACTTAGGGTTAGGGTTAGGGTTAGGGTTATATCACTTTTCAGGTTTCCTGTTATAATAATTGAACAGGCGACACATATGTGAATTATTTTACAAAGTTGTGCTTTGCATTTCTGTTCTTTCAATGGAAACTTGTTTCTGTGCCGTACAGTGCGAGATAACACTTTTCAGTTTTCCTGTATTCCTAATTGAGCGAGCGACACACAGGTGATTCCGTTTAAAAGTAGTGCTTTGCTTTTCTGTTCTTTCGTTGGAAACTTGTTCTTGTGCTGTACAGTGAGATATATCACTTTTCAGTTTTCCTGTATTCCTAATGGAGCGAGTGACACACATGTGATTTAGTTTACAATTTAGTGATTTTCTTTTTTGTTCTTTCATTTGAAACTTGTTCCTGTGCTGTACAATATGATATATCACTTTTCAGTTTTCCTGTTATAATAATTGAACAGGCGACACGTATGTGAATTCGTTTACAAAGTTGTGCTTTGAGTTTCTGTTCTTTCGATGGAAACTTGTTCCTGTGCTGTGCAGTGCGTTATATCACTTTTCAGTTTTCCTGTTATAATAATTGAACAGGCGACACATATGTGAATTAGTTTACAAAGTTGTGCTTTGCGTTTCTGTTCTTTCGATCGAAACTTGTTCCTGTGCTGTTCAGTGCATTATATCACTTTTCAGTTTTCCTGTTATAATAATTGAACAGGGGACACGTATGTGAATTAGTTTACAAAGTTGTGCTTTGCAGTTCTGTTCTTTCTATGGAAACTTATTTCTGTGCCATACAGTGCGAGATAAAACTTTTCGGTTTTCCTGTATTCCTAATTGTGCGAGAGACACAAATGTGATTTAGTGTACAAAGTAGTGCTTTGGATTTCTGTTCTTCGGTTGGAAACTTGTTTCTGTGCTGTACAGTGTGATATATCAGTTTTCAGTTTTCCTGTTGTAATAATTGAATGGGCGATACGTATGTGATTTAGTTTACAAAGTTGTGCTTTGATTTTCTGTTCTTTCGATGGAAACTTGTTTCTGTGCCTTACAGTGCAAGATAACACTTTTCAGTTTTCCTGTATTCCTAATTGAGCGAGCAACATACAGGTGATTCCGTTTAAAAGTAGTGCTTTGCTTTTCTGTTCTTTCGTTGGAAACTTGTTCTTGTGCTGTACAGTGAGATATATCACTTTTCAATTTCCTGTATTCCTAAAGGAGCGAGTGACACACGTGATTTAGTTTACAAATTAGTGATTTTTTTTTGTTCTTTCATTTGAAACTTGTTCCTGTGCTGTACAATATGATATATCACATTTCAGTTTTCCTGTTATAATAACTGAACAGGCGACACGTATGTGAATTCGTATACAAAGTTGTGCTTTGAGTTTCTGTTCTTTCGATGGAAACTTGTTCCTGTGCTGTGCAGTGCGTTATATCACTTTTCAGTTTTCCTGTTATAATAATTGAACAGGGGACACGTATGTGAATTAGTTTACAAAGTTGTGCTTTGCGTTTCTGTTCTTTCGATGGAAACTTGTTCCTGTGCTGTGCAGTGCGTTATATCACTTTTCAGTTTTCCTGTTATAATAATTGAACAGGGGACACGTATGTGAATTAGTTTACAAAGTTGTGCTTTGCATTTCTCTTCTTTCTTTGGAAACTTGTTTCTGTGCCATACAGTGTGCTTTAAAACTTTTCGGTTTTCCTGTATTCCTAATTGTACGAGCGACACAAATGTGATTTAGTGTACAAAGTAGTGCTTTGGATTTCTGTTCTTCGGTTGGAAACTTGTTTCTGTGCTGTACAGTGTGATATATCAGTTTTTAGTTATCCTGTTGTAATAATTGAATGGGCGATACGTATGTGATTTAGTTTACAAAGTTGTGCTTTGCTTTTCTGTTCTTTCGATGGAAACTTGTTTCTGTGCCGTACAGTGCAAGATAACACTTTTCGGTTTTCCTGTATTCTTAATTGAGCGAGTGACACACATGTGATTCAGTTTACAAAGTAGTGCTTTTCATTGACGTTCTTTCGTTGGAAACTTGTTCCTTTTAGGAATAAGTTAGGGTTAGGGTCAGGGTTAGGGTTAGGGTTAGGTTAGGGCTCGGTAAGGGATAGGGTTAGGGTTAGGGTTAGGGTTATGGTTAGGGTTAGGTTAGGGCTTGGTAAGGGATAGGGTTAGGGTTAGGGTTAGGGTTAGGGTTAGGGTTAGGGTTAGGTTAGGGCTGGGTAAGGGATAGGGTTAGGGTTAGGGTTAGGGTTAGGGTTGGGGGTTAGTGTTAGGGTTTGGGTTAGGGACTTATGGTTAGGGTTAGGGTTAGGGTTATATCACTTTTCAGGTTTCCTGTTATAATAATTGAACAGGCAACACATATGTGAATTAGTTTACAAAGTTGTGCTTTGCGTTTCTGTTCTTTCAATGGAAACTTGTTTCTGTGCCGTACAGTGCGAGATAACACTTTTCAGTTTTCCTGTATTCCTAATTGAGCGAGCGACACACAGGTGATTCCGTTTAAGAGTAGTGCTTTGCTTTTCTGTTCTTTCGTTGGAAACTTGTTCTTGTGCTGTACAGTGAGATATATCACTTTTCAGTTTTCCTGTATTCCTAATGGAGCGAGTGACACACATGTGATTTAGTTTACAAATTAGTGATTTTCTTTTTTGTTCTTTCATTTGAAACTTGTTCCTGTGCTGTACAATATGATATATCACTTTTCAGTTTTCCTGTTATAATAATTGAACAGGCGACACATATGTGAATTAGTTTACAAAGTTGTGCTTTGCGTTTCTGTTCTTTCGATGGAAACTTGTTCCTGTGCTGTGCAGTGCGTTATATCACTTTTCAGTTTTCCTGTTATAATAATTGAACAGGGGACACGTATGTGAATTAGTTTACAAAGTTGTGCTTTGCATTTCTCTTCTTTCTTTGGAAACTTGTTTCTGTGCCATACAGTGTGCTTTAAAACTTTTCGGTTTTCCTGTATTCCTAATTGTGCGAGCGACACAAATGTGATTTAGTGTACAAAGTAGTGCTTTGGATTTCTGTTCTTCGGTTGGAAACTTGTTTCTGTGCTGTACAGTGTGATATATCAGTTTTCAGTTTTCCTGTTGTAATAATTGAATGGGCGATAAGTATGTGATTTAGTTTACAAAGTTGTGCTTTGCTTTTCTGTTCTTTCGATGGAAACTTGTTTCTGTGCCGTACAGTGCAAGATAACACTTTTCGGTTTTCCTGTATTCTTAATTGAGCGAGTGACACACATGTGATTCAGTTTACAAAGTAGTGCTTTTCATTGACGTTCTTTCGTTGGAAACTTGTTCCTGTTAGAAATAAGTTAGGGTTAGGGTCAGGGTTAGTGTTAGGGTTAGGGTTAGGTTAGGGCTCGGTAAGGGATAGGGTTAGGGTTATGGTTAGGGTTAGGGTTAGGGTTAGGGTTAGGGTTAGGTTAGGGCTGGGTAAGGGATAGGGTTAGGGTTAAGGTTAGGGTTAGGTTAGGGCTGGGAAAGGGATAGGGTTAGGGTTAGGGTTAGGGTTAGGGTTAGGGGTTAGGGTTAGGGTTAGGGTTAGGGTTAGGGACTTAGGGTTAGGGTTAGGGTTAGGGTTATATCACTTTTCAGGTTTCCTGTTATAATAATTGAACAGGCGCCACATATGTGAATTATTTTACAAAGTTGTGCTTTGCGTTTCTGTTCTTTCAATGGAAACTTGTTTCTGTGCTGTACAGTGCGAGATAACACTTTTCAGTTTTCCTGTATTCCTAATTGAGCGAGCGACACACAGGTGATTCCGTTTAAAAGTAGTGCTTTGCTTTTCTGTTCTTTCGTTGGAAACTTGTTCTTGTGCTGTACAGTGAGATATATCACTTTTCAGTTTTCCTGTATTCCTAATGGAGCGAGTGACACACATGTGATTTAGTTTACAATTTAGTGATTTTCTTTTTTGTTCTTTCATTTGAAACTTGTTCCTGTGCTGTACAATATGATATATCACTTTTCAGTTTTCCTGTTATAATAATTGAACAGGCGACACGTATGTGAATTCGTTTACAAAGTTGTGCTTTGAGTTTCTGTTCTTTCGATGGAAACTTGTTTCTGTGCCGTACAGTGCGAGATAACACTTTTCAGTTTTCCTGTTATAATAATTGAACAGGCGACACATATGTGAATTAGTTTACAAAGTTGTGCTTTGCGTTTCTGTTCTTTCGATGGAAACTTGTTCCTGTGCTGTGCAGTGCGTTATATCACTTTTCAGTTTTCCTGTTATAATAATTGAACAGGGGACACGTATGTGAATTAGTTTACAAAGTTGTGCTTTGCATTTCTCTTCTTTCTTTGGAAACTTGTTTCTGTGCCATACAGTGTGCTTTAAAACTTTTCGGTTTTCCTGTATTCCTAATTGTGCGAGCGACACAAATGTGATTTAGTGTACAAAGTAGTGCTTTGGATTTCTGTTCTTCGGTTGGAAACTTGTTTCTGTGCTGTACAGTGTGATATATCAGTTTTCAGTTTTCCTGTTGTAATAATTGAATGGGCGATAAGTATGTGATTTAGTTTACAAAGTTGTGCTTTGCTTTTCTGTTCTTTCGATGGAAACTTGTTTCTGTGCCGTACAGTGCAAGATAACACTTTTCGGTTTTCCTGTATTCTTAATTGAGCGAGTGACACACATGTGATTCAGTTTACAAAGTAGTGATTTTCATTTACGTTCTTTCGTTGGAAACTTGTTCCTGTTAGAAATAAGTTAGGGTTAGGGTCAGGGTTAGGGTTAGGGTTAGGGTTAGGTTAGGGCTCGGTAAGGGATAGGGTTAGGGTTATGGTTATGGTTAGGGTTAGGGTTAGGGTTAGGGTTAGGTTAGGGCTGGGTAAGGGATAGGGTTAGGGTTAAGGTTAGGGTTAGGTTAGGGCTGGGTAAGGGATAGGGTTAGGGTTAGGGTTAGGGGTTAGGGTTAGGGTTAGGGTTAGGGTTAGGGACTTAGGGTTAGGGTTAGGGTTAGGGTTATATCACTTTTCAGGTTTCCTGTTATAATAATTGAACAGGCGACACATATGTGAATTATTTTACAAAGTTGTGCTTTGCGTTTCTGTTCTTTCAATGGAAACTTGTTTCTGTGCTGTACAGTGCGAGATAACACTTTTCAGTTTTCCTGTATTCCTAATTGAGCGAGCGACACACAGGTGATTCCGTTTAAAAGTAGTGCTTTGCTTTTCTGTTCTTTCGTTGGAAACTTGTTCTTGTGCTGTACAGTGAGATATATCACTTTTCAGTTTTCCTGTATTCCTAATGGAGCGAGTGACACACATGTGATTTAGTTTACAATTTAGTGATTTTCTTTTTTGTTCTTTCATTTGAAACTTGTTCCTGTGCTGTACAATATGATATATCACTTTTCAGTTTTCCTGTTATAATAATTGAACAGGCGACACGTATGTGAATTCGTTTACAAAGTTGTGCTTTGAGTTTCTGTTCTTTCGATGGAAACTTTTTCCTGTGCTGTGCAGTGCGTTATATCACTTTTCAGTTTTCCTGTTATAATAATTGAACAGGCGACACATATGTGAATTCGTTTACAAAGTTGTGCTTTGCGTTTCTGTTCTTTCGATCGAAACTTGTTACTGTGCTGTGCAGTGCATTATATCACTTTTCAGTTTTCCTGTTATAATAATTGAACAGGGGACACGTATGTGAATTAGTTTACAAAGTTGTGCTTTGCAGTTCTGTTCTTTCTATGGAAAGTTGTTACTGTGCCATACAGTGCGAGATAAAACTTTTCGGTTTTCCTGTATTCCTAATTGTGCGAGCGACACAAATGTGATTTAGTGTACAAAGTAGTGCTTTGGATTTCTGTTCTTCGGTTGGAAACTTGTTTCTGTGTTGTACAGTGTGATAGATCAGTTTTCAGTTTTCCTGTTGTAATAATTGAATGGGCGATACGTATGTGATTTAGTTTACAAAGTTGTGCTTTGCTTTTCTGTTCTTTCGATGGAAACTTGTTTCTGTGCCGTACAGTGCAAGATAACACTTTTCGGTTTTCCTGTATTCTTAATTGAGCGAGTGACACACATGTGATTCAGTTTACAAAGTAGTGCTTTTCATTTACATTCTTTCGTTGGAAACTTGTTCCTGTTAGGAATAAGTTAGGGTTAGGGTTAGGGTTAGGGTTAGGGTTAGGGTTAGGGTTAGGGTTAGGGCTCGGTAAGGGATAGGGTTAGGGTTAGGGGTAGGTTTAGGGTTAGGGTTAGGTTAGGGCTGGGTAAGGGATAGGGTTAGGGTTAGGGTTAGGGTTAGGGACTTAGGGTTAGGGTTAGGGTTAGGGTTATATCACTTTTCAGGTTTCCTGTTATAATAATTGAACAGGCAACACATATGTGAATTAGTTTACAAAGTTGTGCTTTGCGTTTCTGTTCTTTCCATGAAAACTTGTTTCTGTGCCGTACAGTGCGAGATAACACATTTCAGTTTTTCTGTATTCCTAATTGAGCGAGCGACACACTGGTGACACACAAACTTGTTCCTGTGCTGTACAATATGATATATCACTTTTCAGTTTTCCTGTTATAATAATTGAACAGGCGACACGTATGTGAATTCGTTTACAAAGTTGTGCTTTGAGTTTCTGTTCTTTCGATGGAAACTTCTTCCTGTGCTGTGCAGTGCGTTATATAACTTTTCAGTTTTCCTGTTATAATAATTGAACAGGGGACACGTATGTGAATTAGTTTACAAAGTTGTGCTTTGCAGTTCTGTTCTTTCTATGGAAACTTGTTTCTGTGCCATACATTGCGAGATAAAACTTCTCGGTTTTCCTGTATTCCTAATTGTGCGAGCGACACAAATGTGATTTAGTGTACAAAGTAGTGCTTTGGATTTCTGTTCTTCGGTTGGAAACTTGTTTCTGTGCTGTACAGTGTGATATATCAGTTTTCAGTTTTCCTGTTGTAATAATTGAATGGGCGATACGTATGTGATTTAGTTTACAAAGTTGTGCTTTGCTTTTCTGTTCTTTCGATGGAAACTTGTTTCTGTGCCGTACAGTGCAAGATAACACTTTTCGGTTTTCCTGTATTCTTAATTGAGCGAGTGACACACATGTGATTCAGTTTACAAAGTAGTGCTTTTCATTGACGTTCTTTCGTTGGAAACTTGTTCCTGTTAGAAATAAGTTAGGGTTAGGGTCAGGGTTAGGGTTAGGGTTAGGGTTAGGTTAGGGCTCGGTAAGGGATAGGGTTAGGGTTATGGTTAGGGTTAGGGTTAGGGTTAGGGTTAGGGTTAGGTTAGGGCTGGGTAAGGGATAGGGTTAGGGTTAAGGTTAGGGTTAGGTTAGGGCTGGGAAAGGGATAGGGTTAGGGTTAGGGTTAGGGTTAGGGTTAGGGGTTAGGGTTAGGGTTAGGGTTAGGGTTAGGGACTTAGGGTTAGGGTTAGGGTTAGGGTTATATCACTTTTCAGGTTTCCTGTTATAATAATTGAACAGGCGCCACATATGTGAATTATTTTACAAAGTTGTGCTTTGCGTTTCTGTTCTTTCAATGGAAACTTGTTTCTGTGCTGTACAGTGCGAGATAACACTTTTCAGTTTTCCTGTATTCCTAATTGAGCGAGCGACACACAGGTGATTCCGTTTAAAAGTAGTGCTTTGCTTTTCTGTTCTTTCGTTGGAAACTTGTTCTTGTGCTGTACAGTGAGATATATCACTTTTCAGTTTTCCTGTATTCCTAATGGAGCGAGTGACACACATGTGATTTAGTTTACAATTTAGTGATTTTCTTTTTTGTTCTTTCATTTGAAACTTGTTCCTGTGCTGTACAATATGATATATCACTTTTCAGTTTTCCTGTTATAATAATTGAACAGGCGACACGTATGTGAATTCGTTTACAAAGTTGTGCTTTGAGTTTCTGTTCTTTCGATGGAAACTTGTTTCTGTGCCGTACAGTGCGAGATAACACTTTTCAGTTTTCCTGTTATAATAATTGAACAGGCGACACATATGTGAATTAGTTTACAAAGTTGTGCTTTGCGTTTCTGTTCTTTCGATGGAAACTTGTTCCTGTGCTGTGCAGTGCGTTATATCACTTTTCAGTTTTCCTGTTATAATAATTGAACAGGGGACACGTATGTGAATTAGTTTACAAAGTTGTGCTTTGCATTTCTCTTCTTTCTTTGGAAACTTGTTTCTGTGCCATACAGTGTGCTTTAAAACTTTTCGGTTTTCCTGTATTCCTAATTGTGCGAGCGACACAAATGTGATTTAGTGTACAAAGTAGTGCTTTGGATTTCTGTTCTTCGGTTGGAAACTTGTTTCTGTGCTGTACAGTGTGATATATCAGTTTTCAGTTTTCCTGTTGTAATAATTGAATGGGCGATAAGTATGTGATTTAGTTTACAAAGTTGTGCTTTGCTTTTCTGTTCTTTCGATGGAAACTTGTTTCTGTGCCGTACAGTGCAAGATAACACTTTTCGGTTTTCCTGTATTCTTAATTGAGCGAGTGACACACATGTGATTCAGTTTACAAAGTAGTGATTTTCATTTACGTTCTTTCGTTGGAAACTTGTTCCTGTTAGAAATAAGTTAGGGTTAGGGTCAGGGTTAGGGTTAGGGTTAGGGTTAGGTTAGGGCTCGGTAAGGGATAGGGTTAGGGTTATGGTTATGGTTAGGGTTAGGGTTAGGGTTAGGGTTAGGTTAGGGCTGGGTAAGGGATAGGGTTAGGGTTAAGGTTAGGGTTAGGTTAGGGCTGGGTAAGGGATAGGGTTAGGGTTAGGGTTAGGGGTTAGGGTTAGGGTTAGGGTTAGGGTTAGGGACTTAGGGTTAGGGTTAGGGTTAGGGTTATATCACTTTTCAGGTTTCCTGTTATAATAATTGAACAGGCGACACATATGTGAATTATTTTACAAAGTTGTGCTTTGCGTTTCTGTTCTTTCAATGGAAACTTGTTTCTGTGCTGTACAGTGCGAGATAACACTTTTCAGTTTTCCTGTATTCCTAATTGAGCGAGCGACACACAGGTGATTCCGTTTAAAAGTAGTGCTTTGCTTTTCTGTTCTTTCGTTGGAAACTTGTTCTTGTGCTGTACAGTGAGATATATCACTTTTCAGTTTTCCTGTATTCCTAATGGAGCGAGTGACACACATGTGATTTAGTTTACAATTTAGTGATTTTCTTTTTTGTTCTTTCATTTGAAACTTGTTCCTGTGCTGTACAATATGATATATCACTTTTCAGTTTTCCTGTTATAATAATTGAACAGGCGACACGTATGTGAATTCGTTTACAAAGTTGTGCTTTGAGTTTCTGTTCTTTCGATGGAAACTTTTTCCTGTGCTGTGCAGTGCGTTATATCACTTTTCAGTTTTCCTGTTATAATAATTGAACAGGCGACACATATGTGAATTCGTTTACAAAGTTGTGCTTTGCGTTTCTGTTCTTTCGATCGAAACTTGTTACTGTGCTGTGCAGTGCATTATATCACTTTTCAGTTTTCCTGTTATAATAATTGAACAGGGGACACGTATGTGAATTAGTTTACAAAGTTGTGCTTTGCAGTTCTGTTCTTTCTATGGAAAGTTGTTACTGTGCCATACAGTGCGAGATAAAACTTTTCGGTTTTCCTGTATTCCTAATTGTGCGAGCGACACAAATGTGATTTAGTGTACAAAGTAGTGCTTTGGATTTCTGTTCTTCGGTTGGAAACTTGTTTCTGTGTTGTACAGTGTGATAGATCAGTTTTCAGTTTTCCTGTTGTAATAATTGAATGGGCGATACGTATGTGATTTAGTTTACAAAGTTGTGCTTTGCTTTTCTGTTCTTTCGATGGAAACTTGTTTCTGTGCCGTACAGTGCAAGATAACACTTTTCGGTTTTCCTGTATTCTTAATTGAGCGAGTGACACACATGTGATTCAGTTTACAAAGTAGTGCTTTTCATTTACATTCTTTCGTTGGAAACTTGTTCCTGTTAGGAATAAGTTAGGGTTAGGGTTAGGGTTAGGGTTAGGGTTAGGGTTAGGGTTAGGGTTAGGGCTCGGTAAGGGATAGGGTTAGGGTTAGGGGTAGGTTTAGGGTTAGGGTTAGGTTAGGGCTGGGTAAGGGATAGGGTTAGGGTTAGGGTTAGGGTTAGGGACTTAGGGTTAGGGTTAGGGTTAGGGTTATATCACTTTTCAGGTTTCCTGTTATAATAATTGAACAGGCAACACATATGTGAATTAGTTTACAAAGTTGTGCTTTGCGTTTCTGTTCTTTCCATGAAAACTTGTTTCTGTGCCGTACAGTGCGAGATAACACATTTCAGTTTTTCTGTATTCCTAATTGAGCGAGCGACACACTGGTGACACACAAACTTGTTCCTGTGCTGTACAATATGATATATCACTTTTCAGTTTTCCTGTTATAATAATTGAACAGGCGACACGTATGTGAATTCGTTTACAAAGTTGTGCTTTGAGTTTCTGTTCTTTCGATGGAAACTTCTTCCTGTGCTGTGCAGTGCGTTATATAACTTTTCAGTTTTCCTGTTATAATAATTGAACAGGGGACACGTATGTGAATTAGTTTACAAAGTTGTGCTTTGCAGTTCTGTTCTTTCTATGGAAACTTGTTTCTGTGCCATACATTGCGAGATAAAACTTCTCGGTTTTCCTGTATTCCTAATTGTGCGAGCGACACAAATGTGATTTAGTGTACAAAGTAGTGCTTTGGATTTCTGTTCTTCGGTTGGAAACTTGTTTCTGTGCTGTACAGTGTGATATATCAGTTTTCAGTTTTCCTGTTGTAATAATTGAATGGGCGATACGTATGTGATTTAGTTTACAAAGTTGTGCTTTGCTTTTCTGTTCTTTCGATGGAAACTTGTTTCTGTGCCGTACAGTGCAAGATAACACTTTTCGGTTTTCCTGTATTCTTAATTGAGCGAGTGACACACATGTGATTCAGTTTACAAAGTAGTGATTTTCATTTACGTTCTTTCGTTGGAAACTTGTTCCTGTTAGAAATAAGTTAGGGTTAGGGTCAGGGTTAGGGTTAGGGTTAGGGTTAGGTTAGGGCTCGGTAAGGGATAGGGTTAGGGTTATGGTTATGGTTAGGGTTAGGGTTAGGGTTAGGGTTAGGTTAGGGCTGGGTAAGGGATAGGGTTAGGGTTAAGGTTAGGGTTAGGTTAGGGCTGGGTAAGGGATAGGGTTAGGGTTAGGGTTAGGGGTTAGGGTTAGGGTTAGGGTTAGGGTTAGGGACTTAGGGTTAGGGTTAGGGTTAGGGTTATATCACTTTTCAGGTTTCCTGTTATAATAATTGAACAGGCGACACATATGTGAATTATTTTACAAAGTTGTGCTTTGCGTTTCTGTTCTTTCAATGGAAACTTGTTTCTGTGCTGTACAGTGCGAGATAACACTTTTCAGTTTTCCTGTATTCCTAATTGAGCGAGCGACACACAGGTGATTCCGTTTAAAAGTAGTGCTTTGCTTTTCTGTTCTTTCGTTGGAAACTTGTTCTTGTGCTGTACAGTGAGATATATCACTTTTCAGTTTTCCTGTATTCCTAATGGAGCGAGTGACACACATGTGATTTAGTTTACAATTTAGTGATTTTCTTTTTTGTTCTTTCATTTGAAACTTGTTCCTGTGCTGTACAATATGATATATCACTTTTCAGTTTTCCTGTTATAATAATTGAACAGGCGACACGTATGTGAATTCGTTTACAAAGTTGTGCTTTGAGTTTCTGTTCTTTCGATGGAAACTTTTTCCTGTGCTGTGCAGTGCGTTATATCACTTTTCAGTTTTCCTGTTATAATAATTGAACAGGCGACACATATGTGAATTCGTTTACAAAGTTGTGCTTTGCGTTTCTGTTCTTTCGATCGAAACTTGTTACTGTGCTGTGCAGTGCATTATATCACTTTTCAGTTTTCCTGTTATAATAATTGAACAGGGGACACGTATGTGAATTAGTTTACAAAGTTGTGCTTTGCAGTTCTGTTCTTTCTATGGAAAGTTGTTACTGTGCCATACAGTGCGAGATAAAACTTTTCGGTTTTCCTGTATTCCTAATTGTGCGAGCGACACAAATGTGATTTAGTGTACAAAGTAGTGCTTTGGATTTCTGTTCTTCGGTTGGAAACTTGTTTCTGTGTTGTACAGTGTGATAGATCAGTTTTCAGTTTTCCTGTTGTAATAATTGAATGGGCGATACGTATGTGATTTAGTTTACAAAGTTGTGCTTTGCTTTTCTGTTCTTTCGATGGAAACTTGTTTCTGTGCCGTACAGTGCAAGATAACACTTTTCGGTTTTCCTGTATTCTTAATTGAGCGAGTGACACACATGTGATTCAGTTTACAAAGTAGTGCTTTTCATTTACATTCTTTCGTTGGAAACTTGTTCCTGTTAGGAATAAGTTAGGGTTAGGGTTAGGGTTAGGGTTAGGGTTAGGGTTAGGGTTAGGGTTAGGGCTCGGTAAGGGATAGGGTTAGGGTTAGGGGTAGGTTTAGGGTTAGGGTTAGGTTAGGGCTGGGTAAGGGATAGGGTTAGGGTTAGGGTTAGGGTTAGGGACTTAGGGTTAGGGTTAGGGTTAGGGTTATATCACTTTTCAGGTTTCCTGTTATAATAATTGAACAGGCAACACATATGTGAATTAGTTTACAAAGTTGTGCTTTGCGTTTCTGTTCTTTCCATGAAAACTTGTTTCTGTGCCGTACAGTGCGAGATAACACATTTCAGTTTTTCTGTATTCCTAATTGAGCGAGCGACACACTGGTGACACACAAACTTGTTCCTGTGCTGTACAATATGATATATCACTTTTCAGTTTTCCTGTTATAATAATTGAACAGGCGACACGTATGTGAATTCGTTTACAAAGTTGTGCTTTGAGTTTCTGTTCTTTCGATGGAAACTTCTTCCTGTGCTGTGCAGTGCGTTATATAACTTTTCAGTTTTCCTGTTATAATAATTGAACAGGGGACACGTATGTGAATTAGTTTACAAAGTTGTGCTTTGCAGTTCTGTTCTTTCTATGGAAACTTGTTTCTGTGCCATACATTGCGAGATAAAACTTCTCGGTTTTCCTGTATTCCTAATTGTGCGAGCGACACAAATGTGATTTAGTGTACAAAGTAGTGCTTTGGATTTCTGTTCTTCGGTTGGAAACTTGTTTCTGTGCTGTACAGTGTGATATATCAGTTTTCAGTTTTCCTGTTGTAATAATTGAATGGGCGATACGTATGTGATTTAGTTTACAAAGTTGTGCTTTGCTTTTCTGTTCTTTCGATGGAAACTTGTTTCTGTGCCGTACAGTGCAAGATAACACTTTTCGGTTTTCATGTATTCTTAATTGAGAGAGTGACACACATGTGATTCAGTTTACAAAGTAGTGCTTTTCATTTACGTTCTTTCGTTGGAAACTTGTTCCTGTTAGGAAAAAGTTAGGGTTAGGGTCAGGGTTAGGGTTAGGTTTAGGTTAGGGCTGGGTAAGGGATAGGGTTAGGGTTAGGGTTAGGGTTAGGGTTAGGGTTAGGGGTTAGGGTTAGGGTTAGGGTTAGGGTTAGGGACTTAGGGTTAGGGTTAGGGTTAGGGTTATATCACTTTTCAGGTTTCCTGTTATAATAATTGAACAGGCGACACATATGTGAATTAGTTTACAAAGTTGTGCTTTGCGTTTCTGTTCTTTCAATGGAAACTTATTTCTGTGCCGTACAGTGCGAGATAACACTTTTCAGTTTTCCTGTATTCCTAATTGAGCGAGCGACACACAGGTGATTCCGTTTAAAATTAGTGCTTTGCTTTTCTGTTCTTTCGTTGGAAACTTGTTCTTGTGCTGTACAGTGAGATATATCACTTTTCAGTTTTCCTGTATTCCTAATGGAGCGAGTGACACACATGTGATTTAGTTTACAAATTAGTGATTTTCTTTTTTGTTCTTTCATTTGAAACTTGTTCCTGTGCTGTACAATATGATATATCACTTTTCAGTTTTCCTGTTATAATAATTGAACAGGCGACACGTATGTGAATTCGTTTACAAAGTTGTGCTTTCAGTTTCTGTTCTTTCGATGGAAACTTTTTCCTGTGCTGTGCAGTGCGTTATATCACTTTTCAGTTTTCCTGTTATAATAATTGAACAGGCGACATATATGTGTATTAGTTTACAAAGTTGTGCTTTGCGTTTCTGTTCTTTCGATCGAAACTTGTTCCTGTGCTGTGCAGTGTGTTATATAACTTTTCAGTTTTCCTGTTATAATAATTGAACAGGGGACACGTATGTGAATTAGTTTACAAAGTTGTGCTTTGCAGTTCTGTTCTTTCTATAGAAACTTGTTTCTGTGCCATACAGTGCGAGATAAAAGTTTTCGGTTTTCCTGTATTCCTAATTGTGCGAGCGACACAAATGTGATTTAGTGTACAAAGTAGTGCTTTGGATTTCTGTTCTTCGGTTGGAAACTTGTTTCTGTGCTGTACAGTGTGATATATCAGTTTTCAGTTTTCCTGTTGTAATAATTGAATGGGCGATACGTATGTGATTTAGTTTACAAAGTTGTGCTTTGCTTTTCTGTTCTTTCGATGGAAACTTGTTTCTGTGCCGTACAGTGCAAGATAACACTTTTTGGTTTTCCTGTATTCTTAATTGAGCGAGTGACACACATGTGATTCAGTTTACAAAGTAGTGCTTTTCATTTACGTTCTTTCGTTGGAAACTTGTTCCTGTTAGGAATACGTTAGGGTTAGGGTCAGGGTTAGGGTTAGGGTTAGATTAGGGCTCGGTAAGGGATAGGGTTAGTGTTAGGGTTAGGGTTAGGGTTAGGTTAGCGCTGGGTAAGGGATAGGGTTAGGGTTAGGGTTAGGGTTAGGGTTAGGGTTAGGGACTTAGGGTTAGGGTTAGGGTTAGGGTTATATCACTTTTCAGGTTTCCTGTTATAATAATTGAACAGGCGACACATATGTGAATTAGTTTACAAAGTTGTGCTTTGAGTTTCTGTTCTTTCGATGGAAACTTGTTCCTGTGCTGTACAGTGCGTTATATAACTTTTCAGTTTTCCTGTTATAATAATTGAACAGGCGACACATATGTGAATTATCTTACAAAGTTGTGCTTTGCGTTTCTGTTCTTGCGATGGAAACTTGTTCCTGTGCTGTGCAGTGCGTTATATCACTTTTCAGTTTTCCTGTTATAATAATTGAACAGGGGACACGTATGTGAATTAGTTTACAAAGTTGTGCTTTGCATTTCTGTTCTTTCTTTGGAAACTTGTTTCTGTGCCATACAGTGCGAGATAAAACTTCTCGGTTTTCCTGTATTCCTAATTGTGCGAGCGACACAAATGTGATTTAGTGTACAAAGTAGTGCTTTGGATTTCTGTTCTTCGGTTGGAAACTTGTTTCTGTGCTGTACAGTGTGATATATCAGTTTTCAGTTTTCCTGTTGTAATAATTGAATGGGCGATACGTATGTGATTTAGTTTACAAAGTTGTGCTTTGCTTTTCTGTTCTTTCGATGGAAACTTGTTTCTCTGCCGTACAGTGCAAGATAACACTTTTCGGTTTTCCTGTATTCTTAATTGAGCGAGTGACACACATGTGATTCAGTTTACAAAGTAGTGCTTTTCATTTACGTTCTTTCGTTGGAAACTTGTTCCTGTTAGGAATAAGCTAGGGTTAGGGTCAGGGTTAGGGTTAGGGTTAGGGTTTGGGTTAGGGTTAGGATTAGGTTAGGGCTCGGTAAGGGATATGGTTAGGGTTAGGGTTAGGGTTAGGGTTAGGGTTAGGGTTAGGGTTAGGGTTAGGTTAGGGCTGGGTAAGGAATAGGGTTAGGGTTAGGGTAAGGGTTAGGATTAGGGTTAGGGTTAGGGGTTAGGGTTAGGGTTAGGGTTAGGGTTAGGGTTAGGGTTAGGGTTATATCACTTTTCAGGTTTCCTGTTATAATAATTGAACAGGCGACACATGTGAATTAGTTTACAAAGTTGTGCTTTGCGTTTCTGTTCTTTCAATGGAAACTTGTTTCTGTGCCGTACAGTGCGAGATAACACATTTCAGTTTTTCTGTATTCCTAATTGAGCGAGCGACACACTGGTGACACACAAACTTGTTCCTGTGCTGTACAATATGATATATCACTTTTCAGTTTTCCTGTTATAATAATTGAACAGGCGACACGTATGTGAATTCGTTTACAAAGTTGTGCTTTGAGTTTCTGTTCTTTCGATGGAAACTTCTTCCTGTGCTGTGCAGTGCGTTATATAACTTTTCAGTTTTCCTGTTATAATAATTGAACAGGGGACACGTATGTGAATTAGTTTACAAAGTTGTGCTTTGCAGTTCTGTTCTTTCTATGGAAACTTGTTTCTGTGCCATACATTGCGAGATAAAACTTCTCGGTTTTCCTGTATTCCTAATTGTGCGAGCGACACAAATGTGATTTAGTGTACAAAGTAGTGCTTTGGATTTCTGTTCTTCGGTTGGAAACTTGTTTCTGTGCTGTACAGTGTGATATATCAGTTTTCAGTTTTCCTGTTGTAATAATTGAATGGGCGATACGTATGTGATTTAGTTTACAAAGTTGTGCTTTGCTTTTCTGTTCTTTCGATGGAAACTTGTTTCTGTGCCGTACAGTGCAAGATAACACTTTTCGGTTTTCATGTATTCTTAATTGAGAGAGTGACACACATGTGATTCAGTTTACAAAGTAGTGCTTTTCATTTACGTTCTTTCGTTGGAAACTTGTTCCTGTTAGGAAAAAGTTAGGGTTAGGGTCAGGGTTAGGGTTAGGTTTAGGTTAGGGCTGGGTAAGGGATAGGGTTAGGGTTAGGGTTAGGGTTAGGGTTAGGGTTAGGGGTTAGGGTTAGGGTTAGGGTTAGGGTTAGGGACTTAGGGTTAGGGTTAGGGTTAGGGTTATATCACTTTTCAGGTTTCCTGTTATAATAATTGAACAGGCGACACATATGTGAATTAGTTTACAAAGTTGTGCTTTGCGTTTCTGTTCTTTCAATGGAAACTTATTTCTGTGCCGTACAGTGCGAGATAACACTTTTCAGTTTTCCTGTATTCCTAATTGAGCGAGCGACACACAGGTGATTCCGTTTAAAAGTAGTGCTTTGCTTTTCTGTTTTTTCGTTGGAAACTTGTTCTTGTGCTGTACAGTGAGATATATCACTTTTCAGTTTTCCTGTATTCCTAATGGAGCGAGTGACACACATGTGATTTAGTTTACAAATTAGTGATTTACTTTTTTGTTCTTTCATTTGAAACTTGTTCCTGTGCTGTACAATATGATATATCACTTTTCAGTTTTCCTGTTATAATAATTGAACAGGCGACACGTATGTGAATTCCTTTACAAAGTTGTGCTTTGCGTTTCTGTTCTTTCGATGGAAACTTGTTCCTGTGCTGTGCAGTGCGTTATATCACTTTTCAGTTTTCCTGTTATAATAATTGAACAGGGGACACGTATGTGAATTAGTTTACAAAGTAGTGCTTTGGATTTCTGTTCTTCGGTTGGAAACTTGTTTCTGTGCTGTACAGTGTGATATATCAGTTTTCAGTTTTCCTGTTGTAATAATTGAATGGGCGATACGTATGTGATTTAGTTTACAAAGTTGTGCTTTGCTTTTCTGTTCTTTCGATGGAAACTTGTTTCTGTGCCGTACAGTGCAAGATAACACTTTTCGGTTTTCCTGTATTCTTAATTGAGCGAGTGACACACATGTGATTCAGTTTACAAAGTAGTGCTTTTCATTTACGTTCTTTCGTTGGAAACTTGTTCCTGTTAGGAATAAGTTAGGGTTAGGGTTAGGGTTAGGGTTAGGGTTAGGGTTAGGTTAGGGCTCGGTAAGGGATATGGTTAGGGTTAGGGTTAGGGTTAGGGTTAGGGTTAGGTTAGGGCTGGGTAAGGAATAGGGTTAGGGTTAGGGTAAGGGTTAGGATTAGGGTTAGGGTTAGGGGTTAGGGTTAGGGTTAGGGTTAGGGTTATATCACTTTTCAGGTTTCCTGTTATAATAATTGAACAGGCGACACATGTGAATTAGTTTACAAAGTTGTGCTTTGCGTTTCTGTTCTTTCAATGGAAACTTGTTTCTGTGCCGTACAGTGCGAGATAACACATTTCAGTTTTCCTGTATTCCTAATTGAGCGAGCGACACACTGGTGACACACAAACTTGTTCCTGTGTTGTACAATATGATATATCACTTTTCAGTTTTCCGTTTAAAAGTAGTGCTTTGCTTTTCTGTTCTTTCGTTGGAAACTTGTTCTTGTGCTGTACAGTGAGATATATCACTTTTCAGTTTTCCTGTATTCCTAATGGAGCGAGTGACACACATGTGATTTAGTTTACAAATTAGTGAATTTCTTTTTTCATTTGAAACTTGTTCCTGTGCTGTACAATATGATATATCACTTTTCAGTTTTCCTGTTATAATAATTGAACAGGCGACACGTATGTGAATTTGTTTACAAAGTTGTGCTTTGAGTTTCTGTTCTTTCGATGGAAACTTGTTCCTGTGCTCTGCAGTGCGTTATATCACTTTTCAGTTTTCCTGTTATAATAATTGAACAGGCGACACATATGTGAATTAGTTTACAAAGTTGTGCTTTGCGTTTCTGTTCTTTCCATGGAAACTTGTTCCTGTGCTGTGCAGTGCGTTATATCACTTTTCAGTTTTCCTGTTATAATAATTGAACAGGGGACACGTATGTGAATTAGTTTACAAAGTTGTGTTTTGCATTTCTGTTCTTTCTTTGGAAACTTGTTTCTGTGCCATACAGTGCGCTTTAAAACTTTTCGGTTTTCCTGTATTCCTAATTGTGCGAGCGACACAAATGTGATTTAGTGTACAAAGTAGTGCTTTGGATTTCTGTTCTTCGGTTGGAAACTTGTTTCTGTGCTGTACAGTGTGATAGATCAGTTTTCAGTTTTCCTGTTGTAATAATTGAACGGGCGATACGTATGTGATTTAGTTTACAAAGTTGTGCTTTGCTTTTCTGTTCTTTCGTTGGAAACTTGTTTCTGTGCCGTACAGTGCAAGATAACACTTTTCGGTTTTCCTGTATTCTTAATTGAGCGAGTGACTCACATGTGATTCAGTTTACAAAGTAGTGCTTTTCATTTACGTTCTTTCGTTGGAAACTTGTTCCTGTTAGGAATAAGTTAGGGTTAGGGTCAGGGTTAGGGTTAGGGTTAGGTTAGGGCTCGGTAAGGGATAGGGTTAGGGTTAGGGTTAGGGCTAGGTTAGGGCTCGGTAAGGGATAGGGTTAGGGTTAAGGTTAGGGTTAGGTTAGGGCTGGGTAAGGGATAGGGTTAGGGTTAGGGTTAGGGTTAGGGTTAGGGTTAGGTTAGGGCTGGGTAAGGGATAGGGTTAGGGTTAGGGTTAGGGTTAGGGTTGGGGGTTAGTGTTAGGGTTAGGGTTAGGGACTTATGGTTAGGGTTAGGGTTAGGGTTATATCACTTTTCAGGTTTCCTGTTATAATAATTGAACAGGCAACACATATGTGAATTAGTTTACAAAGTTGTGCTTTGAGTTTCTGTTCTTTCAATGGAAATTTGTTTCTGTGCCGTACAGTGCGAGATAACACTTTTCAGTTTTCCTGTATTCCTAATTGAGCGAGCGACACACAGGTGATTCCGTTTAAGAGTAGTGCTTTGCTTTTCTGTTCTTTCGTTGGAAACTTGTTCTTGTGCTGTACAGTGAGATATATCACTTTTCAGTTTTCCTGTATTCCTAATGGAGCGAGTGACACACATGTGATTTAGTTTACAAATTAGTGATTTTCTTTTTTGTTCTTTCATTTGAAACTTGTTCCTGTGCTGTACAATATGATATATCACTTTTCAGTTTTCCTGTTATAATAATTGAACAGGGGACACGTATGTGAATTAGTTTACAAAGTTGTGATTTTCTTTTTTGTTCTTTCATTTGAAACTTGTTCTTGTGCTGTACAGTGAGATATATCACTTTTCGGTTTTCCTGTATTCTTAATTGAGCGAGTGACACACATGTGATTCAGTTTACAAAGTAGTGCTTTTCATTTACGTTCTTTCGTTGGAAACTTGTTCCTGTTAGGAATAAGTTAGGGTTAGGGTCAGGGTTAGGGTTAGGGTTAGGGTTAGGTTAGGGCTCGGTAAGGGATAGGGTTAGGGTTATGGTTAGGGTTAGGGTTAGGGTTAGGGTTAGGTTAGGGCTGGGTAAGGGATAGGGTTAGGGTTAAGGTTAGGGTTAGGTTAGGTCAGGGTAAGGGATAGGGTTAGGGTTAGGGTTAGGGTTAGGGTTAGGGTTAGGGTTAGGGTTAGGGGTTAGGGTTAGGGTTAGGGTTAGGGTTAGGGACTTAGGGTTAGGGTTAGGGTTAGGGTTATATCACTTTTCAGGTTTCCTGTTATAATAATTGAACAGGCGACACATATGTGAATTATTTTACAAAGTTGTGCTTTGCATTTCTGTTCTTTCAATGGAAACTTGTTTCTGTGCCGTACAGTGCGAGATAACACTTTTCAGTTTTCCTGTATTCCTAATTGAGCGAGCGACACACAGGTGATTCCGTTTAAAAGTAGTGCTTTGCTTTTCTGTTCTTTCGTTGGAAACTTGTTCTTGTGCTGTACAGTGAGATATATCACTTTTCAGTTTTCCTGTATTCCTAATGGAGCGAGTGACACACATGTGATTTAGTTTACAATTTAGTGATTTTCTTTTTTGTTCTTTCATTTGAAACTTGTTCCTGTGCTGTACAATATGATATATCACTTTTCAGTTTTCCTGTTATAATAATTGAACAGGCGACACGTATGTGAATTCGTTTACAAAGTTGTGCTTTGAGTTTCTGTTCTTTCGATGGAAACTTGTTCCTGTGCTGTGCAGTGCGTTATATCACTTTTCAGTTTTCCTGTTATAATAATTGAACAGGCGACACATATGTGAATTAGTTTACAAAGTTGTGCTTTGCGTTTCTGTTCTTTCGATCGAAACTTGTTCCTGTGCTGTTCAGTGCATTATATCACTTTTCAGTTTTCCTGTTATAATAATTGAACAGGGGACACGTATGTGAATTAGTTTACAAAGTTGTGCTTTGCAGTTCTGTTCTTTCTATGGAAACTTATTTCTGTGCCATACAGTGCGAGATAAAACTTTTCGGTTTTCCTGTATTCCTAATTGTGCGAGAGACACAAATGTGATTTAGTGTACAAAGTAGTGCTTTGGATTTCTGTTCTTCGGTTGGAAACTTGTTTCTGTGCTGTACAGTGTGATATATCAGTTTTCAGTTTTCCTGTTGTAATAATTGAATGGGCGATACGTATGTGATTTAGTTTACAAAGTTGTGCTTTGATTTTCTGTTCTTTCGATGGAAACTTGTTTCTGTGCCTTACAGTGCAAGATAACACTTTTCAGTTTTCCTGTATTCCTAATTGAGCGAGCAACATACAGGTGATTCCGTTTAAAAGTAGTGCTTTGCTTTTCTGTTCTTTCGTTGGAAACTTGTTCTTGTGCTGTACAGTGAGATATATCACTTTTCAATTTCCTGTATTCCTAAAGGAGCGAGTGACACACGTGATTTAGTTTACAAATTAGTGATTTTTTTTTTGTTCTTTCATTTGAAACTTGTTCCTGTGCTGTACAATATGATATATCACATTTCAGTTTTCCTGTTATAATAACTGAACAGGCGACACGTATGTGAATTCGTATACAAAGTTGTGCTTTGAGTTTCTGTTCTTTCGATGGAAACTTGTTCCTGTGCTGTGCAGTGCGTTATATCACTTTTCAGTTTTCCTGTTATAATAATTGAACAGGGGACACGTATGTGAATTAGTTTACAAAGTTGTGCTTTGCGTTTCTGTTCTTTCGATGGAAACTTGTTCCTGTGCTGTGCAGTGCGTTATATCACTTTTCAGTTTTCCTGTTATAATAATTGAACAGGGGACACGTATGTGAATTAGTTTACAAAGTTGTGCTTTGCATTTCTCTTCTTTCTTTGGAAACTTGTTTCTGTGCCATACAGTGTGCTTTAAAACTTTTCGGTTTTCCTGTATTCCTAATTGTACGAGCGACACAAATGTGATTTAGTGTACAAAGTAGTGCTTTGGATTTCTGTTCTTCGGTTGGAAACTTGTTTCTGTGCTGTACAGTGTGATATATCAGTTTTTAGTTATCCTGTTGTAATAATTGAATGGGCGATACGTATGTGATTTAGTTTACAAAGTTGTGCTTTGCTTTTCTGTTCTTTCGATGGAAACTTGTTTCTGTGCCGTACAGTGCAAGATAACACTTTTCGGTTTTCCTGTATTCTTAATTGAGCGAGTGACACACATGTGATTCAGTTTACAAAGTAGTGCTTTTCATTGACGTTCTTTCGTTGGAAACTTGTTCCTTTTAGGAATAAGTTAGGGTTAGGGTCAGGGTTAGGGTTAGGGTTAGGTTAGGGCTCGGTAAGGGATAGGGTTAGGGTTAGGGTTAGGGTTATGGTTAGGGTTAGGTTAGGGCTTGGTAAGGGATAGGGTTAGGGTTAGGGTTAGGGTTAGGGTTAGGGTTAGGGTTAGGTTAGGGCTGGGTAAGGGATAGGGTTAGGGTTAGGGTTAGGGTTAGGGTTGGGGGTTAGTGTTAGGGTTTGGGTTAGGGACTTATGGTTAGGGTTAGGGTTAGGGTTATATCACTTTTCAGGTTTCCTGTTATAATAATTGAACAGGCAACACATATGTGAATTAGTTTACAAAGTTGTGCTTTGCGTTTCTGTTCTTTCAATGGAAACTTGTTTCTGTGCCGTACAGTGCGAGATAACACTTTTCAGTTTTCCTGTATTCCTAATTGAGCGAGCGACACACAGGTGATTCCGTTTAAGAGTAGTGCTTTGCTTTTCTGTTCTTTCGTTGGAAACTTGTTCTTGTGCTGTACAGTGAGATATATCACTTTTCAGTTTTCCTGTATTCCTAATGGAGCGAGTGACACACATGTGATTTAGTTTACAAATTAGTGATTTTCTTTTTTGTTCTTTCATTTGAAACTTGTTCCTGTGCTGTACAATATGATATATCACTTTTCAGTTTTCCTGTTATAATAATTGAACAGGCGACACATATGTGAATTAGTTTACAAAGTTGTGCTTTGCGTTTCTGTTCTTTCGATGGAAACTTGTTCCTGTGCTGTGCAGTGCGTTATATCACTTTTCAGTTTTCCTGTTATAATAATTGAACAGGGGACACGTATGTGAATTAGTTTACAAAGTTGTGCTTTGCATTTCTCTTCTTTCTTTGGAAACTTGTTTCTGTGCCATACAGTGTGCTTTAAAACTTTTCGGTTTTCCTGTATTCCTAATTGTGCGAGCGACACAAATGTGATTTAGTGTACAAAGTAGTGCTTTGGATTTCTGTTCTTCGGTTGGAAACTTGTTTCTGTGCTGTACAGTGTGATATATCAGTTTTCAGTTTTCCTGTTGTAATAATTGAATGGGCGATAAGTATGTGATTTAGTTTACAAAGTTGTGCTTTGCTTTTCTGTTCTTTCGATGGAAACTTGTTTCTGTGCCGTACAGTGCAAGATAACACTTTTCGGTTTTCCTGTATTCTTAATTGAGCGAGTGACACACATGTGATTCAGTTTACAAAGTAGTGCTTTTCATTGACGTTCTTTCGTTGGAAACTTGTTCCTGTTAGAAATAAGTTAGGGTTAGGGTCAGGGTTAGTGTTAGGGTTAGGGTTAGGTTAGGGCTCGGTAAGGGATAGGGTTAGGGTTATGGTTAGGGTTAGGGTTAGGGTTAGGGTTAGGGTTAGGGTTAGGTTAGGGCTGGGTAAGGGATAGGGTTAGGGTTAAGGTTAGGGTTAGGTTAGGGCTGGGAAAGGGATAGGGTTAGGGTTAGGGTTAGGGTTAGGGTTAGGGGTTAGGGTTAGGGTTAGGGTTAGGGTTAGGGACTTAGGGTTAGGGTTAGGGTTAGGGTTATATCACTTTTCAGGTTTCCTGTTATAATAATTGAACAGGCGCCACATATGTGAATTATTTTACAAAGTTGTGCTTTGCGTTTCTGTTCTTTCAATGGAAACTTGTTTCTGTGCTGTACAGTGCGAGATAACACTTTTCAGTTTTCCTGTATTCCTAATTGAGCGAGCGACACACAGGTGATTCCGTTTAAAAGTAGTGCTTTGCTTTTCTGTTCTTTCGTTGGAAACTTGTTCTTGTGCTGTACAGTGAGATATATCACTTTTCAGTTTTCCTGTATTCCTAATGGAGCGAGTGACACACATGTGATTTAGTTTACAATTTAGTGATTTTCTTTTTTGTTCTTTCATTTGAAACTTGTTCCTGTGCTGTACAATATGATATATCACTTTTCAGTTTTCCTGTTATAATAATTGAACAGGCGACACGTATGTGAATTCGTTTACAAAGTTGTGCTTTGAGTTTCTGTTCTTTCGATGGAAACTTGTTTCTGTGCCGTACAGTGCGAGATAACACTTTTCAGTTTTCCTGTTATAATAATTGAACAGGCGACACATATGTGAATTAGTTTACAAAGTTGTGCTTTGCGTTTCTGTTCTTTCGATGGAAACTTGTTCCTGTGCTGTGCAGTGCGTTATATCACTTTTCAGTTTTCCTGTTATAATAATTGAACAGGGGACACGTATGTGAATTAGTTTACAAAGTTGTGCTTTGCATTTCTGTTCTTTCTTT
Source organism: Meriones unguiculatus (assembly GCF_030254825.1). Classification (NCBI taxonomy): domain Eukaryota; kingdom Metazoa; phylum Chordata; class Mammalia; order Rodentia; family Muridae; genus Meriones; species Meriones unguiculatus. The sequence continues at coordinate 14,604,026 of NW_026843646.1, read as the reverse complement.
GGAAACTTGTTCCTGTTAGGAATAAGTTAGGGTTAGGGTCAGGGTTAGGGTTAGGGTTAGGGATAGGTTAGGGCTCGGTAAGGGATAGGGTTAGGGTTAGGGTTAGGGTTAGGGTTAGGGTTAGGTTAGGGCTGGGTAAGGGATAGGGTTAGGGTTAAGGTTAGGGTTAGGTTAGGGCTGGATAAGGGATAGGGTTAGGGTTAGGGTTAGGGTTAGGGTTAGGGTTAGGTTAGGGCTGGGTGAGGGATAGGGTTAGGGTTAGGGTTAGGGTTAGGGTTGGGGGTTAGTGTTAGGGTTAGGGTTAGGGACTTATGGTTAGGGTTAGGGTTAGGGTTATATCACTTTTCAGGTTTCCTGTTATAATAATTGAACAGGCAACACATATGTGAATTAGTTTACAAAGTTGTGCTTTCCGTTTCTGTTCTTTCAATGGAAACTTGTTTCTGTGCCGTACAGTGCGAGATAACACTTTTCAGTTTTCCTGTATTCCTAATTGAGCGAGCGACACACAGGTGATTCCGTTTAAGAGTAGTGCTTTGCTTTTCTGTTCTTTCGTTGGAAACTTGTTCTTGTGCTGTACAGTGAGATATATCACTTTTCAGTTTTCCTGTATTCCTAATGGAGCGAGTGACACACATGTGATTTAGTTTACAAATTAGTGATTTTCTTTTTGTTCTTTCATTTGAAACTTGTTCCTGTGCTGTACAATATGATATATCACTTTTCAGTTTTCCTGTTATAATAATTGAACAGGGGACACGTATGTGAATTCGTTTACAAAGTTGTGCTTTGAGTTTCTGTTCTTTCGATGGAAACTTGTTCCTGTGCTGTGCAGTGCGTTATATCACTTTTCAGTTTTCCTGTTATAATAATTGAACAGGCGACACATATGTGAATTAGTTTACAAAGTTGTGCTTTGCGTTTCTGTTCTTTCGATGGAAACTTGTTCCTGTGCTGTGCAGTGCGTTATATCACTTTTCAGTTTTCCTGTTATAATAATTGAACAGGGGACACGTATGTGAATTAGTTTACAAAGTTGTGCTTTGCATTTCTGTTCTTTCTTTGGAAACTTGTTTCTGTGCCATACAGTGCGCTTTAAAACTTTTCGGTTTTCCTGTATTCCTAATTGTGCGAGCGACACAAATGTGATTTAGTGTACAAAGTAGTGCTTTGGATTTCTGTTCTTCGGTTGGAAACTTGTTTCTGTGCTGTACAGTGTGATATATCAGTTTTCAGTTTTCCTGTTGTAATAATTGAATGGGCGATACGTATGTGATTTAGTTTACAAAGTTGTGCTTTGCTTTTCTGTTCTTTCGATGGAAACTTGTTTCTGTGCCGTACAGTGCAAGATAACACTTTTCGGTTTTCCTGTATTCTTAATTGAGCGAGTGACACACATGTGATTCAGTTTACAAAGTAGTGCTTTTCATTTACGTTCTTTCGTTGGAAACTTGTTCCTGTTAGGAATAAGTTAGGGTTAGGGTTAGGGTTAGGGTTAGGGTTAGGGTTAGGGTTAGGGCTCGGTAAGGGATAGGGTTAGGGTTAGGGGTAGGGTTAGGGTTAGGTTAGGGCTGGGTAAGGGATAGGGTTAGGGTTAGGGTTAGGGTTAGGGTTAGGGTTAGGTTAGGGCTTGGTAAGGGATAGGGTTAGGGTTATGGTTATGGTTAGGGTTAGGGTTAGGGTTAGGTTAGGGCTTGGTAAGGGATAGGGTTAGGGTTAGGGGTAGGGTTAGGGTTAGGTTAGGGCTGGGTAAGGGATAGGGTTAGGGTTAGGGTTAGGGTTAGGGTTAGGGGTTAGGGTTAGGGTTAGGGTTAGGGACTTAGGGTTAGGGTTAGGGTTAGGGTTATATCACTTTTCAGGTTTCCTGTTATAATAATTGAACAGGCGACACATATGTGAATTATTTTACAAAGTTGTGCTTTGCGTTTCTGTTCTTTCAATGGAAACTTGTTTCTGTGCTGTACAGTGCGAGATAACACTTTTCAGTTTTCCTGTATTCCTAATTGAGCGAGCGACACACAGGTGATTCCGTTTAAAAGTAGTGCTTTGCTTTTCTGTTCTTTCGTTGGAAACTTGTTCTTGTGCTGTACAGTGAGATATATCACTTTTCAGTTTTCCTGTATTCCTAATGGAGCGAGTGACACACATGTGATTTAGTTTACAAATTAGTGATTTTCTTTTGTGTTCTTTCATTTGAAACTTGTTCCTGTGCTGTACAATATGATATATCACTTTTCAGTTTTCCTGTTATAATAATTGAACAGGCGACACGTATGTGAATTCGTTTACAAAATTGTGCTTTGAGTTTCTGTTCTTTCGATGGAAACTTGTTCCTGTGCTGTGCAGTGCGTTATATCACTTTTCAGTTTTCCTGTTATAATAATTGAACAGGGGACACGTATGTGAATTAGTTTACAAAGTTGTGCTTTGCATTTCTGTTCTTTCTTTGGAAACTTGTTTCTGTGCCATACAGTGCGCTTTAAAACTTTTCGGTTTTCCTGTATTCCTAATTGTGCGAGCGACACAAATGTGATTTAGTGTACAAAGTAGTGCTTTGGATTTCTGTTCTTCGGTTGGAAACTTGTTTCTGTGCTGTACAGTGTGATATATCAGTTTTCAGTTTTCCTGTTGTAATAATTGAATGGGCGATACGTATGTGATTTAGTTTACAAAGTTGTGCTTTGCTTTTCTGTTCTTTCGATGGAAACTTGTTTCTGTGCCGTACAATGCGAGATAACACTTTTCAGTTTTCCTGTTATAATAATTGAACAGGCGACACATATGTGAATTAGTTTACAAAGTTGTGCTTTGCGTTTCTGTTCTTTCGATGGAAACTTGTTCCTGTGCTGTGCAGTGCGTTATATCACTTTTCAGTTTTCCTGTTATAATAATTGAACAGGGGACACGTATGTGAATTAGTTTACAAAGTTGTGCTTTGCATTTCTGTTCTTTCTTTGGAAACTTGTTCCTGTTAGGAATAAGTTAGGGTTAGGGTCAGGGTTAGGGTTAGGGTTAGGGTTAGGTTAGGGCTCGGTAAGGGATAGGGTTAGGGTTAGGGTTAGGGTTAGGGTTAGGGTTAGGTTAGGGCTGGGTAAGGGATAGGGTTAGGGTTAAGGTTAGGGTTAGGTTAGGGCTGGGTAAGGGATAGGGTTAGGGTTAGGGTTAGGGTTAGGGTTAGGGTTAGGTTAGGGCTGGGTGAGGGATAGGGTTAGGGTTAGGGTTAGGGTTAGGGTTGGGGGTTAGTGTTAGGGTTAGGGTTAGGGACTTATGGTTAGGGTTAGGGTTAGGGTTATATCACTTTTAAAGGTTTCCTGTTATAATAATTGAACAGGCAACACATATGTGAATTAGTTTACAAAGTTGTGCTTTGCGTTTCTGTTCTTTCAATGGAAACTTGTTTCTGTGCCGTACAGTGCGAGATAACACTTTTCAGTTTTCCTGTATTCCTAATTGAGCGAGCGACACACAGGTGATTCCGTTTAAGAGTAGTGCTTTGCTTTTCTGTTCTTTCGTTGGAAACTTGTTCTTGTGCTGTACAGTGAGATATATCACTTTTCAGTTTTCCTGTATTCCTAATGGAGCGAGTGACACACATGTGATTTAGTTTACAAATTAGTGATTTTCTTTTTGTTCTTTCATTTGAAACTTGTTCCTGTGCTGTACAATATGATATATCACTTTTCAGTTTTCCTGTTACAATAATTGAACAGGGGACACGTATGTGAATTCGTTTACAAAGTTGTGCTTTGAGTTTCTGTTCTTTCGATGGAAACTTGTTCCTGTGCTGTGCAGTGCGTTATATCACTTTTCAGTTTTCCTGTTATAATAATTGAACAGGCGACACATATGTGAATTAGTTTACAAAGTTGTGCTTTGCGTTTCTGTTCTTTCGATGGAAACTTGTTCCTGTGCTGTGCAGTGCGTTATATCACTTTTCAGTTTTCCTGTTATAATAATTGAACAGGGGACACGTATGTGAATTAGTTTACAAAGTTGTGCTTTGCATTTCTGTTCTTTCTTTGGAAACTTGTTTCTGTGCCATACAGTGCGCTTTAAAACTTTTCGGTTTTCCTGTATTCCTAATTGTGCGAGCGACACAAATGTGATTTAGTGTACAAAGTAGTGCTTTGGATTTCTGTTCTTCGGTTGGAAACTTGTTTCTGTGCTGTACAGTGTGATATATCAGTTTTCAGTTTTCCTGTTGTAATAATTGAATGGGCGATACGTATGTGATTTAGTTTACAAAGTTGTGCTTTGCTTTTCTGTTCTTTCGATGGAAACTTGTTTCTGTGCCGTACAGTGCAAGATAACACTTTTCGGTTTTCCTGTATTCTTAATTGAGCGAGTGACACACATGTGATTCAGTTTACAAAGTAGTGCTTTTCATTTACGTTCTTTCGTTGGAAACTTGTTCCTGTTAGGAATAAGTTAGGGTTAGGGTTAGGGTTAGGGTTAGGGTTAGGGTTAGGGTTAGGGCTCGGTAAGGGATAGGGTTAGGGTTAGGGGTAGGGTTAGGGTTAGGTTAGGGCTGGGTAAGGGATAGGGTTAGGGTTAGGGTTAGGGTTAGGGTTAGGGATAGGGTTAGGGTTAGGGGTTAGGGTTAGGGTTAGGGTTAGGGACTTATGGTTAGGGTTAGGGTTAGGGTTATATCACTTTTCAGGTTTCCTGTTATAATAATTGAACAGGCAACTCATATGTGAATTAGTTTACAAAGTTGTGCTTTGCGTTTCTGTTCTTTCCATGGAAACTTGTTTCTGTGCCGTACAGTGCGAGATAACACTTTTCAGTATTCCTGTATTCCTAATTGAGCGAGCGACACACAGGTGATTCCGTTTAAGAGTAGTGCTTTGCTTTTCTGTTCTTTCGTTGGAAACTTGTTCTTGTGCTGTACAGTGAGATATATCACTTTTCAGTTTTCCTGTTTTCCTAATGGAGCGAGTGACACACATGTGATTTAGTTTACAATTTAGTGATTTTCTTTTTTGTTCTTTCATTTGAAACTTGTTCCTGTGCTGTACAATATGATATATCACTTTTCAGTTTTCCTGTTATAATAATTGAACAGGCGACACGTATGTGAATTCGTTTACAAAGTTGTGCTTTGAGTTTCTGTTCTTTCGATGGAAACTTTTTCCTGTGCTGTGCAGTGCGTTATATCACTTTTCAGTTTTCCTGTTATAATAATTGAACAGGCGACACATATGTGAATTAGTTTACAAAGTTGTGCTTTGCGTTTCTGTTCTTTCGATCGAAACTTGTTCCTGTGCTGTGCAGTGCATTATATCACTTTTCAGTTTTCCTGTTATAATAATTGAACAGGCGACACATATGTGAATTAGTTTACAAAGTTGTGCTTTGCGTTTCTGTTCTTTCGATGGAAACTTGTTCCTGTGCTGTGCAGTGCGTTATATCACTTTTCAGTTTTCCTGTTATAATAATTGAACAGGGGACACGTATGTGAATTAGTTTACAAAGTTGTGCTTTGCATTTCTCTTCTTTCTTTGGAAACTTGTTTCTGTGCCATACAGTGTGCTTTAAAACTTTTCGGTTTTCCTGTATTCCTAATTGTGCGAGCGACACAAATGTGATTTAGTGTACAAAGTAGTGCTTTGGATTTCTGTTCTTCGGTTGGAAACTTGCTTCTGTGCTGTACAGTGTGATATATCAGTTTTCAGTTTTCCTGTTGTAATAATTGAATGGGCGATAAGTATGTGATTTAGTTTACAAAGTTGTGCTTTGCTTTTCTGTTCTTTCGATGGAAACTTGTTTCTGTGCCGTACAGTGCAAGATAACACTTTTCGGTTTTCCTGTATTCTTAATTGAGCGAGTGACACACATGTGATTCAGTTTACAAAGTAGTGATTTTCATTTACGTTCTTTCGTTGGAAACTTGTTCCTGTTAGAAATAAGTTAGGGTTAGGGTCAGGGTTAGGGTTAGGGTTAGGGTTAGGTTAGGGCTCGGTAAGGGATAGGGTTAGGGTTATGGTTATGGTTAGGGTTAGGGTTAGGGTTAGGGTTAGGTTAGGGCTGGGTAAGGGATAGGGTTAGGGTTAAGGTTAGGGTTAGGTTAGGGCTGGGTAAGGGATAGGGTTAGGGTTAGGGTTAGGGGTTAGGGTTAGGGTTAGGGTTAGGGTTAGGGACTTAGGGTTAGGGTTAGGGTTAGGGTTATATCACTTTTCAGGTTTCCTGTTATAATAATTGAACAGGCGACACATATGTGAATTATTTTACAAAGTTGTGCTTTGCGTTTCTGTTCTTTCAATGGAAACTTGTTTCTGTGCTGTACAGTGCGAGATAACACTTTTCAGTTTTCCTGTATTCCTAATTGAGCGAGCGACACACAGGTGATTCCGTTTAAAAGTAGTGCTTTGCTTTTCTGTTCTTTCGTTGGAAACTTGTTCTTGTGCTGTACAGTGAGATGTATCACTTTTCAGTTTTCCTGTATTCCTAATGGAGCGAGTGACACACATGTGATTTAGTTTACAATTTAGTGATTTTCTTTTTTGTTCTTTCATTTGAAACTTGTTCCTGTGCTGTACAATATGATATATCACTTTTCAGTTTTCCTGTTATAATAATTGAACAGGCGACACGTATGTGAATTCGTTTACAAAGTTGTGCTTTGAGTTTCTGTTCTTTCGATGGAAACTTTTTCCTGTGCTGTGCAGTGCATTATATCACTTTTCAGTTTTCCTGTTATAATAATTGAACAGGGGACACGTATGTGAATTAGTTTACAAAGTTGTGCTTTGCAGTTCTGTTCTTTCTATGGAAAGTTGTTACTGTGCCATACAGTGCGAGATAAAACTTTTCGGTTTTCCTGTATTCCTAATTGTGCGAGCGACACAAATGTGATTTAGTGTACAAAGTAGTGCTTTGGATTTCTGTTCTTCGGTTGGAAACTTGTTTCTGTGCTGTACAGTGTGATAGATCAGTTTTCAGTTTTCCTGTTGTAATAATTGAATGGGCGATACGTATGTGATTTAGTTTACAAAGTTGTGCTTTGCTTTTCTGTTCTTTCGATGGAAACTTGTTTCTGTGCCGTACAGTGCAAGATAACACTTTTCGGTTTTCCTGTATTCTTAATTGAGCGAGTGACACACATGTGATTCAGTTTACAAAGTAGTGCTTTTCATTTACATTCTTTCGTTGGAAACTTGTTCCTGTTAGGAATAAGTTAGGGTTAGGGTTAGGGTTAGGGTTAGGGTTAGGGTTAGGGTTAGGGTTAGGGTTAGGGCTCGGTAAGGGATAGGGTTAGGGTTAGGGTTAGGGTTAGGGACTTATGGTTAGGGTTAGGGTTAGGGTTATATCACTTTTCAGGTTTCCTGTTATAATAATTGAACAGGCAACACATATGTGAATTAGTTTACAAAGTTGTGCTTTGCGTTTCTGTTCTTTCCATGAAAACTTGTTTCTGTGCCGTACAGTGCGAGATAACACTTTTCAGTTTTCCTGTATTCCTAATTGAGCGAGCGACACACAGGTGATTCCGTTTAAGAGTAGTGCTTTGCTTTTCTGTTCTTTCGTTGGAAACTTGTTCTTGTGCTGTACAGTGAGATATATCACTTTTCAGTTTTCCTGTATTCCTAATGGAGCGAGTGACACACATGTGATTTAGTTTACAAATTAGTGATTTTCTTTTGTGTTCTTTCATTTGAAACTTGTTCTTGTGCTGTACAATATGATATATCACTTTTCAGTTTTCCTGTTATAAAAATTGAACAGGCGACACGTATGTGAATTCGTTTACAAAATTGTGCTTTGAGTTTCTGTTCTTTCGATGGAAACTTGTTCCTGTGCTGTGCAGTGCGTTATATCACTTTTCAGTTTTCCTGTTATAATAATTGAACAGGGGACACGTATGTGAATTAGTTTACAAAGTTGTGCTTTGCATTTCTGTTCTTTCTTTGGAAACTTGTTTCTGTGCCATACAGTGCGCTTTAAAACTTTTCGGTTTTCCTGTATTCCTAATTGTGCGAGCGACACAAATGTGATTTAGTGTACAAAGTAGTGCTTTGGATTTCTGTTCTTCGGTTGGAAACTTGTTTCTGTGCTGTACAGTGTGATATATCAGTTTTCAGTTTTCCTGTTGTAATAATTGAATGGGCGATACGTATGTGATTTAGTTTACAAAGTTGTGCTTTGCTTTTCTGTTCTTTCGATGGAAACTTGTTTCTGTGCCGTACAGTGCGAGATAACACTTTTCAGTTTTCCTGTTATAATAATTGAACAGGCGACACATATGTGAATTAGTTTACAAAGTTGTGCTTTGCGTTTCTGTTCTTTCGATGGAAACTTGTTCCTGTGCTGTGCAGTGCGTTATATCACTTTTCAGTTTTCCTGTTATAATAATTGAACAGGGGACACGTATGTGAATTAGTTTACAAAGTTGTGCTTTGCATTTCTGTTCTTTCTTTGGAAACTTGTTCCTGTTAGGAATAAGTTAGGGTTAGGGTCAGGGTTAGGGTTAGGGTTAGGGTTAGGTTAGGGCTCGGTAAGGGATAGGGTTAGGGTTAGGGTTAGGGTTAGGGTTAGGTTAGGGCTGGGTAAGGGATAGGGTTAGGGTTAAGGTTAGGGTTAGGTTAGGGCTGGATAAGGGATAGGGTTAGGGTTAGGGTTAGGGTTAGGGTTAGGGTTAGGTTAGGGCTGGGTGAGGGATAGGGTTAGGGTTAGGGTTAGGGTTAGGGTTGGGGGTTAGTGTTAGGGTTAGGGTTAGGGACTTATGGTTAGGGTTAGGGTTAGGGTTATATCACTTTTCAGGTTTCCTGTTATAATAATTGAACAGGCAACACATATGTGAATTAGTTTACAAAGTTGTGCTTTGCGTTTCTGTTCTTTCAATGGAAACTTGTTTCTGTGCCGTACAGTGCGAGATAACACTTTTCAGTTTTCCTGTATTCCTAATTGAGCGAGCGACACACAGGTGATTCCGTTTAAGAGTAGTGCTTTGCTTTTCTGTTCTTTCGTTGGAAACTTGTTCTTGTGCTGTACAGTGAGATATATCACTTTTCAGTTTTCCTGTATTCCTAATGGAGCGAGTGACACACATGTGATTTAGTTTACAAATTAGTGATTTTCTTTTTGTTCTTTCATTTGAAACTTGTTCCTGTGCTGTACAATATGATATATCACTTTTCAGTTTTCCTGTTATAATAATTGAACAGGGGACACGTATGTGAATTCGTTTACAAAGTTGTGCTTTGAGTTTCTGTTCTTTCGATGGAAACTTGTTCCTGTGCTGTGCAGTGCGTTATATCACTTTTCAGTTTTCCTGTTATAATAATTGAACAGGCGACACATATGTGAATTAGTTTACAAAGTTGTGCTTTGCGTTTCTGTTCTTTCGATGGAAACTTGTTCCTGTGCTGTGCAGTGCGTTATATCACTTTTCAGTTTTCCTGTTATAATAATTGAACAGGGGACACGTATGTGAATTAGTTTACAAAGTTGTGCTTTGCATTTCTGTTCTTTCTTTGGAAACTTGTTTCTGTGCCATACAGTGCGCTTTAAAACTTTTCGGTTTTCCTGTATTCCTAATTGTGCGAGCGACACAAATGTGATTTAGTGTACAAAGTAGTGCTTTGGATTTCTGTTCTTCGGTTGGAAACTTGTTTCTGTGCTGTACAGTGTGATATATCAGTTTTCAGTTTTCCTGTTGTAATAATTGAATGGGCGATACGTATGTGATTTAGTTTACAAAGTTGTGCTTTGCTTTTCTGTTCTTTCGATGGAAACTTGTTTCTGTGCCGTACAGTGCAAGATAACACTTTTCGGTTTTCCTGTATTCTTAATTGAGCGAGTGACACACATGTGATTCAGTTTACAAAGTAGTGCTTTTCATTTACATTCTTTCGTTGGAAACTTGTTCCTGTTAGGAATAAGTTAGGGTTAGGGTTAGGGTTAGGGTTAGGGTTAGGGTTAGGGTTAGGGTTAGGGTTAGGGCTCGGTAAGGGATAGGGTTAGGGTTAGGGGTAGGTTTAGGGTTAGGGTTAGGTTAGGGCTGGGTAAGGGATAGGGTTAGGGTTAGGGTTAGGGTTAGGGACTTATGGTTAGGGTTAGGGTTAGGGTTATATCACTTTTCAGGTTTCCTGTTATAATAATTGAACAGGCAACACATATGTGAATTAGTTTACAAAGTTGTGCTTTGCGTTTCTGTTCTTTCCATGAAAACTTGTTTCTGTGCCGTACAGTGCGAGATAACACTTTTCAGTTTTCCTGTATTCCTAATTGAGCGAGCGACACACAGGTGATTCCGTTTAAGAGTAGTGCTTTGCTTTTCTGTTCTTTCGTTGGAAACTTGTTCTTGTGCTGTACAGTGAGATATATCACTTTTCAGTTTTCCTGTATTCCTAATGGAGCGAGTGACACACATGTGATTTAGTTTACAAATTAGTGATTTTCTTTTGTGTTCTTTCATTTGAAACTTGTTCTTGTGCTGTACAATATGATATATCACTTTTCAGTTTTCCTGTTATAATAATTGAACAGGCGACACGTATGTGAATTCGTTTACAAAATTGTGCTTTGAGTTTCTGTTCTTTCGATGGAAACTTGTTCCTGTGCTGTGCAGTGCGTTATATCACTTTTCAGTTTTCCTGTTATAATAATTGAACAGGGGACACGTATGTGAATTAGTTTACAAAGTTGTGCTTTGCATTTCTGTTCTTTCTTTGGAAACTTGTTTCTGTGCCATACAGTGCGCTTTAAAACTTTTCGGTTTTCCTGTATTCCTAATTGTGCGAGCGACACAAATGTGATTTAGTGTACAAAGTAGTGCTTTGGATTTCTGTTCTTCGGTTGGAAACTTGTTTCTGTGCTGTACAGTGTGATATATCAGTTTTCAGTTTTCCTGTTGTAATAATTGAATGGGCGATACGTATGTGATTTAGTTTACAAAGTTGTGCTTTGCTTTTCTGTTCTTTCGATGGAAACTTGTTTCTGTGCCGTACAGTGCGAGATAACACTTTTCAGTTTTCCTGTTATAATAATTGAACAGGCGACACATATGTGAATTAGTTTACAAAGTTGTGCTTTGCGTTTCTGTTCTTTCGATGGAAACTTGTTCCTGTGCTGTGCAGTGCGTTATATCACTTTTCAGTTTTCCTGTTATAATAATTGAACAGGGGACACGTATGTGAATTAGTGTACAAAGTTGTGCTTTGCATTTCTGTTCTTTCTTTGGAAACTTGTTCCTGTTAGGAATAAGTTAGGGTTAGGGTCAGGGTTAGGGTTAGGGTTAGGGTTAGGTTAGGGCTCGGTAAGGGATAGGGTTAGGGTTAGGGTTAGGGTTAGGGTTAGGGTTAGGTTAGGGCTGGGTAAGGGATAGGGTTAGGGTTAAGGTTAGGGTTAGGTTAGGGCTGGATAAGGGATAGGGTTAGGGTTAGGGTTAGGGTTAGGGTTAGGGTTAGGTTAGGGCTGGGTGAGGGATAGGGTTAGGGTTAGGGTTAGGGTTAGGGTTGGGGGTTAGTGTTAGGGTTAGGGTTAGGGACTTATGGTTAGGGTTAGGGTTAGGGTTATATCACTTTTCAGGTTTCCTGTTATAATAATTGAACAGGCAACACATATGTGAATTAGTTTACAAAGTTGTGCTTTGCGTTTCTGTTCTTTCAATGGAAACTTGTTTCTGTGCCGTACAGTGCGAGATAACACTTTTCAGTTTTCCTGTATTCCTAATTGAGCGAGCGACACACAGGTGATTCCGTTTAAGAGTAGTGCTTTGCTTTTCTGTTCTTTCGTTGGAAACTTGTTCTTGTGCTGTACAGTGAGATATATCACTTTTCAGTTTTCCTGTATTCCTAATGGAGCGAGTGACACACATGTGATTTAGTTTACAAATTAGTGATTTTCTTTTTGTTCTTTCATTTGAAACTTGTTCCTGTGCTGTACAATATGATATATCACTTTTCAGTTTTCCTGTTATAATAATTGAACAGGGGACACGTATGTGAATTCGTTTACAAAGTTGTGCTTTGAGTTTCTGTTCTTTCGATGGAAACTTGTTCCTGTGCTGTGCAGTGCGTTATATCACTTTTCAGTTTTCCTGTTATAATAATTGAACAGGCGACACATATGTGAATTAGTTTACAAAGTTGTGCTTTGCGTTTCTGTTCTTTCGATGGAAACTTGTTCCTGTGCTGTGCAGTGCGTTATATCACTTTTCAGTTTTCCTGTTATAATAATTGAACAGGGGACACGTATGTGAATTAGTTTACAAAGTTGTGCTTTGCATTTCTGTTCTTTCTTTGGAAACTTGTTTCTGTGCCATACAGTGCGCTTTAAAAGTTTTCGGTTTTCCTGTATTCCTAATTGTGCGAGCGACACAAATGTGATTTAGTGTACAAAGTAGTGCTTTGGATTTCTGTTCTTCGGTTGGAAACTTGTTTCTGTGCTGTACAGTGTGATATATCAGTTTTCAGTTTTCCTGTTGTAATAATTGAATGGGCGATACGTATGTGATTTAGTTTACAAAGTTGTGCTTTGCTTTTCTGTTCTTTCGATGGAAACTTGTTTCTGTGCCGTACAGTGCGAGATAACACTTTTCAGTTTTCCTGTTATAATAATTGAACAGGCGACACATATGTGAATTAGTTTACAAAGTTGTGCTTTGTGTTTCTGTTCTTTCGATGGAAACTTGTTCCTGTGCTGTGCAGTGCGTTATATCACTTTTCAGTTTTCCTGTTATAATAATTGAACAGGCGACACGTATGTGAATTAGTTTACAAAGTTGTGCTTTGCATTTCTGTTCTTTCTTTGGAAACTTGTTCCTGTTAGGAATAAGTTAGGGTTAGGGTCAGGGTTAGGGTTAGGGTTAGGGTTAGGTTAGGGCTCGGTAAGGGATAGGGTTAGGGTTAGGGTTAGGGTTAGGGTTAGGGTTAGGTTAGGGCTGGGTAAGGGATAGGGTTAGGGTTAAGGTTAGGGTTAGGTTAGGGCTGGATAAGGGATAGGGTTAGGGTTAGGGTTAGGGTTAGGGTTAGGTTAGGGCTGGGTGAGGGATAGGGTTAGGGTTAGGGTTAGGGTTAGGGTTGGGGGTTAGTGTTAGGGTTAGGGTTAGGGACTTATGGTTAGGGTTAGGGTTAGGGTTATATCACTTTTCAGGTTTCCTGTTATAATAATTGAACAGGCAACACATATGTGAATTAGTTTACAAAGTTGTGCTTTGCGTTTCTGTTCTTTCAATGGAAACTTGTTTCTGTGCCGTACAGTGCGAGATAACACTTTTCAGTTTTCCTGTATTCCTAATTGAGCGAGCGACACACAGGTGATTCCGTTTAAGAGTAGTGCTTTGCTTTTCTGTTCTTTCGTTGGAAACTTGTTCTTGTGCTGTACAGTGAGATATATCACTTTTCAGTTTTCCTGTATTCCTAATGGAACGAGTGACACACATGTGATTTAGTTTACAAATTAGTGATTTTCTTTTTGTTCTTTCATTTGAAACTTGTTCCTGTGCTGTACAATATGATATATCACTTTTCAGTTTTCCTGTTATAATAATTGAACAGGGGACACGTATGTGAATTCGTTTACAAAGTTGTGCTTTGAGTTTCTGTTCTTTCGATGGAAACTTGTTCCTGTGCTGTGCAGTGCGTTATATCACTTTTCAGTTTTCCTGTTATAATAATTGAACAGGCGACACATATGTGAATTAGTTTACAAAGTTGTGCTTTGCGTTTCTGTTCTTTCGATGGAAACTTGTTCCTGTGCTGTGCAGTGCGTTATATCACTTTTCAGTTTTCCTGTTATAATAATTGAACAGGGGACACGTATGTGAATTAGTTTACAAAGTTGTGCTTTGCATTTCTGTTCTTTCTTTGGAAACTTGTTTCTGTGCCATACAGTGCGCTTTAAAACTTTTCGGTTTTCCTGTATTCCTAATTGTGCGAGCGACACAAATGTGATTTAGTGTACAAAGTAGTGCTTTGGATTTCTGTTCTTCGGTTGGAAACTTGTTTCTGTGCTGTACAGTGTGATATATCAGTTTTCAGTTTTCCTGTTGTAATAATTGAATGGGCGATACGTATGTGATTTAGTTTACAAAGTTGTGCTTTGCTTTTCTGTTCTTTCGATGGAAACTTGTTTCTGTGCCGTACAGTGCAAGATAACACTTTTCGGTTTTCCTGTATTCTTAATTGAGCGAGTGACACACATGTGATTCAGTTTACAAAGTAGTGCTTTTCATTTACGTTCTTTCGTTGGAAACTTGTTCCTGTTAGGAATAAGTTAGGGTTAGGGTTAGGGTTAGGGTTAGGGTTAGGGTTAGGGTTATATCACTTTTCAGGTTTCCTGTTATAATAATTGAACAGGCGACACATATGTGAATTATTTTACAAAGTTGTGCTTTGCGTTTCTGTTCTTTCCATGGAAACTTGTTTCTGTGCCGTACAGTGCGAGATAACACTTTTCAGTATTCCTGTATTCCTAATTGAGCGAGCGACACACAGGTGATTCCGTTTAAGAGTAGTGCTTTGCTTTTCTGTTCTTTCGTTGGAAACTTGTTCTTGTGCTGTACAGTGAGATATATCACTTTTCAGTTTTCCTGTTTTCCTAATGGAGCGAGTGACACACATGTGATTTAGTTTACAATTTAGTGATTTTCTTTTTTGTTCTTTCATTTGAAACTTGTTCCTGTGCTGTACAATATGATATATCACTTTTCAGTTTTCCTGTTATAATAATTGAACAGGCGACACGTATGTGAATTCCTTTACAAAGTTGTGCTTTGAGTTTCTGTTCTTTCGATGGAAACTTTTTCCTGTGCTGTGCAGTGCGTTATATCACTTTTCAGTTTTCCTGTTATAATAATTGAACAGGCGACACATATGTGAATTAGTTTACAAAGTTGTGCTTTGCGTTTCTGTTCTTTCGATCGAAACTTGTTCCTGTGCTGTGCAGTGCATTATATCACTTTTCAGTTTTCCTGTTATAATAATTGAACAGGCGACACATATGTGAATTAGTTTACAAAGTTGTGCTTTGCGTTTCTGTTCTTTCGATGGAAACTTGTTCCTGTGCTGTGCAGTGCGTTATATCACTTTTCAGTTTTCCTGTTATAATAATTGAACAGGGGACACGTATGTGAATTAGTTTACAAAGTTGTGCTTTGCATTTCTCTTCTTTCTTTGGAAACTTGTTTCTGTGCCATACAGTGTGCTTTAAAACTTTTCGGTTTTCCTGTATTCCTAATTGTGCGAGCGACACAAATGTGATTTAGTGTACAAAGTAGTGCTTTGGATTTCTGTTCTTCGGTTGGAAACTTGTTTCTGTGCTGTACAGTGTGATATATCAGTTTTCAGTTTTCCTGTTGTAATAATTGAATGGGCGATAAGTATGTGATTTAGTTTACAAAGTTGTGCTTTGCTTTTCTGTTCTTTCGATGGAAACTTGTTTCTGTGCCGTACAGTGCAAGATAACACTTTTCGGTTTTCCTGTATTCTTAATTGAGCGAGTGACACACATGTGATTCAGTTTACAAAGTAGTGATTTTCATTTACGTTCTTTCGTTGGAAACTTGTTCCTGTTAGAAATAAGTTAGGGTTAGGGTCAGGGTTAGGGTTAGGGTTAGGGTTAGGTTAGGGCTCGGTAAGGGATAGGGTTAGGGTTATGGTTATGGTTAGGGTTAGGGTTAGGGTTAGGGTTAGGGTTAGGTTAGGGCTGGGTAAGGGATAGGGTTAGGGTTAAGGTTAGGGTTAGGTTAGGGCTGGGTAAGGGATAGGGTTAGGGTTAGGGTTAGGGTTAGGGTTAGGGGTTAGGGTTAGGGTTAGGGTTAGGGTTAGGGACTTAGGGTTAGGGTTAGGGTTAGGGTTATATCACTTTTCAGGTTTCCTGTTATAATAATTGAACAGGCGACACATATGTGAATTATTTTACAAAGTTGTGCTTTGCGTTTCTGTTCTTTCAATGGAAACTTGTTTCTGTGCTGTACAGTGCGAGATAACACTTTTCAGTTTTCCTGTATTCCTAATTGAGCGAGCGACACACAGGTGATTCCGTTTAAAAGTAGTGCTTTGCTTTTCTGTTCTTTCGTTGGAAACTTGTTCTTGTGCTGTACACTGAGATATATCACTTTTCAGTTTTCCTGTATTCCTAATGGAGCGAGTGACACACATGTGATTTAGTTTACAATTTAGTGATTTTCTTTTTTGTTCTTTCATTTGAAACTTGTTCCTGTGCTGTACAATATGATATATCACTTTTCAGTTTTCCTGTTATAATAATTGAACAGGCGACACGTATGTGAATTCGTTTACAAAGTTGTGCTTTGAGTTTCTGTTCTTTCGATGGAAACTTGTTTCTGTGCCGTACAGTGCGAGATAACACTTTTCAGTTTTCCTGTTATAATAATTGAACAGGCGACACATATGTGAATTAGTTTACAAAGTTGTGCTTTGCGTTTCTGTTCTTTCGATGGAAACTTGTTCCTGTGCTGTGCAGTGCGTTATATCACTTTTCAGTTTTCCTGTTATAATAATTGAACAGGGGACACGTATGTGAATTAGTTTACAAAGTTGTGCTTTGCATTTCTCTTCTTTCTTTGGAAACTTGTTTCTGTGCCATACAGTGTGCTTTAAAACTTTTCGGTTTTCCTGTATTCCTAATTGTGCGAGCGACACAAATGTGATTTAGTGTACAAAGTAGTGCTTTGGATTTCTGTTCTTCGGTTGGAAACTTGTTTCTGTGCTGTACAGTGTGATATATCAGTTTTCAGTTTTCCTGTTGTAATAATTGAATGGGCGATAAGTATGTGATTTAGTTTACAAAGTTGTGCTTTGCTTTTCTGTTCTTTCGATGGAAACTTGTTTCTGTGCCGTACAGTGCAAGATAACACTTTTCGGTTTTCCTGTATTCTTAATTGAGCGAGTGACACACATGTGATTCAGTTTACAAAGTAGTGATTTTCATTTACGTTCTTTCGTTGGAAACTTGTTCCTGTTAGAAATAAGTTAGGGTTAGGGTCAGGGTTAGGGTTAGGATTAGGGTTAGGTTAGGGCTCGGTAAGGGATAGGGTTAGGGTTATGGTTATGGTTAGGGTTAGGGTTAGGGTTAGGGTTAGGTTAGGGCTGGGTAAGGGATAGGGTTAGGGTTAAGGTTAGGGTTAGGTTAGGGCTGGGTAAGGGATAGGGTTAGGGTTAGGGTTAGGGGTTAGGGTTAGGGTTAGGGTTAGGGTTAGGGACTTAGGGTTAGGGTTAGGGTTAGGGTTATATCACTTTTCAGGTTTCCTGTTATAATAATTGAACAGGCGACACATATGTGAATTATTTTACAAAGTTGTGCTTTGCGTTTCTGTTCTTTCAATGGAAACTTGTTTCTGTGCTGTACAGTGCGAGATAACACTTTTCAGTTTTCCTGTATTCCTAATTGAGCGAGCGACACACAGGTGATTCCGTTTAAAAGTAGTGCTTTGCTTTTCTGTTCTTTCGTTGGAAACTTGTTCTTGTGCTGTACAGTGAGATATATCACTTTTCAGTTTTCCTGTATTCCTAATGGAGCGAGTGACACACATGTGATTTAGTTTACAATTTAGTGATTTTCTTTTTTGTTCTTTCATTTGAAACTTGTTCCTGTGCTGTACAATATGATATATCACTTTTCAGTTTTCCTGTTATAATAATTGAACAGGCGACACGTATGTGAATTCGTTTACAAAGTTGTGCTTTGAGTTTCTGTTCTTTCGATGGAAACTTTTTCCTGTGCTGTGCAGTGCGTTATATCACTTTTCAGTTTTCCTATTATAATAATTGAACAGGCGACACATATGTGAATTAGTTTACAAAGTTGTGCTTTGCGTTTCTGTTCTTTCGATCGAAACTTGTTACTGTGCTGTGCAGTGCATTATATCACTTTTCAGTTTTCCTGTTATAATAATTGAACAGGGGACACGTATGTGAATTAGTTTACAAAGTTGTGCTTTGCAGTTCTGTTCTTTCTATGGAAAGTTGTTACTGTGCCATACAGTGCGAGATAAAACTTTTTGGTTTTCCTGTATTCCTAATTGTGCGAGCGACACAAATGTGATTTAGTGTACAAAGTAGTGCTTTGGATTTCTGTTCTTCGGTTGGAAACTTGTTTCTGTGCTGTACAGTGTGATAGATCAGTTTTCAGTTTTCCTGTTGTAATAATTGAATGGGCGATACGTATGTGATTTAGTTTACAAAGTTGTGCTTTGCTTTTCTGTTCTTTCGATGGAAACTTGTTTCTGTGCCGTACAGTGCAAGATAACACTTTTCGGTTTTCCTGTATTCTGAATTGAGCGAGTGACACACATGTGATTCAGTTTACAAAGTAGTGCTTTTCATTTACATTCTTTCGTTGGAAACTTGTTCCTGTTAGGAATAAGTTAGGGTTAGGGTTAGGGTTAGGGTTAGGGTTAGGGTTAGGGTTAGGGTTAGGGTTAGGGCTCGGTAAGGGATAGGGTTAGGGTTAGGGGTAGGTTTAGGGTTAGGGTTAGGTTAGGGCTGGGTAAGGGATAGGGTTAGGGTTAGGGTTAGGGTTAGGGACTTATGGTTAGGGTTAGGGTTAGGGTTATATCACTTTTCAGGTTTCCTGTTATAATAATTGAACAGGCAACACATATGTGAATTAGTTTACAAAGTTGTGCTTTGCGTTTCTGTTCTTTCCATGAAAACTTGTTTCTGTGCCGTACAGTGCGAGATAACACTTTTCAGTTTTCCTGTATTCCTAATTGAGCGAGCGACACACAGGTGATTCCGTTTAAGAGTAGTGCTTTGCTTTTCTGTTCTTTCGTTGGAAACTTGTTCTTGTGCTGTACAGTGAGATATATCACTTTTCAGTTTTCCTGTATTCCTAATGGAGCGAGTGACACACATGTGATTTAGTTTACAAATTAGTGATTTTCTTTTGTGTTCTTTCATTTGAAACTTGTTCTTGTGCTGTACAATATGATATATCACTTTTCAGTTTTCCTGTTATAATAATTGAACAGGCGACACGTATGTGAATTCGTTTACAAAATTGTGCTTTGAGTTTCTGTTCTTTCGATGGAAACTTGTTCCTGTGCTGTGCAGTGCGTTATATCACTTTTCAGTTTTCCTGTTATAATAATTGAACAGGGGACACGTATGTGAATTAGTTTACAAAGTTGTGCTTTGCATTTCTGTTCTTTCTTTGGAAACTTGTTTCTGTGCCATACAGTGCGCTTTAAAACTTTTCGGTTTTCCTGTATTCCTAATTGTGCGAGCGACACAAATGTGATTTAGTGTACAAAGTAGTGCTTTGGATTTCTGTTCTTCGGTTGGAAACTTGTTTCTGTGCTGTACAGTGTGATATATCAGTTTTCAGTTTTCCTGTTGTAATAATTGAATGGGCGATACGTATGTGATTTAGTTTACAAAGTTGTGCTTTGCTTTTCTGTTCTTTCGATGGAAACTTGTTTCTGTGCCGTACAGTGCGAGATAACACTTTTCAGTTTTCCTGTTATAATAATTGAACAGGCGACACATATGTGAATTAGTTTACAAAGTTGTGCTTTGCGTTTCTGTTCTTTCGATGGAAACTTGTTCCTGTGCTGTGCAGTGCGTTATATCACTTTTCAGTTTTCCTGTTATAATAATTGAACAGGGGACACGTATGTGAATTAGTTTACAAAGTTGTGCTTTGCATTTCTGTTCTTTCTTTGGAAACTTGTTCCTGTTAGGAATAAGTTAGGGTTAAGGTCAGGGTTAGGGTTAGGGTTAGGGTTAGGTTAGGGCTCGGTAAGGGATAGGGTTAGGGTTAGGGTTAGGGTTAGGGTTAGGTTAGGGCTGGGTAAGGGATAGGGTTAGGGTTAAGGTTAGGGTTAGGTTAGGGCTGGATAAGGGATAGGGTTAGGGTTAGGGTTAGGGTTAGGGTTAGGGTTAGGTTAGGGCTGGGTTAGGGATAGGGTTAGGGTTAGGGTTAGGGTTAGGGTTGGGGGTTAGTGTTAGGGTTAGTGTTAGGGACTTATGGTTAGGGTTAGGGTTAGGGTTATATCACTTTTCAGGTTTCCTGTTATAATAATTGAACAGGCAACACATATGTGAATTAGTTTACAAAGTTGTGCTTTGCGTTTCTGTTCTTTCAATGGAAACTTGTTTCTGTGCCGTACAGTGCGAGATAACACTTTTCAGTTTTCCTGTATTCCTAATTGAGCGAGCGACACACAGGTGATTCCGTTTAAGAGTAGTGCTTTGCTTTTCTGTTCTTTCGTTGGAAACTTGTTCTTGTGCTGTACAGTGAGATATATCACTTTTCAGTTTTCCTGTATTCCTAATGGAGCGAGTGACACACATGTGATTTAGTTTACAAATTAGTGATTTTCTTTTTGTTCTTTCATTTGAAACTTGTTCCTGTGCTGTACAATATGATATATCACTTTTCAGTTTTCCTGTTATAATAATTGAACAGGGGACACGTATGTGAATTCGTTTACAAAGTTGTGCTTTGAGTTTCTGTTCTTTCGATGGAAACTTGTTCCTGTGCTGTGCAGTGCATTATATCACTTTTCAGTTTTCCTGTTATAATAATTGAACAGGCGACACATATGTGAATTAGTTTACAAAGTTGTGCTTTGCGTTTCTGTTCTTTCGATGGAAACTTGTTCCTGTGCTGTGCAGTGCGTTATATCACTTTTCAGTTTTCCTGTTATAATAATTGAACAGGGGACACGTATGTGAATTAGTTTACAAAGTTGTGCTTTGCATTTCTGTTCTTTCTTTGGAAACTTGTTTCTGTGCCATACAGTGCGCTTTAAAACTTTTCGGTTTTCCTGTATTCCTAATTGTGCGAGCGACACAAATGTGATTTAGTGTACAAAGTAGTGCTTTGGATTTCTGTTCTTCGGTTGGAAACTTGTTTCTGTGCTGTACAGTGTGATATATCAGTTTTCAGTTTTCCTGTTGTAATAATTGAATGGGCGATACGTATGTGATTTAGTTTACAAAGTTGTGCTTTGCTTTTCTGTTCTTTCGATGGAAACTTGTTTCTGTGCCGTACAGTGCAAGATAACACTTTTCGGTTTTCCTGTATTCTTAATTGAGCGAGTGACACACATGTGATTCAGTTTACAAAGTAGTGCTTTTCATTTACGTTCTTTCGTTGGAAACTTGTTCCTGTTAGGAATAAGTTAGGGTTAGGGTTAGGGTTAGGGTTAGGGTTAGGGTTAGGGTTAGGGCTCGGTAAGGGATAGGGTTAGGGTTAGGGGTAGGGTTAGGGTTAGGTTAGGGCTGGGTAAGGGATAGGGTTAGGGTTAGGGTTAGGGTTAGGGTTAGGGTTAGGGTTAGGGTTAGGGTTAGGGGTTAGGGTTAGGGTTAGGGTTAGGGACTTATGGTTAGGGTTAGGGTTAGGGTTATATCACTTTTCAGGTTTCCTGTTATAATAATTGAACAGGCAACACATATGTGAATTAGTTTACAAAGTTGTGCTTTGCGTTTCTGTTCTTTCCATGGAAACTTGTTTCTGTGCTGTACAGTGCGAGATAACACTTTTCAGTATTCCTGTATTCCTAATTGAGCGAGCGACACACAGGTGATTCCGTTTAAGAGTAGTGCTTTGCTTTTCTGTTCTTTCGTTGGAAACTTGTTCTTGTGCTGTACAGTGAGATATATCACTTTTCAGTTTTCCTGTATTCCTAATGGAGTGAGTGACACACATGTGATTTAGTTTACAAATTAGTGATTTTCTTTTGTGTTCTTTCATTTGAAACTTGTTCCTGTGCTGTACAATATGATATATCACTTTTCAGTTTTCCTGTTATAATAATTGAACAGGCGACACGTATGTGAATTCGTTTACAAAGTTGTGCTTTGCGTTTCTGTTCTTTCGATGGAAACTTGTTCCTGTGCTGTGCAGTGCGTTATATCACTTTTCAGTTTTCCTGTTATAATAATTGAACAGGGGACACGTATGTGAATTAGTTTACAAAGTTGTGCTTTGCATTTCTGTTCTTTCTTTGGAAACTTGTTTCTGTGCCATACAGTGCGCTTTAAAACTTTTCGGTTTTCCTGTATTCCTAATTGTGCGAGCGACACAAATGTGATTTAGTGTACAAAGTAGTGCTTTGGATTTCTGTTCTTCGGTTGGAAACTTGTTTCTGTGCTGTACAGGGTGATATATCAGTTTTCAGTTTTCCTGTTGTAATAATTGAATGGGCGATACATATGTGATTTAGTTTACAAAGTTGTGCTTTGCTTTTCGGTTCTTTCGATGGAAACTTGTTTCTGTGCCGTACAGTGCGAGATAACACTTTTCAGTTTTCCTGTTATAATAATTGAACAGGCGACACATATGTGAATTAGTTTACAAAGTTGTGCTTTGCGTTTCTGTTCTTTCGATGGAAACTTGTTCCTGTGCTGTGCAGTGCGTTATATCACTTTTCAGTTTTCCTGTTATAATAATTGAACAGGGGACACGTATGTGAATTAGTTTACAAAGTTGTGCTTTGCATTTCTGTTCTTTCTTTGGAAACTTGTTTCTGTGCCATACAGTGTGCTTTAAAACTTTTCGGTTTTCCTGTATTCCTAATTGTGCGAGCGACACAAATGTGATTTAGTGTACAAAGTAGTGCTTTGGATTTCTGTTCTTCGGTTGGAAACTTGTTTCTGTGCTGTACAGTGTGATATATCAGTTTTCAGTTTTCCTGTTGTAATAATTGAATGGGCGATACGTATGTGATTTAGTTTACAAAGTTGTGCTTTGCTTTTCTGTTCTTTCGATGGAAACTTGTTTCTGTGCCGTACAGTGCAAGATAACACTTTTCGGTTTTCCTGTATTCTTAATTGAGCGAGTGACACACATGTGATTCAGTTTACAAAGTAGTGCTTTTCATTTACGTTCTTTCGTTGGAAACTTGTTCCTGTTAGGAATAAGTTAGGGTTAGGGTCAGGGTTAGGGTTAGGGTTAGGGTTAGGTTAGGGCTCGGTAAGGGATAGGGTTAGGGTTATGGTTATGGTTAGGGTTAGGGTTAGGGTTAGGGTTAGGGTTAGGTTAGGGCTGGGTAAGGGATAGGGTTAGGGTTAGGGTTAGGGTTAGGGTTAGGGGTTAGGGTTAGGGTTAGGGTTAGGGACTTAGGGTTAGGGTTAGGGTTAGGGTTATATCACTTTTCAGGTTTCCTGTTATAATAATTGAACAGGCGACACATATGTGAATTATTTTACAAAGTTGTGCTTTGCGTTTCTGTTCTTTCAATGGAAACTTGTTTCTGTGCTGTACAGTGCGAGATAACACTTTTCAGTTTTCCTGTATTCCTAATTGAGCGAGCGACACACAGGTGATTCCGTTTAAAAGTAGTGCTTTGCTTTTCTGTTCTTTCGTTGGAAACTTGTTCTTGTGCTGTACAGTGAGATATATCACTTTTCAGTTTTCCTGTATTCCTAATGGAGCGAGTGACACACATGTGATTTAGTTTACAAATTAGTGATTTTCTTTTGTGTTCTTTCATTTGAAACTTGTTCCTGTGCTGTACAATATGATATATCACTTTTCAGTTTTCCTGTTATAATAATTGAACAGGCGACACGTATGTGAATTCGTTTACAAAATTGTGCTTTGAGTTTCTGTTCTTTCGATGGAAACTTGTTCCTGTGCTGTGCAGTGCGTTATATCACTTTTCAGTTTTCCTGTTATAATAATTGAACAGGGGACACGTATGTGAATTAGTTTACAAAGTTGTGCTTTGCACTTCTGTTCTTTCTTTGGAAACTTGTTTCTGTGCCATACAGTGCGCTTTAAAACTTTTCGGTTTTCCTGTATTCCTAATTGTGCGAGCGACACAAATGTGATTTAGTGTACAAAGTAGTGCTTTGGATTTCTGTTCTTCGGTTGGAAACTTGTTTCTGTGCTGTACAGTGTGATATATCAGTTTTCAGTTTTCCTGTTGTAATAATTGAATGGGCGATACGTATGTGATTTAGTTTATAAAGTTGTGCTTTGCTTTTCTGTTCTTTCGATGGAAACTTGTTTCTGTGCCGTACAGTGCGAGATAACACTTTTCAGTTTTCCTGTTATAATAATTGAACAGGCGACACATATGTGAATTAGTTTACAAAGTTGTGCTTTGCGTTTCTGTTCTTTCGATGGAAACTTGTTCCTGTGCTGTGCAGTGCGTTATATCACTTTTCAGTTTTCCTGTTATAATAATTGAACAGGGGACACGTATGTGAATTAGTTTACAAAGTTGTGCTTTGCATTTCTGTTCTTTCTTTGGAAACTTGTTCCTGTTAGGAATAAGTTAGGGTTAGGGTCAGGGTTAGGGTTAGGGTTAGGGTTAGGTTAGGGCTCGGTAAGGGATAGGGTTAGGGTTAGGGTTAGGGTTAGGGTTAGGGTTAGGTTAGGGCTGGGTAAGGGATAGGGTTAGGGTTAAGGTTAGGGTTAGGTTAGGGCTGGGTAAGGGATAGGGTTAGGGTTAGGGTTAGGGTTAGGGTTAGGGTTAGGTTAGGGCTGGGTGAGGGATAGGGTTAGGGTTAGGGTTAGGGTTAGGGTTGGGGGTTAGTGTTAGGGTTAGGGTTAGGGACTTATGGTTAGGGTTAGGGTTAGGGTTATATCACTTTTAAAGGTTTCCTGTTATAATAATTGAACAGGCAACACATATGTGAATTAGTTTACAAAGTTGTGCTTTGCGTTTCTGTTCTTTCAATGGAAACTTGTTTCTGTGCCGTACAGTGCGAGATAACACTTTTCAGTTTTCCTGTATTCCTAATTGAGCGAGCGACACACAGGTGATTCCGTTTAAGAGTAGTGCTTTGCTTTTCTGTTCTTTCGTTGGAAACTTGTTCTTGTGCTGTACAGTGAGATATATCACTTTTCAGTTTTCCTGTATTCCTAATGGAGCGAGTGACACACATGTGATTTAGTTTACAAATTAGTGATTTTCTTTTTGTTCTTTCATTTGAAACTTGTTCCTGTGCTGTACAATATGATATATCACTTTTCAGTTTTCCTGTTATAATAATTGAACAGGGGACACGTATGTGAATTCGTTTACAAAGTTGTGCTTTGAGTTTCTGTTCTTTCGATGGAAACTTGTTCCTGTGCTGTGCAGTGCGTTATATCACTTTTCAGTTTTCCTGTTATAATAATTGAACAGGCGACACATATGTGAATTAGTTTACAAAGTTGTGCTTTGCGTTTCTGTTCTTTCGATGGAAACTTGTTCCTGTGCTGTGCAGTGCGTTATATCACTTTTCAGTTTTCCTGTTATAATAATTGAACAGGGGACACGTATGTGAATTAGTTTACAAAGTTGTGCTTTGCATTTCTGTTCTTTCTTTGGAAACTTGTTTCTGTGCCATACAGTGCGCTTTAAAACTTTTCGGTTTTCCTGTATTCCTAATTGTGCGAGCGACACAAATGTGATTTAGTGTACAAAGTAGTGCTTTGGATTTCTGTTCTTCGGTTGGAAACTTGTTTCTGTGCTGTACAGTGTGATATATCAGTTTTCAGTTTTCCTGTTGTAATAATTGAATGGGCGATACGTATGTGATTTAGTTTACAAAGTTGTGCTTTGCTTTTCTGTTCTTTCGATGGAAACTTGTTTCTGTGCCGTAAAGTGCAAGATAACACTTTTCGGTTTTCCTGTATTCTTAATTGAGCGAGTGACACACATGTGATTCAGTTTACAAAGTAGTGCTTTTCATTTACGTTCTTTCGTTGGAAACTTGTTCCTGTTAGGAATAAGTTAGGGTTAGGGTTAGGGTTAGGGTTAGGGTTAGGGTTAGGGTTAGGGCTCGGTAAGGGATAGGGTTAGGGTTAGGGGTAGGGTTAGGGTTAGGTTAGGGCTGGGTAAGGGATAGGGTTAGGGTTAGGGTTAGGGTTAGGGTTAGGGTTAGGGTTAGGGTTAGGGGTTAGGGTTAGGGTTAGGGACTTATGGTTAGGGTTAGGGTTAGGGTTATATCACTTTTCAGGTTTCCTGTTATAATAATTGAACAGGCAACACATATGTGAATTAGTTTACAAAGTTGTGCTTTGCGTTTCTGTTCTTTCCATGGAAACTTGTTTCTGTGCCGTACAGTGCGAGATAACACTTTTCAGTATTCCTGTATTCCTAATTGAGCGAGCGACACACAGGTGATTCCGTTTAAGAGTAGTGCTTTGCTTTTCTGTTCTTTCGTTGGAAACTTGTTCTTGTGCTGTACAGTGAGATATATCACTTTTCAGTTTTCCTGTATTCCTAATGGAGTGAGTGACACACATGTGATTTAGTTTACAAATTAGTGATTTTCTTTTTTGTTCTTTCATTTGAAACTTGTTCCTGTGCTGTACAATATGATATATCACTTTTCAGTTTTCCTGTTATAATAATTGAACAGGCGACACGTATGTGAATTCGTTTCCAAAGTTGTGCTTTGCGTTTCTGTTCTTTCGATGGAAACTTGTTCCTGTACTGTGCAGTGCGTTATATCACTTTTCAGTTTTCCTGTTATAATAATTGAACAGGGGACACGTATGTGAATTAGTTTACAAAGTTGTGCTTTGCATTTCTGTTCTTTCTTTGGAAACTTGTTTCTGTGCCATACAGTGCGCTTTAAAACTTTTCGGTTTTCCTGTATTCCTAATTGTGCGAGCGACACAAATGTGATTTAGTGTACAAAGTAGTGCTTTGGATTTCTGTTCTTCGGTTGGAAACTTGTTTCTGTGCTGTACAGGGTGATATATCAGTTTTCAGTTTTCCTGTTGTAATAATTGAATGGGCGATACATATGTGATTTAGTTTACAAAGTTGTGCTTTGCTTTTCTGTTCTTTCGATGGAAACTTGTTTCTGTGCCGTACAGTGCGAGATAACACTTTTCAGTTTTCCTGTTATAATAATTGAACAGGCGACACATATGTGAATTAGTTTACAAAGTTGTGCTTTGCGTTTCTGTTCTTTCGATGGAAACTTGTTCCTGTGCTGTGCAGTGCGTTATATCACTTTTCAGTTTTCCTGTTATAATAATTGAACAGGGGACACGTATGTGAATTAGTTTACAAAGTTGTGCTTTGCATTTCTCTTCTTTCTTTGGAAACTTGTTTCTGTGCCATACAGTGTGCTTTAAAACTTTTCGGTTTTCCTGTATTCCTAATTGTGCGAGCGACACAAATGTGATTTAGTGTACAAAGTAGTGCTTTGGATTTCTGTTCTTCGGTTGGAAACTTGTTTCTGTGCTGCACAGTGTGATATATCAGTTTTTAGTCTTCCTGTTGTAATAATTGAATTGGCGATACGTATGTGATTTAGTTTACAAAGTTGTGCTTTGCTTTTCTGTTCTTTCGATGGAAACTTGTTTCTGTGCCGTACAGTGCAAGATAACACTTTTCGGTTTTCCTGTATTCTTAATTGAGCGAGTGACACACATGTGATTCAGTTTACAAAGTAGTGCTTTTCATTTACGTTCTTTCGTTGGAAACTTGTTCCTGTTAGGAATAAGTTAGGGTTAGGGTCAGGGTTAGGGTTAGGGTTAGCGTTAGGTTAGGGCTCGGTAAGGGATAGGGTTAGGGTTAGGGTTAGGGTTAGGGTTAGGTTAGGGCTGGGTAAGGGATAGGGTTAGGGTTAGGGTTAGGGTTAGGGTTGGGGGTTAGTGTTAGGGTTAGGGTTAGGGACTTATGGTTAGGGTTAGGGTTAGGGTTATATGACTTTTCAGGTTTCCTGTTATAATAATTGAACAGGCAACACATATGTGAATTAATTTACAAAGTTGTGCTTTGCGTTTCTGTTCTTTCAATGGAAACTTGTTTCTGTGCCGTACAGTGCGAGATAACACTTTTCAGTTTTCCTGTATTCCTAATTGAGCGAGCGACACACAGGTGATTCTGTTTAAGAGTAGTGCTTTGCTTTTCTGTTCTTTCGTTGGAAACTTGTTCTTGTGCTGTACAGTGAGATATATCACTTTTCAGTTTTCCTGTATTCCTAATGGAGCGAGTGACACACATGTGATTTAGTTTACAAATTAGTGATTTTCTTTTTTGTTCTTTCATTTGAAACTTGTTCCTGTGCTGTACAATATGATATATCACTTTTCAGTTTTCCTGTTATAATAATTGAACAGGGGACACGTATGTGAATTCGTTTACAAAGTTGTGCTTTGAGTGTCTGTTCTTTCGATGGAAACTTGTTCCTGTGCTGTGCAGTGCGTTATATCACTTTTCAGTTTTCCTGTTATAATAATTGAACAGGCGACACATATGTGAATTAGTTTACAAAGTTGTGCTTTGCGTTTCTGTTCTTTCGATGGAAACTTGTTCCTGTGCTGTGCAGTGCGTTATATCACTTTTCAGTTTTCCTGTTATAATAATTGAACAGGGGACACGTATGTGAATTAGTTTACAAAGTTGTGCTTTGCATTTCTGTTCTTTCTTTGGAAACTTGTTTCTGTGCCATACAGTGCGAGATAAAACTTTTCGGTTTTCCTGTATTCCTAATTGTGCGAGCGACACAAATGTGATTTAGTGTACAAAGTAGTGCTTTGGATTTCTGTTCTTCGGTTGGAAACTTGTTTCTGTGCTGTACAGTGTGATATATCAGTTTTCAGTTTTCCTGTTGTAATAATTGAATGGGCGATACGTATGTGATTTAGTTTACAAAGTTGTGCTTTGCTTTTCTGTTCTTTCGATGGAAACTTGTTTCTGTGCCGTACAGTGCAAGATAACACTTTTCGGTTTTCCTGTATTCTTAATTGAGCGAGTGACACACATGTGATTCAGTTTACAAAGTAGTGCTTTTCATTTACGTTCTTTCGTTGGAAACTTGTTCCTGTTAGGAATAAGTTAGGGTTAGGGTCAGGGTTAGGGTTAGGGTTAGGGTTAGGTTAGGGCTCGGTAAGGGATAGGGTTAGGGTTATGGTTAGGGTTAGGGTTAGGGTTAGGGTTAGGGTTAGGGTTAGGTTAGGGCTGAGTAAGGGATAGGGTTAGGGTTAAGGTTAGGGTTAGGTTAGGGCTGGGTAAGGGATAGGGTTAGGGTTAGGGTTAGGGTTAGGGTTAGGGGTTAGGGTTAGGGTTAGGGTTAGGGACTTAGGGTTAGGGTTAGGGTTAGGGTTATATCACTTTTCAGGTTTCCTGTTATAATAATTGAACAGGCGACACATATGTGAATTATTTTACAAAGTTGTGCTTTGCGTTTCTGTTCTTTCAATGGAAACTTGTTTCTGTGCTGTACAGTGCGAGAAAACACTTTTCAGTTTTCCTGTATTCCTAATTGAGCGAGCGACACACAGGTGATTCCGTTTAAGAGTAGTGCTTTGCTTTTCTGTTCTTTCGTTGGAAACTTGTTCTTGTGCTGTACAGTGAGATATATCACTTTTCAGTTTTCCTGTATTCCTAATGGAGCGAGTGACACACATGTGATTTAGTTTACAAATTAGTGATTTTCTTTTTTGTTCTTTCATTTGAAACTTGTTCCTGTGCTGTACAATATGATATATCACTTTTCAGTTTTCCTGTTATAATAACTGAACAGGCGACACGTATGTGAATTCGTATACAAAGTTGTGCTTTGCGTTTCTGTTCTTTCGATGGAAACTTGTTCCTGTGCTGTGCAGTGCGTTATATCACTTTTCAGTTTTCCTGTTATAATAATTGAACAGGGGACACGTATGTGAATTAGTTTACAAAGTTGTGCTTTGCATTTCTGTTCTTTCTTTGGAAACTTGTTTCTGTGTCATACAGTGCGCTTTAAAACTTTTCGGTTTTCCTGTATTCCTAATTGTGCGAGCGACACAAATGTGATTTAGTGTACAAAGTAGTGCTTTGGATTTCTGTTCTTCGGTTGGAAACTTGTTTCTGTGCTGTACAGTGTGATATATCAGTTTTTAGTTTTCCTGTTGTAATAATTGAATGGGCGATACGTATGTGATTTAGTTTACAAAGTTGTGCTTTGCTTTTCTGTTCTTTCGATGGAAACTTGTTTCTGTGCCGTACAGTGCAAGATAACACTTTTCGGTTTTCCTGTATTCTTAATTGAGCGAGTGACACACATGTGATTCAGTTTACAAAGTAGTGCTTTTCATTTACGTTCTTTCGTTGGAAACTTGTTCCTGTTAGGAATAAGTTAGGGTTAGGGTCAGGGTTAGGGTTAGGGTTAGGGTTAGGTTAGGGCTCGGTAAGGGATAGGGTTAGGGTTAGGGTTAGGGTTAGGGTTAGGGTTAGGGTTAGGTTAGGGCTGGGTAAGGGATAGGGTTAGGGTTAGGGTTAGGGTTAGGGTTGGGGGTTAGTGTTAGGGTTAGGGTTAGGGATTTATGGTTAGGGTTAGGGTTAGGGTTATATCACTTTTCAGGTTTCCTGTTATAATAATTGAACAGGCAACACATATGTGAATTAGTTTACAAAGCTGTGCTTTGCGTTTCTGTTCTTTCAATGGAAACTTGTTTCTGTGCCGTACAGTGCGAGATAACACTTTTCAGTTTTCCTGTATTCCTAATTGAGCGAGCGACACACAGGTGATTCCGTTTAAGAGTAGTGCTTTGCTTTTCTGTTCTTTCGTTGGAAACTTGTTCTTGTGCTGTACAGTGAGATATATCACTTTTCAGTTTTCCTGTATTCCTAATGGAGCGAGTGACACACATGTGATTTAGTTTACAAATTAGTGATTTTCTTTTTTGTTCTTTGATTTGAAACTTGTTCCTGTGCTGTACAATATGATATATCACTTTTCAGTTTTCCTGTTATAATAACTGAACAGGCGACACGTATGTGAATTCGTATACAAAGTTGTGCTTTGTGTTTCTGTTCTTTCGATGGAAACTTGTTCCTGTGCTGTGCAGTGCGTTATATCACTTTTCAGTTTTCCTGTTATAATAATTGAACAGGGGATACGTATGTGAATTAGTTTACAAAGTTGTGCTTTGCATTTCTGTTCTTTCTTTGGAAACTTGTTTCTGTGCCATACAGTGCGCTTTAAAACTTTTCGGTTTTCCTGTATTCCTAATTGTGTGAGCGACACAAATGTGATTTAGTGTACAAAGTAGTGCTTTGGATTTCTGTTCTTCGGTTGGAAACTTGTTTCTGTGCTGTACAGTGTGATATATCATTTTTAGTTTTCCTGTTGTAATGATTGAATGGGCGATACGTATGTGATTTAGTTTACAAAGTTGTGCTTTGCTTTTCTGTTCTTTCGATGGAAACTTGTTTCTGTGCTGTGCAGTGCGTTATATCACTTTTCAGTTTTCCTGTTATAATAATTGAACAGGCGACACATATGTGAATTAGTTTACAAAGTTGTGCTTTGCGTTTTTTTTTTTTTTTTTTTTTTTTTTTTTTTTTTTTTCAATGCAGTTTATTCAGGAACATTGAACAATCCTCGGACCCCGGGGAAAGCCAGCCCACAGCTTAAATAGCCTCTGGGTAGCCAACCCAGGCGTGCCACGGGGGCAATGCAGATAGGTCCACATACATGGAAGCAAGCCAGATCCTCGGCCTTAGCCAAATGTGGAGTTGTTCCTGACAGAGAGCACTCACCATCGGGAAGGTGGAAGGCGGAAACCAGCTCCATCTTTAAGGCATAGCATTCTGCAGCTCTCTACAGTTCCCCCTTTTTGTTTTAGACGCATCAGGCAAGAGTAGAGGTCTGATCTCTGATATTAGAAATAAATTGGGACTTTTCGGTTTTCCTGTATTCTTAATTGAGCGAGTGAAACACATGTGATTCATTTTACAAAGTAGTGCTTTTCATTTACGTTCTTTCGTTGGAAACTTGTTCCTGTTAGGAATAAGTTAGGGTTAGATTCAGGGTTAGGGTTAGGGCTCGGTAAGGGATAGGGTTAGGGTTAGGGTTAGGGTTAGGGTTAGGGTTAGGGTTAGGTTAGGGCTGGGTAAGGGATAGGGTTAGGGTTATGGTTAGGGTTAGGGTTGGGGGTTAGGGTTAGGGTTAGGGTTAGGGACTTATGGTTAGGGTTAGGGTTATATCACTTTTCAGGTTTCTTGTTATAATATTTGAAGAGGCACCACATATGTGAATTAGTTTACAAAGCTGTGCTTTGCGATTCTGTTCTTTCCATGGAAACTTGTCTCTGTGCCGTACAGTGCGAGATAACACTTTTCGGTTTTCCTGTATTCTTAATTGAGCGAGTGACACACATGTGATTCAGTTTACAAAGTAGTGCTTTTCATTTACGTTCTTTCGTTGGAAACTTGTTCCTGTTAGGAATAAGTTAGGGTTAGGGTTAGGGTTAGGGTTAGGGTTAGGGTTAGGGTTAAGGTTAGGGCTCGGTAAGGGATAGGGTTAGGGTTAGGGGTAGGGTTAGGGTTAGGGTTAGGTTAGGGCTGGGTAAGGGATAGGGTTAGGGTTAGGGTTAGGGTTAGGGTTAGGTTTAGGGTTAGGGGTTAGGGTTAGGGTTAGGGTTAGGGACTTATGGTTAGGGTTAGGGTTAGGGTTATATCACTTTTCAGGTTTCCTGTTATAATAATTGAACAGGCAACACATATGTGAATTAGTTTACAAAGTTTTGCTTTGCGTTTCTGTTCTTTCCATGGAAACTTGTTTCTGTGCCGTACAGTGCGAGATAACACTTTTCAGTTTTCCTGTATTCCTAATTGAGCGAGCGACACACAGGTGATTCCGTTTAAGAGTAGTGCTTTGCTTTTCTGTTCTTTCGTTGGAAACTTGTTCTTGTGCTGTACAGTGAGATATATCACTTTTCAGTTTTCCTGTATTCCTAATGGAGCGAGTGACACACATGTGATTTAGTTTACAAATTAGTGATTTTCTTTTGTGTTCTTTCATTTGAAACTTGTTCCTGTGCTGTACAATATGATATATCACTTTTCAGTTTTCCTGTTATAATAATTGAACAGGCGACACGTATGTGAATTCGTTTACAAAGTTGTGCTTTGCGTTTCTGTTCTTTCGATGGAAACTTGTTCCTGTGCTGTGCAGTGCGTTATATCACTTTTCATTTTTCCTGTTTTAATAATTGAACAGGGGACACATATGTGAATTAGTTTACAAAGTTGTGCTTTGCATTTCTATTCTTTCTTTGGAAACTTGTTTCTGTGCCATACAGTGCGCTTTAAAACTTTTCGGTTTTCCTGTATTCCTAATTGTGCGAGCGACACAAATGTGATTTAGTGTACAAAGTAGTGCTTTGGATTTCTGTTCTTCGGTTGAAAACTTGTTTCTGTGCTGTACAGTGTGATATATCAGTTTTCAGTTTTCCTGTTGTAATAATTGAATGGGCGATACGTATGTGATTTAGTTTACAAAGTTGTGCTTTGCTTTTCTGTTCTTTCGATGGAAACTTGTTTCTGTGCCGTACAGTGAGAGATAACACTTTTCAGTTTTCCTGTTATAATAATTGAACAGGCGATACGTATGTGAATTCGTTTACAAAGTTGTGCTTTGAGTTTCTGTTCTTTCGATGGAAACTTGTTCCTGTGCTGTGCAGTGCGTTATATCACTTTTCAGTTTTCCTGTTATAATAATTGAACAGGCGACACATATGTGAATTAGTTTACAAAGTTGTGCTTTGCGTTTCTGTTCTTTCGATGGGAACTTTTCCTGTGCTGTGCAGTGCGTTATATCACTTTTCAGTTTTCCTGTTATAATAATTGAACAGGGGACACGTATGTGAATTAGTTTACAAAGTTGTGCTTTGCATTTCTGTTCTTTCTTTGGAAACTTGTTTCTGTGCCATACAGTGCGCTTTAAAACTTTTCGGTTTTCCTGTATTCCTAATTGTGCGAGCGACACAAATGTGATTAAGTGTACAGGGTAGTGCTTTGGATTTCTGTTCTTCGGTTGGAAACTTGATTCTGTGCTGTACAGTGTGATATATCAGTTTTCAGTTTTCCTGTTGTAATAATTGAATGGGCGATACGTATGTGATTTAGTTTACAAAGTTGTGCTTTGTTTTTCTGTTCTTTCGATGGAAACTTGTTTCTGTGCCGTACAGTGCAAGATAACACTTTTCGGTTTTCCTGTATTCTTAATTGAGCGAGTGACACACATGTGATTCAGTTTACAAAGTAGTGCTTTGAGTTTCTGTTCTTTCGATGGAAACTTGTTCCTGTGCTGTGCAGTGCGTTATATCACTTTTCAGTTTTCCTGTTATAATAATTGAACAGGCGACACATATGTGAATTAGTTTACAAAGTTGTGCTTTGCGTTTCTGTTCTTTCGATCGAAAATTGTTCCTGTGCTGTGCAGTGCATTATATCACTTTTCAGTTTTCCTGTTATAATAATTGAACAGGGGACACGTATGTGAATTAGTTTACAAAGTTGTGCTTTGCAGTTCTGTTCTTTCTATGGAAACTTGTTTCTGTGCCATACAGTGCGAGATAAAACATTTCGGTTTTCCTGTATTCCTAATTGTGGGAGCGACACAAATGTGATTTAGTGTACAAAGTAGTGCTTTGGATTTCTGTTCTTCGGTTGGAAACTTGTTTCTGGGCTGTACAGTGTGATATATCAGTTTTCAGTTTTCCTGTTGTAATAATTGAATGGGCGATACGTATGTGATTTAGTTTACAAAGTTGTTCTTTGATTTCTGTTCTTTCGATGGAAACTTGTTTCTGTGCCGTACAGTGCAAGATAACACTTTTCAGTTTTCCTGTATTCCTAATTGAGCGAGCGACATACAGGTGATTCCGTTTAAAAGTAGTGCTTTGCTTTTCTGTTCTTTCGTTGGAAACTTGTTCTTGTGCTGTACAGTGAGATATATCACTTTTCAGTTTTCCTGTATTCCTAAAGGAGCGAGTGACACACGTGATTGAGTTTACAAATTAGTGATTTTTTTTTGTTCTTTCATTTGAAACTTGTTCCTGTGCTGTACAATATGATATATCACTTTTCAGTTTTCCTGTTATAATAACTGAACAGGCGACAAGTATGTGAATTCGTATACAAAGTTGTGCTTTGAGTTTCTGTTCTTTCGATGGAAACTTGTTCCTGTGCTGTGCAGTGCGTTATATCACTTTTCAGTTTTCCTGTTATAATAATTGAACAGGGGACACGTATGTGAATTAGTTTACAAAGTTGTGCTTTGCAGTTCTGTTCTTTCTATGGAAACTTGTTTCTGTGCCATACAGTGCGCTTTAAAACTTTTCGGTTTTCCTGTATTCCTAATTGTGCGAGCGACACAAATGTGATTTAGTGTACAAAGTAGTGCTTTGGATTTCTGTTCTTCGGTTGGAAACATGCTTCTGTGCTGTGCAGTGTGATATATCAGTTTTCAGTTTTCCTGTTGTAATAATTGAATGGGCGATACGTATGTGATTTAGTTTACAAAGTTGTGCTTTGCTTTTCTGTTCTTTCGATGGAAACTTGTTTCTGTGCCGTACAGTGCAAGATAACACTTTTCGGTTTTCCTGTATTCTTAATTGAGCGAGTGACACACATGTGATTCAGTTTACAAAGTAGTGCTTTTCATTTACGTTCTTTCGTTGGAAACTTGTTCCTGTTAGGAATAATTTAGGGTTAGGGTCAGGGTTAGTGTTAGGGTTAGGGTTAGGTTAGGGCTCGGTAAGGGATAGGGTTAGGGTTAGGGTTAGGGTTAGGGTTAGGGTTAGGGTTAGGTTAGGGCTGGGTAAGGGATAGGGTTACGGTTAGGGTTAGGGTTATGGTTGGGGGTTAGGGTTAGGGTTAGGGTTAGGGACTTATGGTTAGGGTTAGGGTTAGGGTTATATCACTTTTCAGGTTTCCTGTTATAATAATTGAACAGGCAACACATATGTGAATTAGTTTACAAAGCTGTGCTTTGCATTTCTGTTCTTTCAATGGAAACTTGTTTCTCTGCCGTACAGTGGAGATAACACTTTTCAGTTTTCCTGTATTCCTAATTGAGCGAGCGACACACAGGTGATTCCGTTTAAGAGTAGTGCTTTGCTTTTCTGTTCTTTCGTTGGAAACTTGTTCTTGTGCTGTACAGTGAGATATATCACTTTTCAGTTTTCCTGCATTCCTAATGGAGCGAGTGACACACATGTGATTTAGTTTACAAATTAGTGATTTTCTTTTTTGTTCTTTCATTTGAAACTTGTTCCTGTGCTGTACAATATGATATATCACTTTTCAGTTTTCCTGTTATAATAATTGAACAGGCGACACGTATGTGAATTCGTTTACAAAGTTGTGCTTTGAGTTTCTGTTCTTTCGATGGAAACATGTTCCTGTGCTGTGCAGTGCGTTATATCACTTTTCAGTTTTCCTGTTATAATAATTGAACAGGCGACACATATGTGAATTAGTTTACAAAGTTGTGCTTTGCGTTTCTGTTCTTTCGATGGAAACTTGTTCCTGTGCTGTGCAGTGCGTTATATCACTTTTCAGTTTTCCTGTTATAATAATTGAACAGGGGACACGTATGTGAATTAGTTTACAAAGTTGTGCTTTGCATTTCTGTTCTTTCTTTGGAAACTTGTTTCTGTGCCATACAGTGCGCTTTAAAACTTTTCGGTTTTCCTGTATTCCTAATTGTGAGAGCGACACAAATGTGATTTAGTGTACAAAGTAGTGCTTTGGATTTCTGTTCTTCGGTTGGAAACTTGTTTCTGTGCTGTACATTGTGATATATCAGTTTTCAGTTTTCCTGTTGTAATAATTGAATGGGCGATACGTATGTGATTTAGTTTACAAAGTTGTGCTTTGCTTTTCTGTTCTTTCGATGGAAACTTGTTTCTGTGCCGTACAGTGCAAGATAACACTTTTCGGTTTTCCTGTATTCTTAATTGAGCGAGTGACACACATGTGATTCAGTTCACAAAGTAGTGCTTTTCATTTACGTTCTTTCGTTGGAAACTTGTTCCTGTTAGGAATAAGTTAGGGTTAGGGTCAGGGTTAGGGTTAGGGTTAGGGTTAGGTTAGGGCTAGGTAAGGGATAGGGTTAGGGTTAGGGGTAGGGTTAGGGTTAGGGTTAGGTTAGGGCTGGGTAAGGGATAGGGTTAGGGTTAGGGTTAGGGTTAGGTTTGGGGGTTAGGGTTAGGGTTAGGGTTAGGGACTTATGGTTAGGGTTAGGGTTAGGGTTATATCACTTTTCAGGTTTCCTGTTATAATAATTGAACAGGCAACACATATGTGAATTAGTTTACAAAGCTGTGCTTTGCGTTTCTGTTCTTTCAATGGAAACTTGTTTCTGTGCCGTACAGTGCGAGATAACACTTTTCAGTTTTCCTGTATTCCTAATTGAGCGAGCGACACACAGGTGATTCCGTTTAAGAGTAGTGGTTTGCTTTTCTGTTCTTTCGTTGGAAACTTGTTCTTGTGTTGTACAGTGAGATATATCACTTTTCAGTTTTCCTGTATTCCTAATGGAGCGAGTGACACACATGTGATTTAGTTTACAAATTAGTGATTTACTTTTTTGTTCTTTCATTTGAAACTTGTTCCTGTGCTGTACAATATGATATATCACTTTTCAGTTTTCCTGTTATAATAATTGAACAGGCGATACGTATGTGAATTCGTTTACAAAGTTGTGCTTTGAGTTTCTGTTCTTTCGATGGAAACTTGTTCCTGTGCTGTGCAGTGCGTTATATCACTTTACAGTTTTCCTGTTATAATAATTGACCAGGGGACACGTATGTGAATTAGTTTACAAAGTTGTGCTTTGCATTTCTGTTCTTTCTATGGAAACTTGTTTTTGTGCCATACAGTGCGCTTTAAAACTTTTCGGTTTTCCTGTATTCCTAATTGTGCAAGCGACACAAATGTGATTTAGTGTACAAAGTAGTGCTTTGGATTTCTGTTCTTCGGTTGGAAACTTGTTTCTGTGCTGTACAGTGTGATATATCAGTTTTCAGTTTTCCTGTTGTAATAATTGAATGGGCGATACGTATGTGATTTAGTTTACAAAGTTGTGCTTTGCTTTTCTGTTCTTTCGATGGAAACTTGTTTCTGTGCCGTACAGTGCAAGATAACACTTTTCGGTTTTCCTGTATTCTTAATTGAGCGAGTGACACACATGTGATTCAGTTTACAAAGTAGTGCTTTTCATTTACGTTCTTTCGTTGGAAACTTGTTCCTGTTAGGAATAAGTTAGGGTTAGGGTCAGGGTTAGGGTTAGGGTTAGGGTTAGGGTTAGGGCTCGGTAAGGGATAGGGTTAGGGTTAGGGTTATGGTTAGGGTTAGGGTTAGGTTAGGGCTGGGTAAAGGATAGGGGTACGGTTAGGGTTAGGGTTATGGTTGGGGGTTAGGGTTAGGGTTAGGGTTAGGGACTTATGGTTAGGGTTAGGGTTAGGGTTATATCACTTTTCAGGTTTCCTGTTATAATAATTGAACAGGCAACACATATGTGAATTAGTTTATAAAGCTGTGCTTTGCGTTTCTGTTCTTTCAATGGAAACTTGTTTCTGTGCCGTACAGTGCGAGATAACACTTTTCAGTTTTCCTGTATTCCTAATTGAGCGAGCGACACACAGGTGATTCCGTTTAAGAGTAGTGCTTTGCTTTTCTGTTCTTTCGTTGGAAACTTGTTCTTGTGCTGTACAGTGAGATATATCACTTTTCAGTTTTCCTGTATTCCTAATGGAGCGAGTGACACACATGTGATTTAGTTTACAAATTAGTGATTTTCTTTTTTGTTCTTTCATTTGAAACTTGTTCCTGTGCTGTACAATATGATATATCACTTTTCAGTTTTCCTGTTATAATAATTGAACAGGTGATACGTATGTGAATTCGTTTACAAAGTTGTGCTTTGAGTTTCTGTTCTTTCGATGGAAACTTGTTTCTGTGCTGTACATTGTGATATATCAGTTTTCAGTTTTCCTGTTGTAATAATTGAATGGGCGACACGTATGTGATTTCGTTTAAAAAGTTGTGCTTTGCTTTTCTGTTCTTTCGATGGAAACTTGTTCCTGTGCTGTGCAGTGCGTTATATCACTTTTCAGTTTTCCTGTTATAATAATTGAACAGGGGACACGTATGTGAATTAGTTTACAAAGTTGTGCTTTGCATTTCTGTTCTTTCTTTGGAAACTTGTTTCTGTGCCATACAGTGCGCTTTAAAACTTTTCGGTTTTCCTGTATTCCTAATTGTGCGAGCGACACAAATGTGATTTAGTGTACAAAGTAGTGCTTTGGATTTCTGTTCTTCGGTTGGAAACTTGTTTCTGTGCTGTACAGTGTGATATATCAGTTTTCAGTTTTCCTGTTGTAATAATTGAATGGGCGATACGTATGTGATTTAGTTTACAAAGTTGTGCTTTGCTTTTCTGTTCTTTCGATGGAAACTTGTTTCTGTGCCGTACAATGCAAGATAACACTTTTCGGTTTTCCTGTATTCTTAATTGAGCGAGTGACACACATGTGATTCAGTTTACAAAGTAGTGCTTTTCATTTACGTTCTTTCGTTGGAAACTTGTTCCTGTTAGGAATAAGTTAGGGTTAGGGTCAGGGTTAGGGTTAGGGTTAGGGTTAGGTTAGGGCTCGGTAAGGGATAGGGTTAGGGTTAGGGTTAGGGTTAGGGTTAGGGTTAGGTTAGGGCTGGGTAAGGGATAGGGTTAGGGTTAGGGTTAGGGTTATGGTTGGGGGTTAGGGTTAGGGTTAGGGTTAGGGACTTATGGTTAGGGTTAGGGTTAGGGTTATATCACTTTTCAGGTTTCCTGTTATAATAATTGAACAGGCAACACATATGTGAATTAGTTTACAAAGCTGTGCTTTGCGTTTCTGTTCTTTCAATGGAAACTTGTTTCTGTGCCGTACAGTGCGAGATAACACTTTTCAGTTTTCCTGTATTCCTAATTGAGCAAGCGACACACAGGTGATTCCGTTTAAGAGTAGTGCTTTGCTTTTCTGTTCTTTCGTTGGAAACTTGTTCTTGTGCTGTACAGTGAGATATATCACTTTTCAGTTTTCCTGCATTCCTAATGGAGCGAGTGACACACATGTGATTTAGTTTACAAATTAGTGATTTTCTTTTTTGTTCTTTCATTTGAAACTTGTTCCTGTGCTGTACAATATGATATATCACTTTTCAGTTTTCCTGTTATAATAATTGAACAGGCGACACGTATGTGAATTCGTTTACAAAGTTGTGCTTTGAGTTTCTGTTCTTTCGATGGAAACATGTTCCTGTGCTGTGCAGTGCGTTATATCACTTTTCAGTTTTCCTGTTATAATAATTGAACAGGCGACACATATGTGAATTAGTTTACAAAGTTGTGCTTTGCGTTTCTGTTCTTTCGATGGAAACTTGTTCCTGTGCTGTGCAGTGCGTTATATCACTTTTCAGTTTTCCTGTTATAATAATTGAACAGGGGACACGTATGTGAATTAGTTTACAAAGTTGTGCTTTGCATTTCTGTTCTTTCTTTGGAAACTTGTTTCTGTGCCATACAGTGCGCTTTAAAACTTTTCGGTTTTCCTGTATTCCTAATTGTGCGAGCGACACAAATGTGATTTAGTGTACAAAGTAGTGCTTTGGATTTCTGTTCTTCGGTTGGAAACTTGTTTCTGTGCTGTACATTGTGATATATCAGTTTTCAGTTTTCCTGTTGTAATAATTGAATGGGCGATACGTATGTGATTTAGTTTACAAAGTTGTGCTTTGCTTTTCTGTTCTTTCAATGGAAACTTGTTTCTGTGCCGTACAGTGCAAGATAACACTTTTCGGTTTTCCTGTATTCTTAATTGAGCGAGTGACACACATGTGATTCAGTTCACAAAGTAGTGCTTTTCATTTACGTTCTTTCGTTGGAAACTTGTTCCTGTTAGGAATAAGTTAGGGTTAGGGTCAGGGTTAGGGTTAGGGTTAGGGTTAGGTTAGGGCTAGGTAAGGGATAGGGTTAGGGTTAGGGGTAGGGTTAGGGTTAGGGTTAGGTTAGGGCTGGGTAAGGGATAGGGTTAGGGTTAGGGTTAGGGTTAGGTTTGGGGGTTAGGGTTAGGGTTAGGGTTAGGGACTTATGGTTAGGGTTAGGGTTAGGGTTATATCACTTTTCAGGTTTCCTGTTATAATAATTGAACAGGCAACACATATGTGAATTAGTTTACAAAGCTGTGCTTTGCGTTTCTGTTCTTTCAATGGAAACTTGTTTCTGTGCCGTACAGTGCGAGATAACACTTTTCAGTTTTCCTGTATTCCTAATTGAGCGAGCGACACACAGGTGATTCCGTTTAAGAGTAGTGGTTTGCTTTTCTGTTCTTTCGTTGGAAACTTGTTCTTGTGTTGTACAGTGAGATATATCACTTTTCAGTTTTCCTGTATTCCTAATGGAGCGAGTGACACACATGTGATTTAGTTTACAAATTAGTGATTTACTTTTTTGTTCTTTCATTTGAAACTTGTTCCTGTGCTGTACAATATGATATATCACTTTTCAGTTTTCCTGTTATAATAATTGAACAGGCGATACGTATGTGAATTCGTTTACAAAGTTGTGCTTTGAGTTTCTGTTCTTTCGATGGAAACTTGTTCCTGTGCTGTGCAGTGCGTTATATCACTTTACAGTTTTCCTGTTATAATAATTGACCAGGGGACACGTATGTGAATTAGTTTACAAAGTTGTGCTTTGCATTTCTGTTCTTTCTATGGAAACTTGTTTCTGTGCCATACAGTGCGCTTTAAAACTTTTCGGTTTTCCTGTATTCCTAATTGTGCAAGCGACACAAATGTGATTTAGTGTACAAAGTAGTGCTTTGGATTTCTGTTCTTCGGTTGGAAACTTGTTTCTGTGCTGTACAGTGTGATATATCAGTTTTCAGTTTTCCTGTTGTAATAATTGAATGGGCGATACGTATGTGATTTAGTTTACAAAGTTGTGCTTTGCTTTTCTGTTCTTTCGATGGAAACTTGTTTCTGTGCCGTACAGTGCAAGATAACACTTTTCGGTTTTCCTGTATTCTTAATTGAGCGAGTGACACACATGTGATTCAGTTTACAAAGTAGTGCTTTTCATTTACGTTCTTTCGTTGGAAACTTGTTCCTGTTAGGAATAAGTTAGGGTTAGGGTCAGGGTTAGGGTTAGGGTTAGGGTTAGGGTTAGGGCTCGGTAAGGGATAGGGTTAGGGTTAGGGTTATGGTTAGGGTTAGGGTTAGGTTAGGGCTGGGTAAAGGATAGGGGTACGGTTAGGGTTAGGGTTATGGTTGGGGGTTAGGGTTAGGGTTAGGGTTAGGGACTTATGGTTAGGGTTAGGGTTAGGGTTATATCACTTTTCAGGTTTCCTGTTATAATAATTGAACAGGCAACACATATGTGAATTAGTTTATAAAGCTGTGCTTTGCGTTTCTGTTCTTTCAATGGAAACTTGTTTCTGTGCCGTACAGTGCGAGATAACACTTTTCAGTTTTCCTGTATTCCTAATTGAGCGAGCGACACACAGGTGATTCCGTTTAAGAGTAGTGCTTTGCTTTTCTGTTCTTTCGTTGGAAACTTGTTCTTGTGCTGTACAGTGAGATATATCACTTTTCAGTTTTCCTGTATTCCTAATGGAGCGAGTGACACACATGTGATTTAGTTTACAAATTAGTGATTTTCTTTTTTGTTCTTTCATTTGAAACTTGTTCCTGTGCTGTACAATATGATATATCACTTTTCAGTTTTCCTGTTATAATAATTGAACAGGTGATACGTATGTGAATTCGTTTACAAAGTTGTGCTTTGAGTTTCTGTTCTTTCGATGGAAAATTGTTTCTGTGCTGTACATTGTGATATATCAGTTTTCAGTTTTCCTGTTGTAATAATTGAATGGGCGACACGTATGTGATTTCGTTTAAAAAGTTGTGCTTTGCTTTTCTGTTCTTTCGATGGAAACTTGTTCCTGTGCTGTGCAGTGCGTTATATCACTTTTCAGTTTTCCTGTTATAATAATTGAACAGGGGACACGTATGTGAATTAGTTTACAAAGTTGTGCTTTGCATTTCTGTTCTTTCTTTGGAAACTTGTTTCTGTGCCATACAGTGCGAGATAAAACTTTTCGGTTTTCCTGTATTCCTAATTGTGCGAGCGACACAAATGTGATTTAGTGTACAAAGTAGTGCTTTGGATTTCTGTTCTTCGGTTGGAAACTTGTTTCTGTGCTGTACAGTGTGATATATCAGTTTTCAGTTTTCCTGTTGTAATAATTGAATGGGCGATACGTATGTGATTTACTTTACAAAGTTGTGCTTTGCTTTTCTATTCTTTCAATGGAAACTTGTTTCTGTGCCATACAGTGCAAGATAACACTTTTCGGTTTTCCTGTATTCTTAATTGAGCGAGTGACACACATGTGATTCAGTTTACAAAGTAGTGCTTTTCATTTACGTTCTTTCGTTGGAAACTTGTTCCTGTTAGGAATAAGTTAGGGTTAGGGTCAGGGTTAGGGTTAGGGTTAGGGTTAGGTTAGGGCTCAGTAAGGGATAGGGTTAGGGTTAGGGTTAGGGTTAGGGTTAGGGTTAGGGTTAGGTTAGGGCTGGGTAAGGGATAGTGTTAGGGTTAGGGTTAGGGTTAGGGTTGGGGGTTAGGGTTAGGGTTAGGGTTAGGGACTTATGGTTAGGGTTAGGGTTAGGGTTATATCACTTTTCAGGTTTCCTGTTATAATAATTGAACAGGCAACACATATGTGAATTAGTTTACAAAGTTGTGCTTTGCGTTTCTGTTCTTTCGATGGAAACTTGTTCCTGTGCTGTGCAGTGCGTTATATCACTTTACAGTTTTCCTGTTATAATAATTGACCAGGGGACACGTATGTGAATTAGTTTACAAAGTTGTGCTTTGCATTTCTGTTCTTTCTATGGAAACTTGTTTCTGTGCCATACAGTGCGCTTTAAAACTTTTCGGTTTTCCTGTATTCCTAATTGTGCAAGCGACACAAATGTGATTTAGTGTACAAAGTAGTGCTTTGGATTTCTGTTCTTCGGTTGGAAACTTGTTTCTGTGCTGTACAGTGTGATATATCAGTTTTCAGTTTTCCTGTTGTAATAATTGAATGGGCGATACGTATGTGATTTAGTTTACAAAGTTGTGCTTTGCTTTTCTGTTCTTTCGATGGAAACTTGTTTCTGTGCCGTACAGTGCAAGATAACACTTTTCGGTTTTCCTGTATTCTTAATTGAGCGAGTGACACACATGTGATTCAGTTTACAAAGTAGTGCTTTTCATTTACGTTCTTTCGTTGGAAACTTGTTCCTGTTAGGAATAAGTTAGGGTTAGGGTCAGGGTTATGGTTAGGGTTAGGGTTAGGGTTAGGGCTCGGTAAGGGATAGGGTTAGGGTTAGGGTTATGGTTAGGGTTAGGGTTAGGTTAGGGCTGGGTAAAGGATAGGGGTACGGTTAGGGTTAGGGTTATGGTTGGGGGTTAGGGTTAGGGTTAGGGTTAGGGACTTATGGTTAGGGTTAGGGTTAGGGTTATATCACTTTTCAGGTTTCCTGTTATAATAATTGAACAGGCAACACATATGTGAATTAGTTTATAAAGCTGTGCTTTGCGTTTCTGTTCTTTCAATGGAAACTTGTTTCTGTGCCGTACAGTGCGAGATAACACTTTTCAGTTTTCCTGTATTCCTAATTGAGCGAGCGACACACAGGTGATTCCGTTTAAGAGTAGTGCTTTGCTTTTCTGTTCTTTCGTTGGAAACTTGTTCTTGTGCTGTACAGTGAGATATATCACTTTTCAGTTTTC
Source organism: Meriones unguiculatus (assembly GCF_030254825.1). Taxonomy (NCBI): domain Eukaryota; kingdom Metazoa; phylum Chordata; class Mammalia; order Rodentia; family Muridae; genus Meriones; species Meriones unguiculatus. The sequence continues at coordinate 14,559,558 of NW_026843646.1, read as the reverse complement.
CTGTATTCCTAATGGAGCGAGTGACACACATGTGATTTAGTTTACAAATTAGTGATTTTCTTTTTTGTTCTTTCATTTGAAACTTGTTCCTGTGCTGTACAATATGATATATCACTTTTCAGTTTTCCTGTTATAAAAATTGAACAGGCGACACATATGTGAATTAGTTTACAAAGTTGTGCTTTGCGTTTCTGTTCTTTCGATGGAAACTTGTTCCTGTGCTGTGCAGTGCGTTATATCACTTTTCAGTTTTCCTGTTATAATAATTGAACAGGGGACACGTATGTGAATTAGTTTACAAAGTTGTACTTTGCATTTCTGTTCTTTCTTTGGAAACTTGTTTCTGTGCCATACAGTGTGCTTTAAAACTTTTCGGTTTTCCTGTATTCCTAATTGTGCGAGCGACACAAATGTGATTTAGTGTACAAAGTAGTGCTTTGGATTTCTGTTCTTCGGTTGGAAACTTGTTTCTGTGCTGTACAGTGTGATATATCAGTTTTCAGTTTTCCTGTTGTAATAATTGAATGGGCGATACGTATGTGATTTACTTTACAAAGTTGTGCTTTGCTTTTCTGTTCTTTCAATGGAAACTTGTTTCTGTGCCATACAGTGCAAGATAACACTTTTCGGTTTTCCTGTATTCTTAATTGAGCGAGTGACACACATGTGATTCAGTTTACAAAGTAGTGCTTTTCATTTACGTTCTTTCGTTGGAAACTTGTTCCTGTTAGGAATAAGTTAGGGTTAGGGTCAGGGTTAGGGTTAGGGTTAGGGTTAGGTTAGGGCTCAGTAAGGGATAGGGTTAGGGTTAGGGTTAGGGTTAGGGTTAGGGTTAGGGTTAGGTTAGGGCTGGGTAAGGGATAGTGTTAGGGTTAGGGTTAGGGTTAGGGTTGGGGGTTAGGGTTAGGGTTAGGGTTAGGGACTTATGGTTAGGGTTAGGGTTAGGGTTATATCACTTTTCAGGTTTCCTGTTATAATAATTGAACAGGCAACACATATGTGAATTAGTTTACAAAGTTGTGCTTTGCGTTTCTGTTCTTTCCATGGAAACTTGTTTCTGTGCCGTACAGTGCGAGATAACACTTTTCAGTTTTCCTGTATTCCTAATTGAGCGAGCGACACACAGGTGATTCCGTTTAAGAGTAGTGCTTTGCTTTTATGTTCTTTCGTTGGAAACTTGTTCTTGTGCTGTACAGTGAGATATATCACTTTTCAGTTTTCCTGTATTCCTAATGGAGCGAGTGACACACATGTGATTTAGTTTACAAATTAGTGATTTTCTTTTTTCATTTGAAACTTGTTCCTGTGCTGTACAATATGATATATCACTTTTCAGTTTTCCTGTTATAATAATTGAACAGGCGACACATATGTGAATTAGTTTACAAAGTTGTGCTTTGCGTTTCTGTTCTTTCGATGGAAACTTGTTCCTGTGCTGTGCAGTGCGTTATATCACTTTTCAGTTTTCCTGTTATAATAATTGAACAGGGGACACGTATGTGAATTAGTTTACAAAGTTGTGCTTTGCAGTTCTGTTCTTTCTATGGAAACTTGTTTCTGTGCCATACAGTGCGAGATAAAACTTTTCGGTTTTCCTTTATTCCTAATTGTGTGAGCGACACAAATGTGATTTAGTGTACAAAGTAGTGCTTTGGATTTCTGTTCTTCGGTTGGAAACTTGTTTCTGTGCTGTGCAGTGTGATATATCAGTTTTCAGTTTTCCTGTTGTAATAATTGAATGGGCAATACGTATGTGATTTAGTTTACAAAGTTGTGCTTTGCTTCTCTGTTCTTTCGATGGAAACTTGTTTCTGTGCCGTACAGTGCAAGATAACACTTTTCGGTTTTCCTGTATTCTTAATTGAGCGAGTGACACACATGTGATTCAGTTTACAAAGTAGTGCTTTTCATTTACGTTCTTTCGTTGGAAACTTGTTCCTGTTAGGAATAAGTTAGGGTTAGGGTCAGGGTTAGGGTTAGGGTTAGGGTTAGGTTAGGGCTCGGTAAGGGATAGGGTTAGGGTTAGGGTTAGGGTTAGGGTTAGGTTAGGGCTGGGTAAGGGATAGGGTTAGGGTTAGGGTTATATCACTTTTCAGGTTTCCTGTTATAATAATTGAACAGGCAACACATATGTGAATTAGTTTACAAAGTTGTGCTTTGCGTTTCTGTTCTTTCAATGGAAACTTGTTTCTGTGCCGTATAGTTGGAGATAACACTTTTCAGTTTTCCTGTATTCCTAATTGAGCGAGCGACACACAGGTGATTCCGTTTAAGAGTAGTGCTTTGCTTTTCTGTTCTTTCGTTGGAAACTTGTTCTTGTGCTGTACAGTGAGATATATCACTTTTCAGTTTTCCTGTATTCCTAATGGAGCGAGTGACACACATGTGATTAATTTACAAATTAGTGATTTTCTTTTTTGTTCTTTCATTTGAAACTTGTTCCTGTGCTGTACAATATGATATATCACTTTTCAGTTTTCCTGTTATAATAGTTGAACAGGCGATACGTATGGGAATTCGTTTACAAAGTTGTGCTTTGAGTTTCTGTTCTTTCAATGGAAACTTGTTCCTGTGCTGTGCGGTGCGTTATATCACTTTTCAGTTTTCCTGTTATAATAATTGAACAGGCGACACATATGTGAATTAGTTTACAAAGTTGTGCTTTGCGTTTCTGTTCTTTCGATGGAAACTTGTTCCTGTGCTGTGCAGTGCGTTATATCACTTTTCAGTTTTCCTGTTATAATAATTGAACAGGGGACACGTATGTGAATTAGTTTACAAAGTTGTGCTTTGCATTTCTGTTCTTTCTTTGGAAACTTGTTTCTGTGCCATACAGTGCGCTTTAAAACTTTTCGGTTTTCCTGTATTCCTAATTGTGCGAGCGACACAAATGTGATTTAGTGTACAAAGTAGTGCTTTGGATTTCTGTTCTTCGGTTGGAAACTTGTTTCTGTGCTGTGCAGTGTGATATATCAGTTTTCAGTTTTCCTGTTGTAATAATTGAATGGGCAATACGTATGTGATTTAGTTTACAAAGTTGTGCTTTGCTTTTCTGTTCTTTCGATGGAAACTTGTTTCTGTGCCGTACAGTGCAAGATAACACTTTTCGGTTTTCCTGTATTCTTAATTGAGCGAGTGACACACATGTGATTCAGTTTACAAAGTAGTGCTTTTCATTTACGTTCTTTCGTTGGAAACTTGTTCCTGTTAGGAATAAGTTAGGGTTAGGGTCAGGGTTAGGGTTAGGGTTAGGGTTAGGTTAGGGCTCGGTAAGGGATAGGGTTAGGGTTAGGGTTAGGGTTAGGGTTAGGGTTAGGTTAGGGCTGGGTAAGGGATAGGGTTAGGGTTAGGGTTAGGGTTAGGGTTAGGGTTGGGGGTTAGGTTTAGGGTTAGGGTTTGGTACTTATGGTTAGGGTTAGGGTTAGGATTATATCACTTTTCAGGTTTCCTGTTATAATAATTGAACA